>NC_059205.1:36828643-37141143 GCF_020615455.1 Coregonus clupeaformis | reverse complement strand
GGCGCGGACTGCGACCGCGCCAAACATAAATCGAACAGGGAAGGGCCGGGTGGGCATTCCTCCTCGGAGGCGGTTCCGGCTCCGGGCTTGACCACCACCCTCCGTAGCTCCCCTGGTCCGGTCTGGCCCCGCTGGCTGGAGCTGGACTGGACATCGGTGGAGCGGATTGCTTAGGCTCCGATGTGGAGCAGCTGACCGGTACCTGACCAGGCACCGGTGACCCAGGCACGGGCTGTGCCGGACTGACGACGCGCACCACAGGCTTGGTGCGGGGAGCAGCAACGGGCCGGACCGGGCTGACGATGCGCACCACAGGCTTGGTGCGGGGAGCAGGGACGGGCCGAACCAGGCTGGACGGCGCACCACAGGCTTGGTGCGGGGAGCAGGGATGGGCCGAACCGGGCTGACGAGCGCACCACAGGCTTGGTGCGGGGAGCAGGAACGGGCCGGACCGGGCTGGCGACGCGCACCACAGGCTTGGTGCGAGGGGCAGGAACAGGCCGGACCGGGCTGGCGACGCGCACCACAGGCTTGGTGCGAGGGGCAGGAACATGCCGGACCGGGCTGGCGACGCGCACCACAGGCTCGGTGCGAGGGACAGGAACAAGCAGGACCGTACTGGGGACACACACCACTGGCCCTACGCGGGGATCAGGAACGGGCCGGGCCGGACCGGACTGGAAACACACCCCAGTACCTCTCGCCGTGCCTCTACATTCTCCTTCCCCCTGGTGACCAGTGACTCCCGTAACCTGGCGGCCTCCCTTTGCCAACCCGCTGAACCACTCTATCCCGGCCTCCTGCTGCCCCGTCGTTCCACGGCGTGAGCCCCCCCTAAAAATTTTCTGGGCGTCTCTCCTCCCCGTGGGCCAGGCCTCCATGGCTCTCGCCAGACTCTCGCTCCTCTGCTCCCAAGTCCAGACTCTCTCCTCCTCACGCTGCTTGACCCAGTCGAGGTTGATATTCATTAGAGTCCTCTCTGGCGTTGGCTCCTGGACACGCTGCTTGGTCCAGTTATGGTGGGATCTTCTGTCACGATCGCTGAAGGAAGTGGACCAATGCGCAGCGCGATAAGTGAACATACTTTATTTATTTCACCACACGAAACAAAACAACAAAACGATAACGCGAAGTCCTTGGTTACCTACACAAACCAACACGGAACAAGATCCCACAAACACTGTGGCCAAACAGGCTGCCTAAGTATGGTTCCCAATCAGAGACAACAAGCAACAGCTGATTCACGTTGCCTCTGATTGAGAACCACACCGGCCAACCTAGAAACAAATAACTAGATAAAGAACCTAGAAACAAAACACATAGAAACAACACACCCTGGCTCAACATAACAGAGTCCCAGAGCCAGGGCGTGACAGCAAAGTTGTTAAGAGAAAATTGTTTCCAATGACTATGGACAGACCAGTGTCGGGCGCGAGATGCAACTGAAATTTTGCGGAGGGCAGAGCGTGAGAGAGGTTAGCGGAAGCTTGGCTTGAAGCACTGGGCATCTTGTTATGACATGCATTATCTGAATTAATCACACAGAATTATACCAACGGAGGAGCGGCTTCTAGTTGGCTTAAAGTTGGACCAGAACAAACATTAGCTAGCTAATAAGCTTGTGTGTGCAGAGCAGCACCATAATTAAAAACACATCTTACATTTTTGTAGTTAATAAATCAAATGTGAAACGTGATAACTATATCTCTCTCCCTAATTTCTGAATCACGCTTGGAACGTCGTCAGTAGGGGGAGGGGCAGGTAGCCTACAAACACGCACACACACTGGAAAATATTTCCAGCTGGCAGGCAAATGGTGGAATACATTTCAGAGTGACAGAGTGAGGGCTTTGCATAGGCGCAATGTTGAGAGTGTTGTGGGACTGGAAAAAATGCCGGTTCGGTTCCGGAAGAGTATAGATCACTTTCGTTTCCGGTTCTGATTCTGTTCCTCTAATCATTTTAATTTAGTTGTTTTCCAGTTTTCGGTTTTGTTCCCTGGACCAGTTCCAAACCCTGGTCACTGCTACACTAGCCTCAATTTTAGTACAAAACTTTTTTTACCCTCACTTCCCCATTCATTTTGGCAGAATGCAGGCTTCAACATTCTAAATGGAAATCACTGCTACAAAACTAAAACATTTTGAGATCTTGTAAACACATTCTATGGCTTATGATGCTGTAGTACTCACCCTACCGTACTATGCAAACCCACTACAGTTACTCATCACATGTGCTTCTGACAGTTGTTATAGACTGGGTGTTAACATTTGTACATCATGTTTTTGCAAAGAGAAAGGATAAAAGGATATTGCGATATACAGTGGGGTCCGGAATGATTGGATACCTTGATAAAGATGAGCAAAAAAAGACTGTATAAAATAAATAATTCAAATACTGATGGTCCAAAAATGTAACATTTATATTATTTTATACTAATACAATTGCTCAGAGAAATACATTTGTTCAACAAGTAATAAAAAAAATCGCAACAAGATAGGGGTCAAAATGATTGGATCCCCTGTTTTCAATACCCCATCACCCTCCCCTTGCGAGTATGACGACACTGAGCCCTTTTCCTAAACGTTTTATGAGATTGGAGAACACATTGGGAGGGATCTTAGACCATTCATCCATACATAATCATTCCAGATCCTTGATATCCTCCGTCTGCGCTTATGGACTGCTCTCTTCTATTCAAACCAATGGGGTTCAAGTCTGGAGACTGAGAAGCCCATTGCAAAATTTTGATTTTGTGGTCAATTAACCATTTGGTCACATAAAAATGTTTTGAACATACTCAGCTCAGCTCAGTATTTGTATTATTTATTTTACACAGTCTTTTCAGTTCATCTTTATCAAGGGATCAAATAATTCCAGGCCCCCACTGTACCTTGCTTATATTGGTTCCTACTACTAGCTGCACAGTAATACAAACATTTTTGACAGATTACAGTAGTGTTCTTGCTGCATTATCACAAAGTTTTACTTGATGAAATCCAGTAAGATGCATCTGAAGTAAACAGTGTAAAACTGTCAATGCAATCTCCATACCTGGCCTAGGGGTGTGTTCTTGCCTGGAGCTGTGAGCGACCTCCATACCTGGCCTATTACATTTACATTTAACATTTAATTCATTTAGCAGACGCTCTTATCCAGAGCGACTTACAGTTTAGTCACATTATTATTATACTTTATTTTATTTATTTTCATACCCCCTGTGGGATTCGAACCCACAACCCTGGCGTTGCAAACGCCATGCTCTATCAACTGAGCTACATCCCTGCCGGCCATTCCCTCCCCTACCCTGGACGACGCTGGGCCAATTGCGCGCCGCCCCATGGGTCTCCCGGTCGCGGCCGGCTACGACAGAGCCTGGATTCGAACCAGGATCTCTAGTGGCACAGCTAGCACTGCGATGCAGTGCCTTAGACAACTGCGCCACTCGGGTGTGTTTGATGTGTTATTGCCTGGAGCTGTGAAACTGGTCATGCAATCTCCACACCTATCCTAGGGTGTGTTCTTGCCTTGAGCTGTGAAACTGCTCATGCGACTTCCATACCTGGTCTAAATGGTGTTCTGTGAAATTGTCATGTCCTGACAGAACTGTACCTTTCATGTACTGAGAAGGATCTGTGGGAAAATATTTCATATTTTCATATTTCAGCCAAGGAAAGAGACAGCAGATTAAAACATTTAATGAATTGCAAAATGCAAATAGCAACATTTGTTTTGTCTATACAACCTACCTGCACCAATTTAGAGCATATTAAATCTTCCTCTACTTCTGTGCTTTTTCAAATCTGAAATCAGAACAGGAATATATTCTACCAATCAAACGGTGCAGCTGTTTTAGTAACCAGATAACTGCTTTTCTTCCTAACTTTATGAAACAACTGTCATTTTGATCACTTTCCCAACAAGTTAGACAAAAACTTTAGATAATTTACACTGGCACTTCAAATTATGCCCAAATTAGGGCCAAATTCGAGCTGGCTCAAATGGCATTCTCAAATTCGAGCTGGCTCTAATGGCATTCTCAAATTCGAGCTGGGTCAAGGGAAACCCGAGCCAGCGCAGCCCAGTTTCACAACTGGTGCCAGCTCGATTAGAATTTGGGCTGGTGACGTCAATACTATGCAAACACCAAGCTGATCACTGCCCGATGCTGACAGAACGTTTAGCTAGCTCGTCTGGGCTTGTAACTGTTTCATGGAAAATCACCATCTAGTCATACTGTAGTTATTATTCTTTAGCACCCCACTCCTCTTACACTGTTTAAGCTAGAAACATCATTCAAACTTTAGACATGTACAAACATGTACAGTTGAAGTCGGAAGTTCACCAATTTGGACTATTTTGTGTATGTCCATTACATGAAATCCAAATAAAAATCCATTTAAATTACAGGTTGTAATACTTTTGCCAGGCACTGTATGATGTGTGTTAAATACTTTTTTGAAGGTTGACTGATTATGATGAGCAAATGCTAAGCTATTTTCCAGCTATGTGTGGCGCCATGTTTGTTGACATCATACAATGCATTCTGGTTGTCACGTAAGTGTCTGTCATACCAAAGACTGACTTATGGTGCTTTCTAGACAACTGGGAACTCTGTAAAATACGAGGTCAAATCATCAGTGATCTTCAGGTCGGAAGGTCGGAGCTCTAGAAAGAGGCCTGAGTTCCTGTGCTGGAATTCCGAGTTGGATGACCATTCAAAACGATTTTCCCCAGTCGGAGCTAGTTTTTTTCAGAGTTCCAAGTTGTCTTTAACGCACTGAAGTGGAAGTTGGAGATTTCCGAGATCCCAGTTCACAGTTGTTTTGAACGTGGCATCAGATTGTAACTATGGTACCTCAGGGTTGCCAGTTCAGACCCCCTTTCCAGGGATTTTATTTTTATTTAGCGTATAATCTTCTTCTGTGTTTGCCCCACATTCATCGATCAATCCCCCATCATAGTAATATTTCCTGCATCACATCCCCCCACGATACCTTCCCCGATTTCTATCTCCCATGGAGATACCCTCCCCACAAACCCCCCTAAAATGGTTTCATCCCTGTTTAGCTTTCGCGCTACGGTTAGGCTAGGCAGTAGGCTTGTATTTGGGGTGATGATCTGTGAGGTGATAACATTTTATTTGCTTAATGATTTGTCAAAAAATGTAAATGACTTGTCAAGTCATGTGCTCCGGTTCTTGTATACACTGTAACAAGTACATCAAAGATTTGTAATATGCTGAAAAGTGGCCAAACTAAGTTCATATTTTCAGGCAATGGGCGCAACCATGTGTATTTGCTTCTTATAGTGAATGGCATTCTGGGATTAGGGAGTTTTTGCTTGTCAAACATAAACAAACATGACTGCCATCATAAAGAATTTAGCTGCTGTTAGCTTAGCTGACATCCATCTATTTTCTAAACAATATTACATGTCTCCCTTGTGCCCCATGTAGCTCAGTTGGTAGAGTATGGCGCTTGCAACGCCAGGGTTGTGGGTTCGATTCCCACGGGGGGCCAGTATGAAAATGTACGCACTCACTAAACTGTAAGTCGCTCTGTATAAGAGCGTCTGTAAAATGTAAATGCTCACCAGAGATGTGGTATATTGTAAACAAGTCTAGCTGACTCATGTTTTGTTTTTTGTCAGCGCAACCTGCTATTTAGACTGGTTTATGGAATGAGTTTGGCTGTGGATGTGTTCCATGTGATGTTTGGATGATGATGTTCGCATTTATCTTTTTCAATAAAAGGTGAAATTGACTAATACATTAGTGAATAACTTTATTTCCCAGCAGTACAAAACATTGTTTTGATGCTTTTCAGAAAACAATGCTACTGTTCCAATCACATATTTGTGATGTTATGATGCAGGGACCAGTCAACAAGGGCCTTGGCAAATGGCCTTGGCAGCAGCTAATGGGGATCCTTAATAAATTCAAATAGACAACTACACTGAGTGTACAGAACATTAGGAACACCTTTCTAATATTGAGTTGCACTCCCTTTTGCCCTCAGAACAGCCTCAATTCATCAGGGCATGGACTCTACAAGGTGTCAAGCGTTCTACAGGGATGCTGGCCCATGTTGACTCCAATGCTTGCCACAGTTGTGTCAAGTTGGCTGGATGTCCTTTGGGTGGTGGACCATTCTTGATACACATGGGAAACTGTTGAGTTTGAAAAACCCAGCAGTGTTGCAGTTTTTGACACACTCAAACCGGTGCGCCTGGCACCTACTACCATACATTGTTCAAAGACACTTAAATATTTTTTCTTGCCCATTCACCCTCTGAATGGAACAAATACACAATCCATGTCTCAATTGTCTCAAGGCTTAAAAATCCTTCTTTAACCTGTCTCTTCCCCTTCATCTACACTGATTGAAGTGGATTTAACAGGTGACATCAATAACGGATCATAGCTTTCACCTGGATTCACCTGGTCAGTCTATGTCATGGAAAGAGCAGGTGTTCTTAATGTTTTGTATACTCAGTGTATATTGTTCCAGACAATCTATTTACCAAAAATTATTCAGATCTGATCATTTGATTGTATTCACATTTCTTGAAATATGTAGAAAAACAGTAACCCCAAAGACGAAATATAGTATGATACAGAAATGGCTGTAGGTCACAAACGACAATGAGATTAATCATATATTAGGCATATTTCGGTTTAGAACAGGTCAAAGAACAATACTATATGCTTTTCAACATACATATGCTGAAGTCATTTTAATGATTTTTTCACATTTTCTCAAAATCCCAACTTCGATTCACACTGGAAGTATGATAATCTTAACATTTCAATGTGGCCTGTCTAGACACTTGTACCAACTATGTTGACACCAAATGCCATGCATTTACACCAAAAATAATTTGTTCTGTGGCACATTTTGATATTGTACTAAATATAGTACAAGGAAGTGAATGGGTTAATGACATAAAGACATATTTCAGTTGGAGTGACTGTTGTTTGTACCACACAACTTGATTGATTAACTTGTCCTGAACCACAGAGGTGGAGAACCCATAGGTCATGACTGCAAAATAGGCCTTCTGTCCGTACTTAAAATGAAGATGTCTGACCATCAACAATGGGGTCTCTGTTTCCCTAGCTGGGTAAGGTTGATCCCACACAGCCAAAGGGCAACTGACATTTCTGTAGTGTGGTCATTCAATATACCTAAAAAATTGCAAAGCTTTCCAACAGATGTGTCATTCCACAAACATTGAGTTTATAAACGGTTACAGATATTGACAACACAGGATGTATATGTATAAAATGTCATACAATTTATTTCATTGATAAAATGCTCTTCCATCAAATTTGACATGACAATGCATGTCAGTGATTTCATTTCAGTGATGGAAAAATAAAAAAATAAAAAATACTTAAATTGCATCTCTTATTTTTGCCACCGACCTGTAATCTAAAGAGACAAAATCAAACAACACATTGATGACAATGTAGAGATACAATACAAAAATGGAAGGCATGTGGTCCTCTGTAGCTCAGCTGGTAGAGCACGGTGCTTGTAACGCCAAGGTAGTGGGTTCGATCCCCGGGACCACCCATACACAAAAATGTATGCACGCATGACTGTAAGTTGCTTTGGATAAAAGCGTCTGCTAAATGGCATATAATGTAAAGTGTTTAAGGATTAATTCAAGATTCCATCTCTTGCAAAGCCACTGTTTGTGCTTACTGAGATTTTTAAAAAAGAAAAAAAAAGCCCTGTAGTATTATACCATTAAATGCCTCTATCTCTGACTGACTGTCATCCATAAAGTGCAGGAGCTGCTGTCCATCCATTCCAGCGCATGCATCTCATCTGCACTGGCTCTTGTTATTAAATTGCATTGGTTTAGGTTTACATTTCAGTTTTCTAGTATTTACTGATCGTTTTATCAATGGTGTTAACAATTAGCAGATTCTGACAGCAATGCATAGGCTAAAATGGCACACGATGTATATATAATCTGGGGGAGAGGGATGGGGGCTGTTTACTTGAAGGACCGGCGGACCTTGCGTCCCTTGAGAGGCTGAGGGGGTCTGTAGTTGTCCTGCATGCAGCAATGTTCCTCTCCGTCCCCGCTGAACTTCAAGCTGCGGAATTGACCCATCTGTCGAGAGAGAGAGAGAGAGAGAGAGAGAGAGAGATACAATAGTTAGAATCAGAATGTCAACACTGCGGCCTTTGGCTCATGCTAAAGTGGTGGCTGTGGCTTACTGCTCTCCAAAAACTATTTCCTATATTTAGATCATATAATCCCTGAAACAATACCAAATGAGTACCAATGTTCCTATGGAGGTCTAACTGATCACAATGTAGAATGTATTGAGTATAAAGAGTACAGGACACAATCACAGAGAGGAGAATAGAACAGTGTGCGCAACGACACCAGCATGCAGCAGGGGAACCTAAACCTCATGTGGCAAACCATGTGGGTCTCGCATTGGCCTGCACAGCCATATGCAATGGTATTAGCGCAAATCCCACAATGCCCACAATTGGAATCAAAGTAATCATCGACATCAATGGACAGCCATAAGCAAGTAAGCATAGAGAGTGTACATTTGTGTTACTATAAGCATGAAAATGTCTTCACACTAAATTGCTATTACTATGCATACCATGACCATGACCGGCTGCAGAGTCTGTACAGTCTCATTTCCTAGTAAAAGTTCAAAATGTAGGTGTAGACAGTATCAATTGACACACTGTTCAACTTGCTCTCATTTACAGTGACATCTGAAATCACCAAACACTTCTGAAAGTGCATTCATTTCATTTATACTGTATTCTCACACTCTTTTGGCATGGGTCCTAGACCGTCCTACTGTATGTAGGTGAAAGGCTTTTTCCAACACAACATTGCATCAGTACTCTGTCAGAACTGTAAAACTCTCTCCACCCAAGTTATTGCTGCCTTGCACTACAGCTTAACTTTATCTCAGCAATGCATATGGCTGAATGTAGCCCTCCCTAAATTGACACTATCTTCATGATGACATATGTGAGACAGTGCTTTTGACTGCAGCTTTTTGAGCTTTCAGTAAACAAGTCTCCCTGGGGACCCATTTAAACGCTAGCTGGTGAAATTGGACTTCGGGATTTGATATCCCAAAGGCTCAGCATGGAGCTTCAATAATAAATCAAATCAAACTTTATTGGTGGCGTACACAGTTTAGCAGATGTTATAGCGGGTGCAGTGAAATGCTTGTGTTACTAGCTCCTAACAGTGCAGCAAAAATGTCAAACATGTACACAAATAATAATCAAAAACTTGAAATAAGAAATCACAAAGAAATCAGAATGAATTCAGTTAACAACCCAAATAACACTATCAGTAATCCAAATGCAATCTATGCACATACAGTGGGGAGAACAAGTATTTGATACACTGCCGATTTTGCAGGTTTTCCTACTTACAAAGCATGTAGAGGTCTGTAATTTTTATCATAGGTACACATACAGTGGGGAAAAAAAGTATTTAGTCAGCCACCAATTGTGCAAGTTCTCCCACTTAAAAAGATGAGAGAGGCCTGTAATTGTCATCATAGGTACACGTCAACTATGACAGACAAAATGAGAAAAAATAATCCAGAAAATCACATTGTAGGATTTTTAATGAATTTATTTGCAAATTATGGTGGAAAATAAGTATTTGGTCAATAACAAAAGTTTCTCAATACTTTGTTATATACCCTTTGTTGGCAATGACACAGGTCAAACGTTTTCTGTAAGTCTTCACAAGGTTTTCACACACTGTTGCTGGTATTTTGGCCCATTCCTCCATGCAGATCTCCTCTAGAGCAGTGATGTTTTGGGGCTGTCGCTGGGCAACACAGACTTTCAACTCCCTCCAAAGATTTTCTATGGGGTTGAGATCTGGAGACTGGCTAGGCCACTCCAGGACCTTGAAATGCTTCTTACGAAGCCACTCCTTCGTTGCCCGGGCGGTGTGTTTGGGATCATTGTCATGCTGAAAGACCCAGCCACGTTTCATCTTCAATGCCCTTGCTGATGGAAGGAGGTTTTCACTCAAAATCTCACGATACATGGCCCCATTCATTCTTTCCTTTACACGGATCAGTCGTCCTGGTCCCTTTGCAGAAAAACAGCCCCAAAGCATGATGTTTCCACCCCCATGCTTCACAGTAGGTATGGTGTTCTTTGGATGCAACTCAGCATTATTTGTCCTCCAAACACGACGAGTTGAGTTTTTACCAAAAAGTTATATTTTGGTTTCATCTGACCATATGACATTCTCCCAATCCTCTTCTGGATCATCCAAATGCACTCTAGCAAACTTCAGACGGGCCTGGACATGTACTGGCTTAAGCAGGGGGACACGTCTTGCATTGCAGGATTTGAGTCCCTGGCGGCGTAGTGTGTTACTGATGGTAGGCTTTGTTACTTTGGTCCCAGCTCTCTGCAGGTCATTCACTAGGTCCCCCCGTGTGGTTCTGGGATTTTTGCTCACCGTTCTTGTGATCATTTTGACCCCACGGGGTGAGATCTTGCGTGGAGCCCCAGATCGAGGGAGATTATCAGTGGTCTTGTATGTCTTCCATTTCCTAATAATTGCTCCCACAGTTGATTTCTTCAAACCAAGCTGCTTACCTATTGCATATTCATTCTTCCCAGCCTGGTGCAGGTCTACAATTTTGTTTCTGGTGTCCTTTGACAGCTCTTTGGTCTTGGCCATAGTGGAGTTTGGAGTGTGACTGTTTGAGGTTGTGGACAGGTGTCTTTTATACTGATAACAAGTTCAAACAGGTGCCATTAATACAGGTAACGAGTGGAGGACAAAGGAGCCTCTTAAATAATAAGTTACAGGTCTGTGAGAGCCAGAAATCTTGCTTGTTTGTAGGTGACCAAATACTTATTTTCCACCATAATTTGCAAATAAATTCATAAAAATCCTACAATGTGATTTTCTGGATTTTTTTTCCTCAATTTGTCTGTCATAGTTGACGTGTACCTATGATGAAAATTACAGGCCTCTCTCATCTTTTTAAGTGGGAGAACTTGCACAATTGGTGGCTGACTAAATAATTTTTTTCCCCACTGTAAGTATTTGATCACCTACCAACCAGTAAGAATTCCGGCTCTCACAGACCTGTTAGTTTTTCTTTAAGAAGCCCTCCTGTTCTCCACTCATTACCTGTATTAACTGCACCTGTTTGAACTCGTTACCTGTATAAAAGACACCTGTCCACAGACTCAATCAAACAGACTCCAACCTCTCCACAATGGCCAAGACCAGAGAGCTGTGTAAGGACATCAGGGATAAAATTGTTGACCTGCACAAGGCTGGGATTGGCTACAGGATAATAGGCAAGCAGCTTGGTGAGAAGGCAACAACTGTTGGCGCAATTATTAGAAAATGGAAGAAGTTCAAGATGACGGTCAATCACCCTCGGTCTGGGGCTCCATGCAAGATCTCACCTCCTGGGGCATCAATGATCATGAGGAAGGTGAGGGATCAGCCCAGAACTACACGGCAGGACCTGGTAAATGACCTGAAGAGAGCTGGGACCACAGTCTCAAAAAAAAACATTAGTAACACACTACGCCGTCATGGATTAAAATCCTGCAGCGCACGCAAGGTCCCCCTGCTCAAGCCAGCGCATGTCCAGGCCCGTCTGAAGTTTGCCAATGACCATCTGGATGATCCAGAGGAGGAATGGGAGAAGGTCATGTGGTCTGATGAGACAAAAATAGAGCTTTTTGGTCTAAACTCCACTCGCCGTGGTTGGAGGAAGAAGAAGGATGAGTACAACCCCAAGAACACCATCCCAACCGTGAAGCATGGAGGTGGAAACATAATTCTTTGGGGATGCTTTTCTGCAAAGGGGACAGGACGACTGCACCGTATTGAGGGGAGGATGGATGGGGCCATGTATTGCGAGATCTTGGCCAACATTCTCCTTCCCTCAGTAAGAGCATTGAAGATGGGTCGTGGCTGGGTCTTCCAGCATGACAACGACCTGAAACACACAGCCAGGGCAACTAAGGAGTGGCTCCGTAAGAAGCATCTCAAGGTCCTGGAGTGGCCTAGCCAGTCTCCAGACCTGAACCCAATAGAAAATCTTTGGAGGGAGCTGAAAGTCCGTATTGCCCAGCGACAGCCCCGAAACCTGAAGGATCTGGAGAAGGTCTGTATGGAGGAGTGGGCCAAAATCCCTGCTGCAGTGTGTGCAAACCTGGTCAAGACCTACAGGAAACATATGATCTCTGTAATTGCAAACAAAGGTTTCTGTACCAAATATTAAGTTCTGCTTTTCTGATGTATCAAATACTTACAGTGGGGGAAAAAAGTATTTAGTCAGCCACCAATTGTGCAAGTTCTCCCACTTAAAAAGATGAGAGAGGCCTGTAATTTTCATCATAGGTACACGTCAACTATGACAGACAAAATGAGAAAAAAAAATCCAGAAAATAACATTGTAGGATTTTTAATTTATTTATTTGCAAACTATGGTGGAAAATAAGTATTTGGTCAATAACAAAAGTTTCTCAATACTTTGATATATACCCTTTGTTGGCAATGACACAGGTCAAACTTTTTCTGTAAGTCTTCACAAGGTTTTCACACACTGTTGCTGGTATTTTGGCCCATTCCTCCATGCAGATCTCCTCTAGAGCAGTGATGTTTTGGGGCTGTCGCTGGGCAACACGGACTTTCAACTTCCTCCAAAGATTTTCTATGGGGTTGAGATCTGGAGACTGGCTAGGCCACTCCAGGACCTTGAAATGCTTCTTACGAAGCCACTCCTTCGTTGCCCGGTCGGTGTGTTTGGGATCATTGTCATGCTGAAAGACCCAGCCACGTTTCATCTTCAATGCCCTTGCTGATGGAAGGAGGTTTTCACTCAAAATCTCACGATACATGGCCCCATTCATTCTTTCCTTTACACGGATCAGTCGTCCTGGTCCCTTTGCAGAAAAACAGCCCCAAAGCATGATGTTTCCACCCCCATGCTTCACAGTAGGTATGGTGTTCTTTGGATACAACTCAGCATTCTTTGTCCTCCAAACACGACGAGTTGAGTTTTTACCAAAAAGTTATATTTTGACCATATGACATTCTCCCAATCCTCTTCTGGATCATCCAAATGCACTCTAGCAAACTTCAGACGGGCCTGGACATGTACTGACTTAAGCAGGGGGACACGTCTGGCACTGCAGGATTTGAGTCCCTGGTGTGTTACTGATGGTAGGCTTTGTTACTTTGGTCCCAGCTCTCTGCAGGTCATTCACTAGGTCCCCCCGTGTGGTTCTGGGATTTTTGCTCACCGTTCTTGTGATCATTTTGACCCCACGGGGTGAGATCTTGCGTGGAGCCCCAGATCGAGGGAGATTATCAGTGGTCTTGTATGTCTTCCATTTCCTAAGAATTGCTCCCACAGTTGATTTCTTCAAACCAAGCTGCTTACCTATTGCAGATTCAATCTTCTCAGCCTGGTGCAGGTCTACAATTTTGTTTCTGGTGTCCTTTGACAGCTCTTTGGTCTTGGCCATAGTGGAGTTTGGAGTGTGACTGTTTGAGGTTGTGGACAGGTGTCTTTTATACTGATAACAACTTCAAACAGGTGCCATTAATACAGGTAACGAGTGGAGGACAGAGGAGCCTCTTAAAGAAGAAGTTACAGGTCTGTGAGAGCCAGAAATATTGCTTGTTTGTAGGTGACCAAATACTTATTTTCCACCATAATTTGCAAATACATTCATAAAAAATCCTACAATGTGATTTTCTGGAGAAAAAAAATCTCAATTTGTCTGTCATAGTTGACGTGTACCTATGATGAAAATTACAGGCCTCTCTCATCTTTTTAAGTGGGAGAACTTGCACAATTGGTGGCTGACTAAATACTTTTTTTCTGGATTTTTGTTTTAGATTCCGTCTCTCACAGTTGAAGTGTACCTATGATAAAAATGACAGACCTCTACATGCTTTGTAAGTAGGAAAACCTGCAAAATCGTCAGTGTATCAAATACTTGTTCTCCATATACAGTGGGGAGAACAAGTATTTGATACACTGCCGATTTTGCAGGTTTTCCTACTTACAAAGCATGTAGAGGTCTGTAATTTTTATCATAGGTACACTTCAACTGTGAGAGACGGAATCTAAAACAAAAATCCAGAAAATCACATTGTATGATTTTTAAGTAATGAATTTGCATTTTATTGCATGACATAAGTATTTGATACATCAGAAAAGCAGAACTTAATATTTGGTACAGAAACCTTTGTTTGCAATTACAGAGATCATACGTTTCCTGTAGGTCTTGACCAGGTTTGCACACACTGCAGCAGGGATTTTGGCCCACTCCTCCATACAGACCTTCTCCAGATCCTTCAGGTTTCGGGGCTGTCGCTGGGCAATACGGACTTTCAGCTCCCTCCAAAGATTTTCTATTGGGTTCAGGTCTGGAGACTGGCTAGGCCACTCCAGGACCTTGAGATGCTTCTTACGGAGCCACTCCTTAGTTGCCCTGGCTGTGTGTTTCGGGTTGTTGTCATGCTGGAAGACCCAGCCACGACCCATCTTCAATACTCATACTGAGGGAAGAAGGTTGTTGGCCAAGATCTCGCAATACATGGCACCATCCATCCTCCCCTCAATACGGTGCAGTCGTCCTGTCCCCTTTGCAGAAAAGCATCCCCAAAGAATGATGTTTCCACCTCCATGCTTCACGGTTGGGATGGTGTTCTTGGGGTTGTACTCATCCTTCTTCTTCCTCCAAACACGGCGAGTGGAGTTTAGACCAAAAAGCTCAATTTTTGTCTCATCAGACCACATGACCTTTTCCCATTCCTCCTCTGGATCATCCAGATGGTCATTGGCAAACTTCAGACGGGCCTGGACATGCGCTGGCTTGAGCAGGCGGACCTTGCGTGCGCTGCAGGATTTTAATCCATGACGGCGTAGTGTGTTACTAATGGTTTTCTTTGAGACTGTGGTCCCAGCTCTCTTCATGTCATTGACCAGGTCCTGCCGTGTAGTTCTGGGCTGATCCCTCACCTTCCACATGATCATTGATGCCCCACGAGGTGAGATCTTGCATGGACCCCCAGACCGAGGGTGATTGACCGTCATCTTGAACTTCTTCCATTTTCTAATAATTGCGCCAACAGTTGTTGCCTTCTCACCAAGCTGCTTGCCTATTGTCCTGTAGCCCATCCCAGCCTTGTGCAGGTCTACAATTGTATCCCTGATGTCCTTACACAGCTCTCTGGTCTTGGCCATTGTGGAGAGGTTGGAGTCTGTTTGATTGAGTGTGTGGACAGGTGTCTTTTATACAGGTAACGAGTTCAAACAGGTGCAGTTAATACAGGTAATGAGTGGAGAACAGGAGGGCTTCTTAAAGAAAAACTAACAGGTCTGTGAGAGCCAGAATTCTTACTGGTTGGTAGGTGATCAAATACTTATGTCATGCAATAAAATGCAAATTCATTACGTAAAAATCATACAGTGTGATTTTCTGGATTTTTGTTTTAGATTCCGTCTCTCATAGTTGAAGTGTACCTATGATAAAAATGACAGACCTCTACATGCTTTGTAAGTAGGAAAACCTGCAAAATCGGCAGTGTATCAAATACTTGTTCTCCCCACTGTACATATACTTGTATACACCAAAAACATATACTAAGAATGATATGTACAGCAGTAGATACTGTATATTATAATGAGCTATGCCGAGAATACAGTGTATAAATAAACAGTGTAACAAAATGCAATGTACAGTAGTAAGTATATTAGAATGAACTATGTGAAGAATACAGTATATGAATACACAATGTGAAAAACAGTATAAAAGAAACAGTCCACTGTTTAATGTCTAATAATTGGGGAGGTGTCTGCTGTGTACAGTAGCTTACAGTATCTGTGTACTGTAGCAGATAATATGTTTGTTATTTCATGGTAGGAAGACAGATTGTCTTTGTAAATTATTTACAGACAGACTTTGGAAGTTCTAAGACCACATGGAGCAACAATGACTTATTTAGGCCATGATATAAGGAAATAACATACCTTTACTACATTAAGCATTACATGCTTGGCATATTAATATGGGTGTAGGCTACTTTCATAGATGGTGGGCTACTCAAATATGTTACTAAATAAGCACTATGGGCCACTCAGGTAATGTAATCTAAAGTGATAGCGGGCAAGTCTTGACCCTCCCTGTTTTAGGTGAATGGCTAAAACTTCTCTGACAATGAAGGTGCTGTGTAAAATTACTGTACCTGGGTACGGCTGACACTGATTGATTCCTTCAGGATGATCCAGGTGACACTCTCCAGCAGAGGGGGAGTGGTCAGGGAGCCATTGTATGTCCAGTAGTCCAGTGAGTCAGGCAGCAGAGTTTGGGCGTCAAAGTTGGAAAATGTAGTTTGCTTCCCCTATAGAAGACAAACATTGTGATGTATACATAATGTTTAAACAAAGTCTTACTTCAACATTCCCATCCAATTCCCACTACAGCTAAATTTGAGTAGCAGTCCATTTTGATTTCACCTTTGATTTGATGGCCTCCAGAGCATCCAGAACCTTTTGTAGTCTGGGGTTTGCAGCACCAATCTATAGGAAACAAGAATTCACACAGTCAAACAAGGGAATTAGGCTACTTAAATTAAATTAGAAGGAAACATAAAAAGCATATTAACTAATTCAAACATATAAATCGTATTAGATCTGTACCTTCAGAAACACTCCAACTACAGCAAGACCATCAGGTTGGCTAACAGCTTCACCAAAGCTGGGATACTTGGTGTTCCAGTGCACAAGATGGAGCTTTAAAAACAGAAAGAAGATATGTCAGGTTTAGCTCAGGTAGCCAATCAAAATACTGATCTGAAGCCATACAGCTTGTCCTGTTGTAAAATATAGGTATAGAACAGCCTACCTCACATGGGAACTTGATTCTATTGACGGTGTGCTCAGAGCCCCTGTAATCACTGGCTCCCCAGTGGAAGTGGAACTGCTTCAGCCTGTATGTGCCGGTGATGGGGCCTCCGGTCATTGCTGTGAGCAGGAACGCATGCACGCACACACACAGACACACACACACACACACACACACACATTTTTTATGTTGCTCTTCAAATTTTGTGTCCAAATGCAGACAAATGACAGATGATTACTAGTTATCTACTACAGTTACAGGCGGTTGCATTTGTATTGCTTTAAGGCATTGTAAGTGCAGGGACATTCGCCTGCTGATATGGTCCCTAACAACTCAAAAGGAAAAGGAACACGTTGGGAAGCATTACCGCAATATGCTTACTTCATAAATGATTATCATGATCGTAAAATACACTACCATAAAGTAACGATAAGGTAGGGTAGGAAACATTCATTTTGAATAATCTAGTCTGCAGACAGGTGTGCTTGCTTCCCGGCACTACAACAATAGACAACAACCCGACAACTGACGTCTTTTCAAACCTTTATAGATAATGAACACCTGCCTGCTCTCAAGTCACCTGTCAATATTATCTACTGTACAGCAGCCTATTTGCACAATGGACAAAGACATTGCATCCAGGAAATTAATTCACCACTGTGTTTGATATTTGTTTGTCGCACAGCCACTATAAGTTAATATGTAACCAGTTTGCAGCAACCCTCATTCTCTTGTTGCCACTTCCCTTTACTATTCCACTTTTCACCTTACTGAATCCCCCCCTCAGAACCCATCAGAATGTAACTTGTATAAAAAATGAAGGTCATATTTTGTGAAGTGAGACATTGAGATAATAATGTAATGTATATGATTATATATTAATTCTAAGGCTTACTTGAACTGTCAGTATCATCCACAAAGCCAACTTGGAAGGAATGGCCATTGTTCAGAATGTCTGTGGAGTTGGATGGGTCATACTTCAGATTGAGGGGCTTCAGAGCAGAATCGTAGGATGCTTGGCCAGTAATAATATTAATAGGAGACTGCCTGGGTCCATTAGCAATGGGGAAGCCCTTAAACCACTTGTCAGGTCCTATGGTAGAAAAAACAGAGGACAAAGTCAAACAGAGGAAACATACAAATGTATCATTCACTCTATTCTAAACAGTCCAATTATGTGTTCTCACAGATACATTCATAAATGTATGATAATAACCTAACAATGTAGGGCTAATTATGCATTTATTAACAGTAACACACCAGAAAATATTAACACTTATTTACAGCAGTTATTTATTTACGATAAGAAATGTATTGAGATACTCTTCCATGCAACAAAATCATGCAACTGTTGCAATTTACAGTTTCAACTAGTAGTTCCAAAAGTGGAGTCAGCATCAGATGATACTGAATGCCTCACCGTCAGATGGTCTATATCCCCAGCCATGAGACATGATTATTGACTTGTGCTCCTATAATCCTATAATCCCTTTCAAATGGTTAGACCTTGATGCAAGGATCCAGTTTGTGATACCCTTGAAACAAGTGACAGGGATTAGGCTATATAGACTTCCCCTCCTGTCAGTGGTCCTGTACTTCAAGTGGGTGGGTTATGCCTCGTGGCGTCATCACAGCAGGTGTTCAAGGATAATCATTACATGAACCGCATCACACCACGTTCCTTTGGTCCCATTCACTTTGGAGCGCATCGCTCTGTCAGTCGACCTTGTCTCAGATGGTGAGAATGAAGGACAACCTGTTGAGTGAGTGCGCACACTCACAGCCGAGTGCATTCCAGGCAATATAGTCTTGCCAAAAGCTTTGCTGTTAGTAAATTACACACATTTTATGTGCGATTCCTTCAGCATGGTCACCTCTGAGAGAGTTTTATAGTGATATACCGAAATAGATGTTTCTTTCTTCTGTTAGCGAGGCATGGCAGTTTCACTGACCTTGGGCTCTTCGACGTAGTAGAAGACGTAGCCTGTCGTATGTGAGATGTGAAAAGAGCAGAATGGACAAGATGGAAAACGAGTCTGCAAATCAAACCGCAATGCATTAAGTATTTTCCATGAACTGCCCATGTCCCTTTGAAGCCAGCGTCCTGTCAGCATAAAAACCTAACATCTTAAGCGCAATAGACTCTTCCTCTCCAGCGCTTAAAGGGGCCAAGACAATTGGACGTCAGTCACCAGTAGTAGGCCTACAGGTAACTAGATTTGGCACACGATTTACCCAGATGTGCATGAATAATTTGGCAAAGCTTGTTTTTATGCGCCTACCAGTATATTGGTCACTTTATAACATAGGCTAATAAGAGATGTCATTTGGAATGAGTTGTCTAATATGAAACAAGTGCTAATGAATTATACATTACATTTTGTTGGTAATGTGACGAATAGTTTTTGGTAAATCAAAATATTTCTTAAAATGCTTTTTTACATTGTTTGTATATTTTAATCATTAATGGACATCTGGATATTGTAGGATTTTGCTTTATGCCAAATCCAAGAAAATGTAATGTGCACTTGCTTCCATCTACTGGTACAATGATGTATCACAGACATTGGCTTTCGCATAGGCCTACTCTCTTCTTAGCAATGACTACAGCATGTGTCAGTTGCTGGGTATTGCTTCTTGACAGATAATTCTTCCCAAACTTTAACAAGGTGACGCAGGTGAGTTAAATAATCATGAATAGGCTATATGTGGAATCATACCAGTTGTGCAGTAAGCATATCGTTTATTTTCATGACATTTCTATACCAGAAAAACTCAAAACAGACAATGCAGAAACCTTGATTAGAAAATAAATCAACATTTCACTATCATTTTGATGATATCCCATTCCCTTGTGGTGAATGTAAATTAGCATATTTATCATATTATGACACAATCACACATCTGTTGTGCCAGTTCTTTATTTAGAAACACATTGATGTGTTTTATGTAAGCCCTGATTGGATCCCCATATTTGACAGTTGTTTCTCAACATGTAGCTAGTCTTTTTATATATTTTGTGTCACTGACACACATACTCAATGCCAACACATCATTTTGTGCATTTTGACTTGCAAAGGCTGGATGAGATGATCCATGATTCACACAGTACAGAACATCTTGAAAGTAGGAAGTAGAATGTCTGTTTTAAGAAAATACTATTTAAATTATGCTTCAGCATCCTTTTAACTGTCTTCTTTTATTTTTTTTGCCATCACATACAGACACTTTTGTTGGGGTGCAGCATAGTTTGTGTCAGCAATTATAGCTATTTTTAACTGTAAGATTTACATTGTCAAGTCATATTAGGGCAAATCATACTGTGACTCATCTTATTTAGATACATCTTATTAGGTACACAAAGAAACAAAAGGCATGCATAATGTCCAAACTTCCATCCAAAGAAAGACAGAAATAGTCCAAAGTTGTGTAGAAACATTTACATAAAAGAGAGGCTCTCCTCTGTAATTAGTTGTACTTGTATTGATATCACCACACACACTCAGTACTATTACGAGAGCTTAGGACTATAAGGTTCTATCTGCATTTTTGTCGAAATTGAGTTATTGACATAGCCTTCTGTTCAATGTTCTCTACCTAAACTCAGCAAAAAAAGAAATGTCCTCTCACTGTCAACTGCGTTTATTTTCAGCAAACTTAACATGCGTAAATATTTGTATGAACTTAACAAGATTCAACAACGGAGACATAAACTGAACAAGTTCCACAGACATGTGACTAACAGAAATGGAATAATGTGTCCCTAAACAAAGGGGGGGTCAAAATCAAAAGTTACAGTCAGTATCTGGTGTGGCCACCAGCTGCATTAAGTACTGCAGTGTATCTCCTCCTCATGGACTGCACCAGATTTGCCAGTTCTTGCTGTGAGATGTTACCCCACTCTTCCACCAAGGCACCTGCAAGTTCCCAGACATTTCTGGGGGGAATGGCCCTGGCCCTCACCCTCCGATCCAACAGGTCCCAGACATGCTCAATGGGATTGAGATCTGGGCTCTTCGCTGGCCATGGTAGAACACTGACATTCCTGTCTTGCAGGAAATCACGCACAGAACGAGCAGTATGGCTGGTGGCATTGTCATGCTGGAGGGTCATGTCAGGATGAGCCTGCAGGAAGGGTACCACATGTGAGGAGGATGTCTTCCCTGTAACACACAGCGTTGAGATTGCCTGCAATGACAACAAGCTCAGTCCAATGATGCTGTGACACACCGCTCCAGACCATGACGGACCCTCCACCTCCAAATCGATCCCGCTCCAGAGTACAGGCCTCAGTGTAACGCTCATTCCTTCGACGATAAACGCAAATCCGACCATCACCCCTGGTGAGACAAAACCGTGACTCGTCAGTGAAGAGCACTTTTTGCCAGTCCTGTCTGGTCCAGCGACGGTGGGTTTGTGCCCATAGGCGACGTTGTTGCCGGTGATGTCTTCCGAGGACCTGCCTTACAACAGGCCTACAAGCCCTCAATCCAGCCTCTCTCAGCCTATTGCGGACAGTCTGAGCACTGATGGAGGGATTGTGCGTTCCTGGTGTAACTCGGGCAGTTCATGTTGCCATCCTGTACCTGTCCCGAAGGTGTGATGTTCGGATGTACCGATCCTGTGCAGGTGTTGTTACACGTGGTCTGCCACTGCGAGGAGGATCAGCTGTCCGTCCTCTCCCTGTAGCGCTGTCTTAGGCATCTCACAGTATGGACATTGCAATTTATTGCCCAGGCCACATCTGCAGTCCTCATGCCTACTTGCAGCATGCCTAAGGCACGTTCACGCAGATGAGCAGGGACTCTGGGCATCTTTCTTTTGGTGTTTTCAGAGTCAGTAGAAATGCCTCTTTAGTGTCCTACGTTTTCATAACTGTGACCTTAATTGCCTACCATCTTTTATGAATTATCTTGGAAAGACAGGGTCCTGAAAAAGGGACATTTCTATTTTTGCTGAGTTTATATACGGTAGTACTCTAAATACCCCATTTCATGTTGTTAAGGTCAAAAGAATACAATAAAAAAATTGATGACACCATTCAAACCAATGAGGGTTCGGAACTTTAAAGCCAATTATCTCAGAATCGTATTTTTGCACATAGAAGCATATAGTCCCAAGCTCTCACAAAGTCTCAGTGAAAAGGATTCATTAAGCCCACAGAAGCCCATTTCTACCTATAGACTATTAGCAAGGGCTCAAATGACAATGACTAATTGACTCTATAGTGGGAGAAAGGATGGGGTAGTGTCACGTATAAATCAGAGAACAAAAATTAGATAAATTCGATTTTCAGATGATTGGGGACCTTTCAACAAAGATCTCACTACTCAGGAGCCCATAGATGGTGTAGACAACATAGTAGACAACATTGTTAGGGTAGAATAGAAAGAAAATGGCATCTGGTACAGAGAGAGTACTCCTAAAACATCTGTAAGACATTATTTAGTAGTGAGTGTTTATCTTATTTCTCGTAAAAAATGTAATGCGGCCATCTGATGAGATCTTACTTACACTAAATGAGCCTTATTACAATTAAAACATATCAAACATCTTTATCCTGATTTCATCCTGCATGACTCTTTTTTTTTTCTTACCAAAAAAACATCTAATCTTAGGAACAAAATCAATACGGAGGAATCTCAGCTCTGAAAGGGTGTGATTTAGCCTCTTTTCATGCCACAGATATGTGTTTTTGTCCCCAGTTCCAGATGGAATATTAAGCGTGAGTATGTGAACAAATGGCACTAACACAAGGATCTTCTGACGTGATCTCATTTGGCCTATTCATTCATTTCTCCAAAGATATTTGATTCCTACTCTGATTTCTCTGACCGACAGGAAATGGCATCAGCAGTCTGACAAGACAGAACAGTTTGACCGTCACAGACAGCCAAGTGGAACACTTTTCCTCGCATTTTTTTATGTTACTATACACTGATAAAATAATTACATCCATGTCATTGTTTTTGATCAGGAAATATTTAGATCTAGAGTTTACTATAGCCTAAATGGTCAGTTCATACAAAATATAAAAAATCTCTCCAAAAAGCAAGATTTAATTTCACTCTCTTCAGTCCCAAACTTAAAAAGTTTACCACATCATCTTCACAAACTAATTTGTTGTCGTTCCTCACAGTTTTGGTTGATCAGCAGAATTCAGTGGCGGACTAAATTGCAGCTGTCATGGGTTTTCTTCATGTCCCCCTCGGTTTATAGTGACAGCATGATAGCTAATGAGCCACAGTTGTGGACAAGCCCACTCTGTTTTCAAAGCAGATGTCAGTCCCCATGTGACCTCCACTGAATAACCTGCCATCTCCTCTCCTCCTCTCTGCATGCACAGTCTCTATTACCTCACAAGATGGGATGGGAGAGTCCCTTATTGTCTAGTGCTTTGATAGGTCAGCCCACAGCATGTTGAGCTGTGTGAGCGTATAGTTACAGTACGTGATGTTTCTTTATAAAAATGTCAATGTGTGAGATACACTGTGTACAAAACAGCTCTTTCAATGACATAGGTTAATCCAGGTGAAAGCTATGATCCCTTATTGATTTCACCTGTTAAATCCTCTTCAATCAGTGTAGATGAAGGGGAGGAGACAGGTGAAAGAAGGATTTTAAAGCCTTAAGACAATTGAGACATAGAGTGTGTATGTGTGCCATTCTGAGGGTGAATGGGCAAGACAAAATATTTAAGTGCCTTTGAACGGGGTATGGTAGTAGGTGCCAGGCGCACCAGTTTGAATGTGTCAAGAACTGCAAACCGTCTGGGTTTTTCCTGCTCAACAGTTTCCTGTGTGTATCAAGAATGGTCCACCACCCAAAGGACATCCAGCCAACTTGACACAACTATGGGAAGCATTGGAGTCAACATCGGCCATCATCCCTGTGGAACGCTTTGGACACCTTGTAGAGTCCATTCCCTGACAAATTGAAGCTGTACTGAGGACAAAAGGGGGCGCAGCTCAATATAAGGAAGGTGTTCCTAATGTTTTGTACACTCAGTGTATGAAACAGGTAAAGCTATAGCACAGATTGGACATTAACAGTAAAGATTGTTTGTATGATACTATTATGGTAAGTAGTTCACTACTTCACCGAGTTTAGTATTCCTGAATAGTCGTGATAGTCCTGAAAGTAATCCCTCAGCATTTCACTTTAACATGTAAAACATTGCTTTCAATCATTGCCACATTAGATACTAACACAGCTACACTGTGTGTGAGATAATAATTAGAAGATTGATAGGAAAAATTGGACACACTAAATGTTGTATTATTTTATTTTCTAAGGGCCCCAACATACAATACACTGCCCCTCTCTTTACATAATGCTGGGATAAAAACAAAAGGTTAAAGAAGGATTTTAAAGCCTTGAGACATTTGTATGTGTACCAATCAGAGGGTGAATGGGCAAGACAAAGGATTTAAGTTCCTTTGAACGGGGTATGGTAGTAGGTGCCAGGCACACCAGTTTGTGTCAAGAACTGCAACGCTGCTGGGTTTTTCATGCTCAACAGTTTCCCGTGTGTATCAGGAATGGTCCACCACCCAAAGGACATCCAGCCAACTTGACACAACTGTCAGAAGCAATTACATCAACATGTGCCAGCATCCCTGAGGAACGCTTTCGACACGACACATTGTAGTCCATGCCTCGACAGATTGAGGCTGTCTTGAGGGCAAAAGGGGGTGCAACTGAAAATTAGGAAGGTGTTCCTAATGTTTTGTACACTCTGTGTATATGTTTGGTTGAAAATATGATAGAGCAATTCATTGTTGTGAAGTCAGTTCTATGTCTGGTGGCAATTGTCTCTTGTTATGCGCTGAAGTAAAACAATGTTATGGACAATAAATAATTATACTATATTCCCTACGCAATTGGCTCCATTGCAACAGCGTAGCAGCCAAAAACAATTAATTGTCATTTTCTCCTTGCCGGGTCTTAATGGCATCCTGATTTCCGCTATATGGGTTTCGTCCTCTCTATGCGTTGCAGCAGCAGAGCGAGCTGTCAGGTGCATGGAGCAGAGGCTCGTGCGGTTTGATACCTATAATGCCCACCACCAGTCGCTTCGATTATTTCTCATAAACGGTTGTTTCATTTAGGATTTATCGAATGTCGTTCCACTCATGAATTCTGACTTGAGAATACACTGAAGGTAAGCTCTCAATATTTTTCCAATATGTTGCATGTTTTCCTCCATACAAATAGCAAGTGGTTGATTTGATAAATATACTGATGCTGTGGAATGGACCACATTAGCGTCCTATCTGCCTTTGACAGTTGTTTGTTGGCCGAAAGGCATTGTTTTCAACTAGGCTACATTGTAAGCACCAACATGATGGTTGTATCACACAGACACTTGTCACACTATGAAATTCCATAATTCTAGCGCCGATACAGCAGCCTACATCAGTTGCACACAGCAGCGCACCATAGTTAAACGTATTGATGAATGCATGCACATTTTCCTACAGTATTATTTTCTTGTTTTGGAATGCAGTGGATGCTGCTGTCTATAACTCGTGAATCATCTAACTGTTCAATAAGTGTCTGGAAACACGTTTTTGCTATTGGCGTAGTAGAACATGAGTGTTTTGATTAAACGACAGTTTCTTCCTATTTGGTATATCACATAGCCTACCAATCGGGACAAATTGTAGTATATCATAAATGTATACTGTTGCTCTAAAGTGTTGCTTCAAGTCATGGACAGAGATGGGCGTTATCATTCTCACAGAGAGAGGAGGAGAGAGAACACATCCGTTTTGCAGATGTATCTAACTAAGCAGGTATAGCCAGGTTTTTCGCCTCCTAAATATTATTAATACCTACATTTATCAGATAGCACTTTAGTTTCCATGGAGCTCAGCTGATATCACTGGGATCATAGGTAGGCTATATTATGTTACTTAGTTTCTTGAGTTCAACCCAGAGAATTATGACAGTACTGTCGCTACAGTATAGCCTACACTCCTTTTACTGTGACAGGACAAAATAAGTATCTTATTGTCTGTATGTCACAGTACCTTCATCTTTGCTTTGAAATGTCCTCGCTCTCTCTGAGGTATTGGAGCCATATTTATTGTACAGTACCTGGAAATTATTGTCTGAGATTGTCCTCTTCCAGTCTTGGATTGGTGTTTGTATAATATTTAAGTGTATTGGTCACGTTCACACGGTACAGTGAAATGCTTATTTGCTAACTCTCCTCAATAATGCAGTTCAATATCAATCAACAATCAAATGCCAAATACAAAAGTCCAAATATATCAATGAAAAAGTAGAATAAAAATGTGAAAAACAAGTTATGAGAAGTATGTACATAATAGAATATACAGTATGATTACAAAATATATGCTGTCAAATTATGATAACTGTTATATACAAGTAGTAAAGTTAGAAGTGACTTGGTATAACATCTTAAATAAATAGTAATAATAAATAGTAAACGCTGTGTGCGTGTGTGAGAGAGCATGGAGAGTCAGTGCAAATAGTCTTTAAGGTGCAGGCAGGTAGAAAGCTTGGATCTAGCTGTTCAACAGTCTGATGGTCTGGTGATAGATGGTAGAAGCTGTCTCGAGCCTGTTGGTCCGAGACCTGATGCTCCGATACCGTTTGCCAGATGATAACGGAGTGAAAAATCAGTTGCTCGGGTGACTGGAGTCCTTGACGATCTTCCGGGCCTTCCTCAGACACCGCCTGGTGTAAATGGGCAGGGAACTCACCCCCAGTGATGTATTGAGCCGTCTGCACCACCCTCTGTAGAGACTTGCGGTTGAAGGCGGTACAGTTGCCATACCAGGCAGTGATGCAACCAGACAAGAGGCTCTCAATGGTGCACTTATAAAACTTCTTGAGGATCTGAGGGGCTATGCCAAATTTCTTCAGTCACCTGAGGTTGAAGAGGCGCTGTTGCGACTTCTTCACCACGGTGTCGGTGTGTTGGGTCCATGTCAAATAAAATAAAATAGTATTTGTCACATGCTTCATAAACAACAGGTGTAGACTAACTGTGAAATGCTTAATTACTGGCCCTTCCCAACAATGCAGAGAGAGAAAATAAATAATAGAAGAATTATAATACAAAGAATAAATACACAATGAGTAACGATAACTTGGCTATATACACAGGGTTGATGTGCAGAGGTACAAGGTAATTGAGGTAGATATGTACATATAGGTAGGGATAAAGTGACTAGGCAACAGGATAGACTATAAACAGTAACAGCAGCGCATGTGATGAGTCAAAAGAGTTAGTGCAAAAAGGGTCAATGCAGATAGTCCGGGTAGCTATTGGTTAAATATTTAACTATTTAGCAGTCTTATGACTTGGGGGTAGAAGCTGTTCAGGGTCCTGTTGGTTCAAGACTTGGTGCATCGGTACCCCTTGCCGTGCGGTAGCAGAGAGAACCATCTATGACTTGGGTAGCTGGAGTCTTTGACAATTTTTAGGGCCTTCCTCTGACATAGAGGTCCTGGATGGCAGGGAGCTCGGCCCCAGTGATGTACTGGGCCGTACACACTACCCTCTGTAGCGCCTTGCTGTCGGATGCCAAGTAGTTGCCATACCAAGCGGTGATGCAGCCAGTCAAGATGCTTTAAAGGGTGCAGCTGTAGAAATCTTTGAGGATCTGAGGGACCATGCCAAATATTTTCAGCCTCCTGAAGGGGTAAGAGGCATTGTTGTTCCCTCTTCATGACTATGTTGGTGTGTGTGTGTGTGGACCATGATAATTCCTTAGTGATGTAGACACCGAGGAACTTGAAGCTCTGGACCTGCTCCACTACAACCCTGTCGAAGTGCATGGGGGTGTGCTCGGCCCTCCGTTTTCTGTAGTCCACAATCAGCTCCTTTGTCTTACTGACATTGAGGGAGAGGTTGTTGTCTCTGACCACCTCCCTGTAGGATGTCTCATTGTCGTCAGTGACCAGGCCTACCACCGTTGTGTCATCGGCAAACTTAATGATGATGTTGGAGTCGTGCACTGCTACGCATTCGTGGCTGAAGATGGAGTGCAGGAGGGGACTACGCACGCACCCCTGAGTGGCCCCCGTTGTTGAGGGTCAGCGTGGCGGATGTGTTGCCTACACTCACCATCTGGGGGCGGCCCGTCAGGAAGTTCAGGATCCTGAGGGAGGTTTTAAAATGGCGCCGGAGGGGATGGCTGCCGTTTTACGGGCTCCTAACCAATTGTGCTATTTTGTGTGTTTTTTCGCATTGTTTGTAAGTTACTTTGTACATATGTTGACCCTACCGTCTCATATGACTGAAAAGAGCTTCTGGATATCAGAACAGCAATTACTCACCTCGAACTGGACAAATATTTTTTCTTTAATGAGTTGAACGCGAAGGATATAATGTTGCTCCCAGACAAGGCCCAAATTCCCGTCATTCGCATGAAGGAAATACAGGGGGCGGAGATCAGGGTGCCTTGTGAGAATAAGTCGGCGAGTGGGTAAACCGCCTCTACCGTCCGTTCTATTGGCCAATGAGCAATCACTGGAGAATGAACTGGGTGAGCTTCGTTCGAGAATATCCTACCAACGGGACATTACCAACTGTAATATCTTATGTTTCACAGAGTCGTGGCTGAACGATTACACAGATAAAATACAGTTGGCTGGGTTTTCCGTGCATCGGCAGGACAGAACAGCTACGTCCGGTAAGACGAGGGGTGTCTATTTGTCAATAACAGCTGGTGCGCAATGTCTAATATTAAGGTAGTCTTGAGGTATTGCTTGCCTGAGTTAGAGTACCTCATGATAAGCTGTGGACCACACTATTTACCAAGAGAGTTTTCATCTATATTTTTCGTAGCCGTCTATTTACCACCACAAACCGACGCTGGAAGTAAGACCGCACTCAACGAGCTGTATAAGGCGATAAGCAAACAAGAGGACACCTAGTGGCCGGGGACTTTAATGCAGGTAAACTTAAATCCGTTTTACCTATTTTCTACCAGCATGTCACATGTGCAACCAGAGGAAAAAAACCTCTAGACCACCTTTACTCCACACACAGAGATGCGTACAAAGCTCACCCTCGCCCTCCATTTCGAAAATCGGACCATAATTCTATCCTCTTGATTCCTCCTTACAAACAAACAACTAAAGCAGGAAGTATCAGTGACTCGCTCAACACAGAAGTGGTTAGATGATGTGGATGCTACGCTACAGGACTGTTTTGCTAGCACAGACTGGAATATGTTCCGGGATTCATCCAATGGCATTGAGGAGTACACCACCTCAGTCACCGGCTTCAACAATAAGTGCATCAACGACGTCCTCCCCACAGTGACCGTACGTACATATCCCAACCAGAAGCTATGGATTACAGGCAACATCCGAGCTAAAGGCTAGAGCTGCCGCTTTCAAGGAACGTTTCACTAATCCGCTATGCCCTCAGACGAACCGTCAAATAGGCAAGGCATCAATACAGGACTAAGATTGAATCCTACTACACCGGCTCTGACGCTCATCGGATGTGGCAGGGCTTGTAAACTATTACGGACTACAGAGGGAAAGCCAGCCACAAGCTGCCCAGTGACGCAAGACTACCAGACGGGCTAAATGCCTTTTATGCTCGCTTCGAGGCAAACAACACTGAAGCATGCATGAGAGCATCAGCTGTTCCGGATGACTATGTGATCACGCTCTCCGTAGCCGATGTGAGTAAGACTTTTAAGCAGGTCAACATTCACAAGGCCGCAGGGCCAGACGGATTACCAGGACGTGTACTGCGAGCATGTGCTGACCAACTGGCAAGTGTCTTCACTGATATTTTCAACATGTCCCTGACTGAGTCTGTAATACCAACAAGTTTCAAGCAGACCACCATAATCCCCGTGCCCAAGGACACTAAGATAACCTGCCTAAATGACTACCGACCCGTAGCACTGACGTCTGTAGCCATGAAGTGCTTTGAAAGGCTGGTCATGGCTCACATCAACACCATCGTCCCGGAAACCCTAGACCCTCTCCAATTTGCATACCGCCCCAACAGATCCACAGATGACGCAATCTCAATCGCACTCCACACTGCCCTTTCCCATCTGGACAAAAGGAACACCTACGTCAGAATGCTGTTCATTGACTACAGCTCAGCTTTCAACACCATAGTGCCCACAAAGCTCATCATTAAGCTAAGGACCCTGAGACTAAACACCTCCCTCTGCAACTGGATCCTGGACTTCCTGACGGGCCACCCCTAGGTGGTATGGGTAGGCAACAACACATCTGCCACGCTGATCCTCAACACGGGGGCCCCTCAGGGGTGCGTGCTTAGTACCCTCCTGTACTCCCTGTTCACCCACGACTGCATGGCCAAGCACAACTCCAAAACCATCATTAAGTTTGCTGACGACACAACGGTAGTAGGCCTGATCACCAACAATGATGAGACAGCCTATAGGGAGGAGGTCAGAGACCTGTCACAACAACCTCTCCCTCAACGTGAGCAAGACAAAGGAGATGATCATGGACTACAGGAAAAGGAGGGCCAAACATGCCCCCATTCACATCGATGGGGCTGTAGTGGAGCAGGTCGAGAGTTTCAAGTTCCTTGGTGTCCACATCACCAACAAACTATCTTGGTCCAAACACACCAAGAAAGTCATGAACAACGCCTTTTCCCCCTCAGGAGACTGAAAAGATTTGGCATGGTTCCCCAGATCCTTAAAGTTCTACAGCTGTTCCATCGAAAGCATCCTGACTGGTTGCATCACCGCTGGTATGGCAACTGTTTGGCATCCAACCGTAAGGCGCTACTGAGGGTAGTGCGTACAGCCCAGTACATCACTGGGACCAAGCTTCCTGCCATCCAGGACCCATATACTAGACGGTGTTAGAGGAAGGCCCCCCCTTTGTTTTTACACTGCTGCTACTCACTGTTTATTATCTATGCATAGTAACTTTACCCTTACCTACATGTACAAATTACCTCAACTAACCTGTAGCCCCACACATTGACTCGGTACCAGTACCCCTGTATATAGCCTCATTATTGTTATTTTATTGTTACTTTTTTATTTTTGCTTTAGTTTATTTAGTAAATATTTTCTTAACTCTTTTCTCTTAATTGCATTATTGGTTAAGCGCTTGAAAGTAAGCATTTCACTGTAAGGTCTACACCTTTTGTATTCAGTGTTTAATCCCAGAGTCCTTAGTTTAGTGATGAGCTTGCAGGGCACTATGGTGTTGAACGCTGAGCTGTAGTCAACAGCATTCTGACGTAGGTGTTCCTTTTGTCCAGGTGGGAAATGGCGGTGTGGAATGCAATAGAGATTGCATCATCTGTGGATCTCTTGGGGCGGTATGTCAATTGGAGTGGGTCCAGGATGTCTGGTATGATGGTGTTGATGTGAGCCATTACCAGCCTTTGAAAGCATTTCATGGCTACAGATGTGAGTGCTAAATGGGCGATAGTCATTTAGACAGGTTGCCTTGGTGTTCTTGGGCACAGGGACTATGGTTGTCTTCTTGAAACATGTAGGTATCACAGACTGGGTCAGGGAGAGGTTGAAAATGTCAGTAACACTTGCTAGCTGGTCAGCGCATGCTTGGAGTACGCATCCTGGAAATCCGTCTTGCCCTGTGGCCTTGTGAATGTTAACCTGTTTAAAGGTCTTACTCACATCGACTATGAAGAGTGTGATCAAGACCTTGAAACAGGTCTTGATCATACCAGGGAGGTGTTCAGACGCAGGGTTCTGAGCTTAATGATGAGCTTGGAAGGGAAAGCTGGTGTTGAAAGCTGAGCTGTAGTCAATGAACAGCATTCTCATATAGGTATTACTTTTGTCAAGATGGGATAGGGCAGAATGCAGTGCAATGGCGATTGTCCGTGGATCTGTTGTGGAGCTATGCAAATTGTAGTGGGTCGAGGGTGTCAGGTAAGGTGGAGCTGATGTGGTCCTTGACCAGCCTCTTAAAGCACTTCATAATTACAGAAGTGAGTGCTACAGGGCGATAGTCATTTAGGCAGATTACCTTTGTTTGGTTGGGTACAGGGACAATGGTGGACATCTTGAAGCATGTGGGCATTATAGACTGAGACAGAGAGAGGTTGAATATGTTCATAAATTCTCCAGCCATACCATCTGGGCTGGCTACTTTGAGAGTATTCACACGCTTAAAAGTCTTACTCACATCGTCCACAGAGAACGAGAGCATACAGTCCTCTTGAGCAGCTCATAGGATGATCAATGTTTTCCTTGTAGCAAGCTTAAAAAGTATTTCGCTCGTCTGGGACTGCGGCATCGGTGTTCACCACGTAGCTGGTTTTCCCTTTATACAGTAATCCGCGATCGTTTGTCATCCTTGCCACATGCGTCTTGCATCAGAGCCATTGAATTGTGATTCCACTTTATCCCTGTACTGTCTTTTTGCGTCTTTGATTGATTTTGTTGCCATTTGCCCACGGTTTCTGGTTGGAATATGTACGATATGTGGGATATGTACAGTATGATATGTACAATGTTTGAGAGACCCAGTAGGATTGTAAAGTATTGCTCTGTGGAAAGACAATGACAAAAGGCATTCAATTGGATTAAAGGTCAAAATTGAGTAAAGAGTTGATAAAAAAATCTCTATGTAATATACAGTACATTCTGACTAAACTGGCTTCTGTCAGGCCCTGCCATTTTCTAAGAAAGAGCTCTGCTCTCCATGAACGTGTTAGGCTACTATCATCCTCGGCCACTTTTTAAATTTCATTGGATTAGTATTCCTTTTTAAAGCTGCAATATACGTTTTTGGGACGACCGACCAAATTCACATAGAAATGTGAGTTAGAGATCTGTCATTCTCATTGAAAGCAAGTCTAAAAAGCAGTAGATCTGTTCTGTGTGTGCTATTTCTATGCTTCCCGTTCTTAAGTTTAGTTTTTGCATCTTTTACTTTTGGTTTTGTACACCCGCTTCAAACAGCTGGTTATTGAAAACAGATGGTACAATGATTCTCTACACTTGTTATGTCACATAAACTGAAATTAGGTGAACTATTAGAATTTTATCACCCATGAAATTTCGGAATGATTTCTGCATATTGCACCTTTAATTACTTCTTATTTGTCAGCAAGAGTCCTAAACACAGGGAGAATCAACTTTGAGACATTTGGTTGTCAATTTCGTAATGCCACACACTACGAGGGAGGATAGATATTGTATTTCAATTGAGTTAGGCCCAATAATATACTGTTTGTAGATAAAGTAGCAGTGTCAGTGTCTTCACATCACAGGCTGCAGTATCACACAATGGAACTGATTGTCAAGCACCAAGCATCCTCCGCATCACAGTCTCCCTCTCACTGTGTGTCAGAACTATATCAGGATTACAGATGTGATTTCCAGATGAAGATGGAGCATACGTATGTAGACAGTCTACCCCAGCACCAATATGATCTTTTAGACATTTCTTCATCCTACCACAGACTGCCACTGCTGAAAATAAGATGTTTAGATGTTTCACTCAGTTAAGAGTAGAGTAATAGTGAGATGTTAAATTCAGATATGTTCAACATGATGGAAATCTGACGTCTATAGTTATAGTACATCTGACTTGTACTCTCCCTGATGTCATCACAGTTGCATGCAAAAGAGAGGAGGTTTAGCCTAACATTTAGTCAGACGAGTACTCTGAAGTTGTCACAGTGGGTAAAAGATAGAGGCTTAACATTTGGTCTGGTTGCCTAATACATGTCAGTGTAGGCTAGTTGTTTTGTTTCAGCCAGTTGTTCGTCATCGCGCCCAAGATGGCCACCTCATGCGTTTGGCATTGAGAGTTGGATTTAGAATCCAGTAAATATCTCTCTTAAAAGTTGCCGTCCATTTGATATCTTTGGAGTGTCGTGTGTATGACCTTTTTTGGCACCGTTTTTTGACTGAAGTTGAGTTAGCATTTTTTGCCATCTTTTGTGAGATTCCAACTGACCCTACCAGAATGGCACCTGTCCTAAAGTACTCAATGGAATTCCTCAAGAGCTTCAAACAATTTGCTCCTACAGCAACTTCTCAGCTGAGAAAGATCCTAAGCATTGAAGGTGTGCAACAGACATTAATCAGAAAAAGAGGATGTCGAGGGGCTAAGAACATCTAGCCCCTTACACTTCAGTGTTGTGATGCAAAAATTCTAGCAAAATGTATAGCGCATAGAATTAAAAAGGTATTGTCAGACATTATTCATTCTAATCAGACAGGTTTTTTACATGGGCGATACATTGGAGATAATATAAGGCAAGTACTGGAAACAATAGAACACTATGAAAAATCTGGGAAACCAGGCCTGCTATTCATAGCAGACTTCGAAAAGGCATTTGATAATGTACGACTGGGGTTTATATATAAATGCCTGGAGCATTTCAATATTGGACAATCTCTTATAAATTGGGTTAAAATCATGTATAGTAACCCTAGGTGTAAAATAGTAAATAATGGCTATTTCTAAGATAGTTTTAAACTGTCAAGAGGAGTGAAACAAGGTTGTCCACTATCGGCATATCTATTTATTATTGCCATCGAGATGTTAGCTATTAAAATCAGATTCAACAATAATATCAAAGGATTAGAAATCCAGGGCTTAAAAACAAAGGTGTCATTGTACGCTGATGATTCATGTTTTCTTTTAAATCCACAACTTGAATCCCTACACAGCCTCATAGAGGATCTAGATACATTTTCTAACCTCTCTGGATTACAACCAAATTATGATAAATGTACTATATATTGGATCACTAAAAAATACAATTTTTACATTACCATGTACAGTGAGGGAAAAAAGTATTTGATCCCCTGCTGATTTTGTACGTTTGCCCACTGACAAAGACATGATCAGTCTATAATTTTAATGGTAGGTTTATTTGAACAGTGAGAGACAGAATAACAACAAAATCCAGAAAAACGCATGTCAAAAATGTTATGAATTGATTTGCATTTTAATGAGGGAAATAAGTATTTGACCCCTCTGCAAAACATGACTTAGTACTTGGTGGCAAAACCCTTGTTGGCAATCACAGAGGTCAGATGTTTCTTGTAGTTGGCCACCAGGTTTGCACACATCTCAGGAGGGATTTTGTTCCACTCCTCTTTGCAGATCTTCTCCAAGTCATTAAGGTTTCGAGGCTGACGTTTGGCAACTCAAACCTTCAGCTCCCTCCACAGATGTTCTATGCGATTAAGGTCTAGAGACTGGCTAGGCCACTCCAGGACCTTAATGTGCTTCTTCTTGAGCCACTCCTTTGTTGCCTTGGCCGTGTGTTTTGGATCATTGTCATGCTGGAATACCCATCCACGACCCATTTTCAATGCCCTGGCTGAGGGAAGGAGGTTCTCACCCAAGATTTGACGGTACATGGCCCCGTCCATCGTCCCTTTGATGCGGTGAAGTTGTCCTGTCCCCTTAGCAGAAAACACCCCCAAAGCATAATGTTTCCACCTACATGTTTGACGGTGGGGATGGTGTTCTTGAGGTCATAGGCAGCATTCCTCCTCCTCCAAACACGGCGAGTTGGGTTGATGCCAAAGAACTCGATTTTGGTCTCATTTGACCACAACACTTTCACCCAGTTCTCCTCTGAATCATTCAGATGTTCATTGGCAAACTTCAGACGGCCCTGTATATGTGATTTCTTGAGCAGGGGGACCTTGCGGGCGCTGCAGGATTTCAGTCCTTCACGGCGTAGTGTGTTACCAATTGTTTTCTTGGTGACTATGGTTCCAGCTGCCTTGAGATCATTGACAAGATCCTCCCATGTTGTTCTGGCCTGATTCCTCACCGTTCTCATGATCATTGCAACTCCACAAGGTGAGATCTTGCATGGAGCCCCAGGCCGAGGGAGATTGACAGTTATTTTGTGTTTCTTCCATTTTGCGAATAATCGCACCAACTGTTGTCACCTTCTCACCAAGCTGCTTGGCGATGGTCTTGTAGCCCATTCCAGCCTTGTGTAGGTTTACAATCTTGTCCCTGACATCCTTGGAGAACTCTTTGGTCTTGGCCATGGTGGAGAGTTTGGAATCTGATTGATTGATTGCTTCTGTGGACAGGTGTCTTTTATACAGGTAACAAACTGAGATTAGGAGCACTCCCTTTAAGAGTGTGCTCCTAATCTCAGTTTGTTACCTGTATAAAAGACACCTGGGAGCCAGAACTCTTTCTGATTGAGAGGGGGTCAAATACTTATTTCCCTCATTAAAATGCAAATTAATTTATAACATTTTTGACATGCGTTTTTCTGGATTATTTTGTTGTTATTCTGTCTCTCACTGTTCAAATAAACCTATCATTAAAATTATAGACTGATAATTTCTTTGTCAGTGGGCAAACGTACAAAATCAGCAGGGGATCAAATACTTTTTTCCCTCACTGTACGTTAGGAGATAAAGCAGATTGCGTTCATTTCATCTGTCACATTATTTTACATTGTGAAGCTTACCGTAGTTACCCAGAACAATTGAGCCAGTCACGTGTTTGTTTGTAAATAGCACAACAGGTAGAAAGCGGGAACAGGTGAGTCCAGCTGTGTATTGACAGAGGTCGCGTTTTATTTTGAAAGTCAAGTGTTTTTATGGTTCAATAGAGTGATCAGGGACATGCAACTATAGTTTTCCTTCACAAAAAATATATTAGTGCAACACATTCGGCAGAAAATTGTCACGGATTCGGCCGAGGCTGCTCCTCCTCCTTGCTCAGGCAGGCTTCGGCGTTCGTCGTCCCCGGAGTACTAGCTGCCACCGTTGAATGTTATCGATTTTTGTTTGGTTTTGTCTTCCTTGTACACCTGTTTCCATTTAGTCTTCATTATGTCCCCTATAAGTTTCTCGTTTTGTTTGTAGTTAGTTGTGTGTAATTGTCTGCCTGTCCGTAGGTGCTGTGTATTTTGCTCTCATGTATTTAGAGTACGGACACACTATTTGCGTATTCTTTTGTATTTTGTGTATTTGCGCACAGTATGCGTAATCGCTCGCCTCCGTTGTTGTTGAGGCCCGTTACTTTGTATTGTCGTGTTTCTAACAAGTAAAGTCTGTTGGACTAAGCTTCTGTGTCCTGCGCCTGACTCCAACACCACATCCACATCAGCCCTTGACAAAAATAGCTTCATTTTCAACAGAACTGCAACGCTCTTTGGCTGACAGCCACAGAAGTAAATGAGCTTACAATAAAAAAGCAAGGTCTTTTTTGTAAAAAAACGATGCATGGCCATCATATTTCTAATGTTTATCATAGAAAGAATTTGTAGCCAGCTACATTTCCTAATGTTTTGCTTGAAGTTAATCTTGCATTTTACTGGAGAAAAGTTGGCTGGCTACACCCAGAAAAGTACCAGAGAAAAGTAGCTACACATCAGTCAGAGCGCTATCTGCTGATAGAATGCCTGTTCGTGAATTCTCAGCCGAGTGTAGAAGTGCAACTGAAGCACAAAATTAGTCTAATGCCGAGTAGAAAGTACAATAAGAAGAAGATATTTCTTGTGCGTTTCATATTTCTTTCCTGCGTGAAAAATGCAGAATCCTGCATTAGCACAACCCCTAAGTTTAACTTGCTAGTTATCTAAGGAAGTGGCTTAATTAATAAGATGACGGGGCATCATATTGTGTTAGCTTTCTGCCGTGTTTGAGAAGTCAAAGCCCTTTGGATGAGTTCTCTGTACAGCTGCCACTGCTATCTTGATTTTCTTGCCTTTTTTCTCCTCTCCGTTCTCGGCCAGTCTACTCCTCCCCCATCTTTTCCGAGCAGGCAGGCCCGTTGCCCTAGTGACTCCAGACTCCACACAGACACAGTGTGTACACATGCTGCTCCAGAGCCAGTACTGTTCTTCCTTCAGACAAGCATGCTTCAGAACTTTGTTCATTTGCACAATGTCTCGCATTCACATTCGCTTGTAAATGTCCAAACTCACCAGAAATGACATTCGGTTGCTCCTACCTATATATGTATAACTTTATGAGCTGGATTGCCTGTCTTTGCAATTAGTTTATTTTCATTTTGCTCGTTAGCATATTTAGCTAGCAGCCTCCATGGAAATGTGCTATTACTTATGCTAATTTTGTTAGCATTCTGGTAAGATGCCCAATGGGCTTTTTTGCGTTTAAGCCGGTAATACCGTAAACCCCGGGATCAGAGAAGGACGGTATGTCAATATGAAAATCTGGATAACGCCCAACCCTAGAAGCCATCCTTGACATGATTGTCACCTACACGAAATCATAGTACTTGAAGACTGAACTCTGGAGCCCAAATGCACAACCAAGACCTTCTCAGGCACTAAATAAGTAGTACGACCTATAAGGGAGCCTGGCTTCAGCGAGTTTGGCAAGTTGATAACCTCACATCCATGGCTGGAGGTGAATAAAGCAACCAGCCCCAATGCAAATGCTGACGCCTTCTACAACACCCTCCTGCCTGTAATTGATAGACATTTCCCTCTGAAGACGGTGAAAACCTATCCTTCAGACAAACCATGGATCACCCCCAAGATTAAGCACCTGATCCACCAATAACAACAAGCCTTCAAGACAGGAAAATCATGTGCCCTGGCAAGGTTCTAGAGAAGCAAGATCCAAAGGGAAATTCAAGTGGCAAAAAAAACGATTCTACAAATCCAAAGTGGAAGGCATGGAAAAAGCTAACCCCAGAGTTTGGCACAATAAAGTAAGAATCCCCCCCCCCATTACTGCCCACCATTCCAGTGTGGAATGTGTATAGTAGACTGGCCTCCATCAACTGTCACAAATCCCCTGGCCCTGACATGATTCCTCCAAGCATTCTGAAGGAGTTTGCATGTGAGATCAGCGTTTCTCTCTGTGACATCAACAACATGTCCTTTGAAGAATTTGTCGTCCCTGGACAATGGAAAGTGGCTACGGTTGTCCCCATATCAAAATCTACCCCACTAAACATTGAATAACTCGTTAACAGCTCAGCTCTCCAAGCTATTTGAAAAGTTTTCTGCACACTGGATCCTGAGGTACATCACGCTGAAACTAGATCCCATGCAGTTTGGCAGCCGACAGAACCGTTCCACAGCACACTGTCTGGTCAGTCTGATTGACTTAATGTACAAAGCCTCTGATGTTCCTGGCTCAGTATGCACACTAATTGCAACCAATTTTGTCAAGGCATTTGAAGCTGTAGACCATACAATAGCAGTACAGTGCCTCCTTGACCTTGGAGTGAGACCTGCCTTGATCCCATGGATCTGCAGTTTCATGACTGACAGCTGTCAAAGTGTGCTACCAGGGGAATTCTCTGACTGGGAATACCCCACTTGTGGAGTGGCACAGGGAACCATACTTGTGTCTATAGACTTTCTAGCACTGATCGACATTGCCCTCCAGGACACAACAAACCACTGGAAATACGTTGATGACATGGAACTGGCTCAGATGTGGACACCTCAACTACCCTGTACCCTCCAACAGACCCTGAATGATCTTGACATCTGGATAGAGGAGCACAGAATGAAACTAAACCCAAAGAAATGTAAAGTTCTCCATGTCACCCACAGTAAGCATCCACCCAACCTTCCGACTCTCTCCATTGACCAAAACACCCTTGAAGTCTGTGACAGAGTCCTGGGGGACACCATCCAGAAAAACTTAAGTGGAACACATGCAGACCTCTGCCAAAGGAAGCCGTTTTGCTCTGCGGCGTCTGAAGAAAAAAATATATATACACATGTGGGCTATCTTCTTCTACCTTGTCACAACACAACTGATTGGCTCAAATGCATTAAGAAGGAAATAAATTCCACAAATTAACTTTTAAGAAGGCACACTGTTAATTGAAATGCATTCCAGGTGACTACCTCATGAAGCTGGTTGAGAGAATGCCAAGAGTGTGCAAAGCTGTCATCAAGGCAAAGGGTGGCTATTTGAAGAATCTCAAATATAAAATATATTTTGATTTGTTTAACACTTTTTTGGTTACATGATTCGAAATGTGTTATTTCATAGTTTCGATGTCTTCACTATTATTCTACAATGTAAAAAATTGTAAAAATAAAGAAAAACCCTTGAATGAGTAGGTGTGTCCAGACTTTTGACTGGTAGTGTATATTTCAAGGGTTTTTCTTTATTTTCACAATTTTTTTACATTGTAGATTAATAGTGAAGACATCAAAACTATGAAATAACACATAAGGAATCATGTAGTAAACAAAAAAGTGTGCAATTTCTGAGGCAGGTAACTCTAATGAACGTATCCTATGCAGCAGAGGATAAGTTCATTAAAGTTACTAGCCTCAGAAATTGCAGCCCAAATAAACGCTTCACAGAGTTCAGGTAACAGACACATCTCAACATCAACTGTTCAGAGGTGACTGTGTGAATCAGGCCTTCATGGTCGAATTGCTGCAAAGAAACCACTACTAAAGGACACCAATAAGAAGAAAATACCTGCTTGGGCCAAGAAACACGAGCAATTGACATTAGACCGGTGGAGGGTGAACGGATGATCTCTGCATGTGTATTTCCCGCCGTAAAGCATGGAGGAGGAGGTGTTATGGTGTGGGGGTGCTTTGCTGCCTGTGATTTATTTAGAATTCAAGGCACACTTAACCAGCATGGCTACCACAGCATTCTGCAGCGATATGCCATCCCATCTGGTTTGGGCTTAGTGGGACTATAATTTGTTTTTCAACAGGACAATGACCCAACAGACCTCCAGGCTGTGTAAGGGCTATTTTACCAAGAAGGAGAGTGATGGAGTGCTGCATCAGATGACCTGGCCTCCACAATCACCCGACCTCAACCCAATTGAGATGGTTTGGGATGAGTCGGACGGCAGAGTGAAGGAAAAGCAGCCAACAAGTGCTAAGCATATGTGGGAACTCCTTCAAGACTGTTGGAAAAGCATTCCAGGTGAAGCTGGTTGAGAGAATGCCAAGATTGTGCAAAGCTGTCATCAAGGCAAAGGGTGGCTATTTGAAGAATCTCAAATATAAAATATATTTTCAGTTGTTTAACACTTTTTTGGTTACTACATGATTCCATATGTGTTATTTCATAGTTTTGATGTCTTCGTTAATATTATACAATGTAGAAAATAGTAAAAATCAAGAAAAACCCTCTATTTTTACTATTTTCTATATTAGCCATGCTGGTTAAGTGTGCCTTGAATTCTAAATAAACCACTGACAGTGTCACCAGCAAAGCACCACCACACCATCACACTCATCAGACCAAAGGACAGATTTCCACTGGTCTATTGTCCATTGCTCGTGTTTCTTGGCCCAAGCAAGTCTGTTCTTCTTATTGTTGTTCTTTAGTAGTGGTTTCTTTGCAGCAATTCGACCATGAAGGATTACTGTTATACTATTCCAGGTAATAACTACCTTGTCACAACACAACTGATTGACTCAAACGCATTAAGAAGGAAAGAAATTCCACAAATTAACTTTTAAGAAGGCACACCTGTTAATTGAAATGGATTCCAGGTGACTACCTCATGAAGTTAGTTGAGAGAATGCCAAGAGTGTGCAAAGCTGTCATCAATATAAAATATATTTTGATTTGTTTAACACATTTTTCGTTACTACATGGTTCCATATGTGTTATTTCATAGTTTTGATGTTTTCACTATTATTCTACAATGTAGAAAATAGTAAAAATAAAGAAAAACCATGGAATGAGTAGGTTTGTCCAAACGTTTGACTGGGACTGTATATACATACATACATACATACATACATACATACATACATACATACATACATACATACATACATACATACATACATACATACATACATACATACATACATACGGAAAGTATTCAGACCCCTTCCCTTTTTCCACATTTTGTTATGTTATAGCCTTATTCCAAATTGGATTAAATAAATTAAAATCCTCATCAAACTACACACAATACCCCATAATGACAAAGCGAAAACAGTTTTTTTTTTTTTTTTTTGTGCAAATATATAAAAAAATTAAAACAGAAATACCTTATTTACAGCACCAGTGGTGGGAAAAAGTATCCAATTGGCATACTTGAGTAAAAGTAAAGATACCTTAATAGAAAATGACTCAAGTAAAAGTGGAGGTCACCCAGTAAATTACTATGAGTAAAAGTCTAAAGGTATTTGGTTTTAAATATACTTAAGTATTAAATGTAAATGTAATTGCTGAAATATACTTACATTTGAAGTCGGAAGTTTACATACACCGTAGCCAAATACATTTAAACTTAGTTTTTCACAATTCGTGACATTTAATCCTAGTAAAAATTCCCTGTCTTAGGTCAGTTAGGATCACCACTTTATTTTAAGAATATGAAATGTCAGAATAATAGTAGACAGAATGATTAATTTAAGCTTTTATTTCTTTCATCACATTCCCAGTGGGTCAGAAGTTTACATACACTCAATTAGTATTTGGTAGCATTGCCTTTAAATTGTTTAACTTGGGTCAAACGTTTCAGGTAGCCTTCCACAAGCTTCCCACAATAAATTGGGTGAATTTTGGCCCATTCCTCCTGACAGAGCTGGTGTAACTGAGTCAGGTTTGTAGGCCACCTTGCTCGCACACACTTTTTCAGTTCTGCCCACAAATTTTCTATAGGATTGAGGTCAGGGCTTTGTGATGGCCACTCCAATACCTTGACTTTGTTGTCCTTAAGCCATTTTGCCACAACTTTGGAAGTATGCTTGGGGTCATTGTCCATTTGGAAGACCCATTTGCGACCAAGCTTTAACTTCTTGACTGATGTCTTGAGATGTTGCTTAAATATATCCACATAATTTTCCTTCCTCATGATGCCATCTATTTTGTGAAGTGCACCAGTCCCTCCTGCAGCAAAGCACCCCCACAGCAAGATGCTGCTACCCCCGTGCGTCACGGTTGGGATGGTGTTTTTCAGCTTGCAAGCGACCCCCTTTTTCCTCCAAACATAGCGATGGTCATTATGGCCAAACAGTTCTATTTTCATCAGACCAGAGGACATTTCTCCAAAAAGTACGATCTTTGACTCCATGTGCAGTTGCAAACTGTGGTCTGGCTTTTTTATGGCGGTTTTGGAGCAGTGGCTTCTTCCTTGCTGAGCGGCCTTTCAGGTTATGTCGATATAGGACTCATTTTACTGTGGATATAGATACTTTTGTACCTGTTTCCTCCAGCATCTTCACAAGGTCCTTTGCTGTTGTTCTGGGATTGATTTGCACTTTTCGCACCAAAGTACGTTCATCTCTAGAAGACAGAACGCGTCTCTTTCCTGAGCGGTATGACGGCTGTGTGGTCCCATGGTGTTTATACTTGCGTACTATTGTTTGTACAGATGAACGTGGTACCTTCAGGCATTTGGAAATTGCTCCCAAGGATGAACCAGACTTGTGGATGTCTACAATTTTTTTTTCTGAGGTCTTGGCTGATTTATTTTGATTTTCCCATGATGTCAAGCAAAGAGGCACTGAGTTTGAAGGTAGGCCTTGAAATACATCCACAGGTACACCTCCAATTGACTCAAATTATGTCAATTAGCCTATCAGAAGCTTCTAAAGCCATGACATCATTTTCTGGAATTTTCCAAGCTGTTTAAAGGCACAGTCAACTTAGTGTATGTAAACTTCTGACCCATTGGAATTGTGATACAGTGAATTATAAGTGAAATAATCTGTCTGTAAACAATTGTTGGACAAATTACTTGTGTCATGCACAAAGTAGATGTCCTAACCGACTTGCCAAAACTATAGTTTGTTAACAAGGAATTTGTGGAGTGTTTGAAAAACGAGTTTTAATGACTCCAACCTAAGTGTATGTAAACTTCCGACTTCAACTGTAAGTGTCAAAATTAAAGTATAAATAATTTCACATTCCCTATATATAGCAAACCAGACGGCACAATTTTTTAGTTTTTTTAAATTTACGGATAGCCATGGGCATACTCCAACACAATTTACAAACAAAGCATTTGTGTTTAGTGAGTCCACCAGATCAGAGGCAGTAGGGATGACCAGGGATGTTCCCTTGGTAAGTGTGTGAATTGGATCATTTTCCAGTCCTGCTAAGCATTCAAAATGTAACAAGTACTTTTGGGTGTCAGGGAAAATGTATGGAGCAAAACATTTTTTTTCTTTAGGAATGTAGTGAAGTAAAAGTTGTCAAAAATATAAATAGTAAAGTACAGATACTACCTAAGTAGTATTTTAAAGTATTTTTACTTAGGTACTTTTTTACTTAAGTGACCCTCCAGCCTGGACGTTGGCAGCAGCTAATGGGGAGCCATAATAAATACAAATACCACTGCACCCCTACTTCCCGCTGTCACGACCGTCTTCAAAATGAGCGGACCAAGGCGCAGCGTGATAAGCGTACATACTTTATTTAAATAAAGCGCACACACGAAAATGAAACAAAACACGATCGTAACGTCCTCAGTGACAAAAACACGGAACACTGGAACACAGGAACAACAGGAACAAAAACCCACCAACACAAGGTGAAAAACACACAGATTATATATGGCTCCCAATCAGAGATAACGAGCCGACAGCTGACACTCGTTACCTCCGATTGGGAGTCACCAGACCAATTACCAAAACACAAACAAATGAAACACACCCCTACCCAACACCACCAAATGAAATACACCCTGACTCATATACACAGTCCCGGAGCCAGAGTGTGACAGTACCCCCCCCCAAAGGCGCGGACTCCGACCGCGCCTAACCCAAAAAAATGGGGGGGGCTGGGTGGGTGTTGCTCCTCGGAGGCGGCTCTGGCACTGGTCGTGGTCCCCACCCCACCATAGTCACTACCCGCTTTAGTAGCCTCCTCCTACTGACCACCCTACAACTTAACCCCACTGGATTAAGGGGCAGCACCGGACTAAGAGGCAGCACCAAACTAAGGGGCAGCACCGGACTAAGGGGCAGCACCGGACTAAGGGGCAGCACCGGACTAAGGGGCAGCACCAGGATAAGTGGCAGCACCAGGATAAGGGGCAGCACCAGGATAAGGATCAGCACCGAGCTAAATGGCGGATCCTGGCTGGCTGGCTCTGGCGGATCCTGGCTGGCTGGCGGATCCCGGCTGGACGGCTCTGGTGGATCCCGGCTGGACGGCTCTGGCGGATCCCGGCTGGACGGCTCTGACGGATCCCGGCTGGACGGCTCTGACGGATCCCGGCTGGACGGCTCTGGCGGATCCTGGCTGGACGGCTCTGGCGGATCCTGGCTGGACGGCTTTGGCGGATCCTGGCTGGACGGCTCATGGCTGGCTGACGGATCTGGCTGCTCATGGCTGGCTGACGGATCTGGCTGCTCATGGCTGGCTGACGGATCTGGCTGCTCATGGCTGGCTGACGGATCTGGCTGCTCATGGCTGGCGGAAGGCTCTGGCTGATCCTGTCTGGCGGACGGCTCTGGCTGATCCTGTCTGGCGGAAGGCTCTGGCTGATCCTGTCTGGCGGAAGGCTCTGGCTGATCCTGTCTGGCGGAAGGCTCTGGCTGATCCTGTCTGGCGGAAGGCTCTGGCTGATCCTGTCTGGCGGAAGGCTCTGGCTGCTCCTGTCTGGCGAAAGGCTCTAGCGGCTCCGGTCTGGCGGACGGCTCTGAAGGCTCATGGCAGACGGGCGGCTTTGCAGGCTCAGTACAGACGGGCGGCTTTAGCGCCGTAGGGCAGACGGGTAGTTCAAGCGCCGTTGGGCAGACGGGCAGTTCCGCCACCATGGACAGACGCCCACCCAGACCCTCCCCTAGACTGTATGCTGGTGCGCCCGGAGTTCGCACCTTTAGGGGGGGGTACTGTGACACTCTGGCTCCAGGGACTCTGATTTATGGAGCCAGGGTTGTTCATTTTCATTTGGGTGTATTTCTATGTTGGGATTTCTAGTTGTGCATTTCTATGTTGTGGTGGTTCTTGATTATTCATGTGACTCCCAATCGGAGGTAACGAGTGACAGCTGTCGGCTCGTTATCTCTGATTGGGAGCCATATTTAAACTGTTGTGGTTTCACTGTGTGTTTGTGGGTTTTTGTTCCATGTTTCTGTCAGTGTTACAGAGGACTTCACTATCGTCATTTGTTGTTTTTCGTGGTTGCTTTAATAAATAAAGTCATCATGTTCACTCCACGCGCTGCGTATTGGTCCGCTTCTTCAGACGATCGTGACACCCGCGGCTATGTGCAGTGGGATAGATGACTAGTGGGTCCTGAGGAGTAGAGAGGAGAGAGGCAGGTCCGTCTGCAGAGGAGGGTGCATAATCAGATTTATTAGAGCCCAGCTAGTCCACTGTGTCAAGTGAACTGGCACAATGTCAGCTCATCTCTGAACAGCATCAGCTCCATACAGCCAGAAATAGACTCCAGCCAAGGATTTGCTCTTAGAACTGCAGCCAGCGAAGTCTCTACCATAGAATACATGGGATTCTAGTATATAGGGCTGGAGCAGAAACGGTCTGAAAAACAGCAGTCTAAAGCAGGAGTTAGATCAGTGCAGTGTTTCATGTTGTAATTTGTTATCAATACAATACATTTCCTCTGATTTAAAGCCGTTAGTAAGGCTGAGGTTCAATTTGAAATAGATGTGAAAGCTGATAGGAAGCTGGGTACTCTGTAGTAGACTCTGTGGTAGACCTTTGTCCGGGAGTGACTGACACTATCTGTGGTCTTGCAGACAGATTTCTGTATGGATCTAAAGGACAAACACTCCTGGAACACATACTTTTGTACACACTCAGTTTTGTATTCTTGTTACAATCACTGACTGGTAGAGTCTTGAACAAACTCAATAAGTAACAATAGTGGTTTATATCCTCCTCATAATAGTTAGCCTTGGGTTATCTGTCAACCCAGCAATTGCCTATTCCTCTCAAACCTCCTCCTGCTCCACTAGTCCCCAGCGAGTCCTTCCAATGGCTTATCCTCTGAACTGTTCAACCACTAGGGGACATCACACTACATTAGGTCAGGTGTAGGCCACAATCTCTCAGGACAGTTTGAACCTTTTCACACTACTAATACAAGCCAAGCCAGAGCAAGCTGTACTGTGCTGTCCTGGTTGCCCATCCACAATAGATGCTGGAACCCTGCTGGAAAGGAAAATGTGTAAAGAAGATAGGCAAGCAAGCACAGTATGTTTCAGTTTAGCCCTAAAAGGGTGTGAAAGGGGTATTTTATTGACTGCCCACAAAGTGGTGTGTTTACCTGTCCCAGATTTGACCTTTAGGTACAGGGTATCTCTACACAGCCCATCTGAAATTAGCCCACCCAACTACCTCATCCCCATATTGTTATTTATTTTGCTCATTTGCACCCCAGTATCTCTATTTGCACATCATCTCTTGCACATCTATCATTCCAGTGTTAATACTAATTGTAATTATTTTGCACTATAGCCTATTTATTGCCTTACCTCCATAACTTGCTACATTTGCACACACTGTATATATATTTTCTGTTGTATTTTTGACTTTATGTTTTGTTTTACCCCATATGTAACTATGTGTTGTTGTTTTTATCGCACTGCTTTGCTTTATCTTGGCCAGGTCGCAGTTGTAAATGAGAACTTGTTCTCAACTGGCTTACCTGGTTAAATAAAGGTGAAATAAAATAAAAATAATTGGGAAATGGTTGTATACAAGAAGAGCCATTTTTGCCATAATATTTGACTCCTTAATAAAGTATTTAACAACAAATGGCACACAAATAATGTATGTCATAGTATGAAATGTGTATGTGAAAAGTTTACATGCAAAACACTGTGCAAAGTGTTTTTCAATATCATGCATTTTACATGATTTCCTCCTGCCTGCGTTGGGCTACTAAAATATTTGATATGCTGGCTATTCACCCACTGAGGCATTCACTCTATGCTGCTGAACACTTTCTCTTAGGATTGAGTTTTAATCAATGCTGGGTCTGGTGGTCTGGTTGGTATAACAAAAAAACTCTAAGACGTGATGTTTTCAAATGTGGGGAATGGCAGTGTCCAAAAAACCTAAAAGTCATTTTGATCTAACACTGGGAAAGGGATTCCTGAAGTTAAGGTATCCTTTTGATTGAAGTGGAAAATTCATCAAACTGTTGATGTACGGTATTTGCTTGAGGATTAAGAAAATGTGTAAATGCATTGTCACGATCGTTGGTTAGAGATGAGGACCAAGGCGCAGCGTTGAAGGCGAACATATTTATTTAGAGAATGATCACACGATCAAAACAACAAAATGATGACGTGACAGTCAATGGTAATACATAAACCAAATACGAACAAGAAACCACAATGAAAGAATGCCTAACGGCTACCTAAGTATGACTCCCAATCAGAGACAACGAGCTACAGCCGTCTCTGATTGGGAGCCACCCTGGCCAACATAGATATACAACCACTAGAACAAACATAAATGCAAACTCACACCCTGGCTCAACATACCAGAGTCCCCAGAGCCAGGGCGTGACATGCATTCAGAATGTCTTACTGTCAGTAGCTGAGTGTAGATGCGGTGTGGAAATCAAGTGCAGGAAACACGGGCGTTCGTGAACAGACTTTAGTAAACAAAAGCAGCACCAAACAGGCGAACAGCCAACCCAACCGGTAGGCAAAATACAAATTACGCACAATAACCACAGTGCGTAAAATGACGATAGCGCACACAGTGCGGACTCTCGAAAAACAACAAAACACGAGAGTAGTACAGAGAGCAACAGCTTGACAATAAACAATACCACATAACACCTGGCCCCACACACGAAAACTAAATAGGCAACCAAATCAAACACTAACAAGGGACAGGTGTACAAACAGACAAAACCAAACAAACATGAAACATCGAACGGTGGCAGCTAGTACTCCGGGGACGACGACCGCCGAAGCCTGCCCGAACAAGGAGGAGCAGCAGCCTCGGCCGAAACCGTGACAGTACCCCCCCCTTGACGCGCGGCTCCAGCCGTGCGCCGATCCCGGCCTCGGGGACGACCAGGACGACGCGGAGCAGGGCGCGTAGGATGACCCCGATGGAACTCGGTCAGCAGGGACAGGTCTAATATGTCCCTCCTCGGCACCCAGCACCGCTCCTCCGGGCCGTACCCCTCCCACTCCACGAGATATTGGAGACCCCCATCCGGCGTCTCGAATCAAGGATGGACCTCACAGTGTACGCCGGAGCCCCCTCGATGTCCAACGGGGGCGGAGGAGTCTCCTCTATCTCATAGTCCTGGAGTGGACCAGCTACCACCGGCCTGAGGAGAGACACATGGAACGAGGGGTTAATATTCCTGTAATCAATAGGCAGTTCTAACCTGTAACACACCTCGTTCAACCTCCTCAGGACTTTGAATGGCCCCACAAACCGCCGACCCAGCTTCCGGCAGGGCAGGCGGAGGGGCAGGTTTCTGGTCGAGAGCCAGACTCGATCTCCAGGTGCGTATACAGGCCCCTCACTGCAGTGGAGATCGGCGCTCGTCTTATGCCGACGGATGGCCCGCTGCAGATGAACGTGGGCAGCGTTCCATGTCTCCTCCGAGCGCCGCACCCACTCATCCACCGCAGGGGCCTCGATCTGGCTCTCGTGCCAAGGTGCCAGAACCGGCTGGTACCCTAACACACACTGGAAAGGGGTTAGTTGGGTGGAGGAGTGGCGGAGAGAGTTCTGCGCCATCTCGGCCCACGGAACGTATCTCGCCCACTCCTCTGGCCGGCCCTGGCAATAAGACCTCAGAAACCTACCCACATCCTGGTTGACACGTTCAACCTGCCCATTACTCTCCGGGTGGTAACCCGAGGTAAGGCTCACCGAAACCCCCAACCGTTCCATAAAGGCTCTCCACACTCTGGAGGTGAACTGGGGGCCTCGATCAGACACTATATCCTCGGGTACCCCGTAATGCCGGAAGACATGGGTAAACAGAGCCTCAGCGGTCTGTAGGGCAGTAGGGAGACCCGGCACAACGACCAGGATGGTAGTATTCCCCTGTGAGGGGGGAAGGTCTGTAACAAAGTCCACCGAGAGGTGGGACCAGGGTCGTTGTGGAACGGGCAGGGGTTGTAGCTTACCCCTGGGCAAATGTCTGGGCGCCTTACACTGTGCACACACCGAACAGGAGGAGACATAAACCCTCACATCCCTGGCTAACGTTGGCCACCAGTACTTAGTGCTAAGGCGGTGAACTGTCCGGCCGATACCTGGATGTCCAGAGGAGGGGGACGTATGAGCCCAATAAATGAGGCGATCGCGTACCTCGAGCGGAACGTACGTCCGACCTACTGGACACTGTGGAGGACTTGGGTCGGTGCGTAACGCCCGCTCGATCTCTGCATCGACCTCCCATACCACCGGTGCCACCAGACAAGACTTTGGTAGTATGGGAGTGGGCTCAACGGACCTCTCCTCCGTGTCATACCGCCGAGACAGGGCATCTGCCTTCCCGTTCTGGGACCCAGGGATGTAAGTGATTTTAAACACAAACCGGGCTAGAAACATAGTCCAGCCGGGCCTGGCGAGGATTCAGTCTCCTAGCTGCCCGGATGTACTCCAGGTTACAGTGGTCCGTCAAAATGAGGAAAGGGTGTTGAGCCCCCTCAAGCCAATGCCTCCACACCTTTAGGGCCTGTACCACGGCTAACAGCTCCCTGTCCCCTACGTCATAATTCCGCTCCGCTCGGACTGAGCTTCTTAGAATAAAAAGCACAGGGGCGGAGCTTAGGTGGTGTGCCAGACCGTTGTGAGAGGGACGGCCCCAATACCGGCCTCGGACGCGTCTACCTCTACCTGGAACGGTAAAGCGGGATCCGGATGCGCCAACACCGGCGCCGAGGTAAACAGGTCCTTCAGTCTCCCAAAAGCCCTGTCCGCCTCAGCTGACCACCGCAAGCGCACTGGACCCCCCTTCAACAGAGACGTTATGGGAGCTGCCACCTGTCCAAAACCCCGGATAAACCTCCGGTAATAATTCGCAAAACCCAAGAACTGTTGCACCTCCTTCACAGTGGTTGGGGTTTGCCAATCTACGCACAGCTGACACCCGGTCAACCTCCATCTTCACCCCCTGACGCAGACAACTGATAACCCAAAAAGGAGACCGACTTCTGAAAGAACAGACATTTCTCTGCCTTGACATATAGGTCATGCTCCAACAGCCTCCTCAACACTCGGCGCACCAGGGCTACATGCTCTGCTCGGGTAGAACTGTACACCAGAATATCGTCGATGTACACGACTACTCCCTGTCCCTGCATGTCCCGGAAAATCTCATCGACGAAGGATTGGAAGACTGAGGGAGCATTCATTAACCCATATGGCATGACGAGATACTCGTAATGACCGGAGGTCGTGCTAAACGCTGTCTTCCATTCATCGCCCTCTCTAATGCGCACTCAAGTTATATGCGCTCCTGAGATCCAATTTTGTGAAGAACTGAGCACCGTGTAATGATTCCGTCATAGTCGCAATCAGAGGAAGTGGATAGCTGTACTTCACCGTAATCTGATTGAGACCGCGGTAATCAATACACGGGCGCAGACCTCCATCTTTTTTCTTCACAAAAAAGAAGCTTGAGGAAGCGGGTGAAGTGGAGGCCCGTATGTATCCCTGTCTCAGAGACTCGGCGATGTAAGTTTCCATTGCCTTCCTCTCCTCTTGAGACAAGGGATACACATGGCTCCGCGGGAGGGCTGCTCCTAACTGGAGATCTATCGCACAATCCCCCTGTCTATGAGGCGGCAGCTGCGCCGCCCTAGTCTTACTAAACACCAGTTTCAAATCCTCATACTCGGGGGGAATATGCAGTGCAGGCATTAGATTCGGACTTTCCACCGAGGTCGCCCCTATGGAAACACCCAGACACAGCCCCCTCACACTGAGCAGACCACCCTTTAAGAGCTTTCTCTCGCCACGAAATAGTAGGGTCATGGGTAATCAACCAGGGAAGCCCCAGCACCACCGGATACGCAGGAGAGTCAATCAGATAGAGCTGAATCGTCTCCTCATGACCCCCCCCTGCGTCACCATCTTAAGGGGCGCTGTGACCTCCCTAATCAACCCAGATCCTAACGGACGGCTATCTAGGGCATATACAGGGAAAGGCTTATCAACGGAAAGGAGATGAATCCCTAATTCTACACAGAACTGGCGATCTACAAAGTTCCCAGCTGCGCCTGAATCGACTAGCGCCTTATGCTGGGAACGAGGTGCTACCTGTGGAAAACAAACAGGCAAGGTTATGTGAATGACAGAAAGCTCTGGGTAAGTAGGGCGCCTACTCACCTGGGAGGACTCCCCAATGCGTGGCCTGCCTTCACCTCCACCGGGAGACCTTCCCCAACACATAGCCGCGGTGTGCCCTCCACGGCCACAGTTGGTGCAGGGGACGGCCCCCCTCGGGTTCCTACTCCTCCTTTCTCTAGCGCCAGCACCTCCGAGCTCCATAGGGCTTGGCTCGGAGGTGCTGGAGGGTGAAATGGGCGACCCCCATCCGGGACGTCCACGGGTGGCGAGCAGGGTGTCCAACCGAATGGCCATGTCGACTAGTTGGTCAAACGTCAACATGGTATCCCTGCACGCCAACTCTCTTTGGACGTCCTCTCGGAGGCTACAACGAAAGTGGTCTATGAGGGCCCGCTCATTCCACCCTGCATCTGCCGCTAGAGTCCGGAATTCCAGGGCAAAATCCTGTGCGCTCCTCATCCCCTGTCGGAGGTAGAACAGACGCTCCCCCGCCGCCTTCCCTTCTGGTGGATGGTCGAACACGGCCCGGAAGCGGCGGGAGAACTCCGCATAGGTGACGGTAGCGGCGTCCATTCTCCTCCATTCGGCGTTGGCCCACTCCAACGCCTTGCCGGTGAGACAGGAGATGAGGGCGGAGACGCTCTCGTGTCCCGAGGGCGCCGGGTGTACGGTGGCGAGGTAGAGCTCCACCTGTAGCAGGAACCCTTGACACCCGGCAGCGGAGCCGTCGTACGCCCTCGGGAGCGAGAGCCGAATCCCACTGGGTTCCGGAATGTGAACAGGAGGACTGACCGATGGGGATGGTCCGGTAGGTGGGGGCGTGGGTACCCCGCTGCTTTCCCATCGGTGGAGAGTGTTCATCACCCGATCCAAGGCGTGACCGATCTGGTTAATCCGGTCCTCCTGCCCACGAAGACGGTCCTCCATGACCTCTGTCGGCGCGGGTGCTCCTGCTGACTCCATGATGTGATGTGGTATTCTGTCAGTAGCTGAGTGTAGATGCGGTGTGGAAATCAAGCGCAGGAAACACGGGCGTTCGTGAACAGACTTTAGTAAACAAAAGCAGCACCAAACAGGCGAACAGCCAACCCAACCGGGAGGCAAAATACAAATTACGCACAATAACCACAGTGCGTAAAATGACGATAGCGCACACAGTGCGGACTCTCGAAAAACAACAAAACACGAGAGTAGTACAGAGAGCAACAGCTTGACAATAAACAATACCACATAACACCTGGCCCCACACACGAAAACTAAATAGGCAACCAAATCAAACACTAACAAGGGACAGGTGTACAAACAGACAAAACCAAACAAACATGAAACATCGAACGGTGGCAGCTAGTACTCCGGGGACGACGACCGCCGAAGCCTGCCCGAACAAGGAGGAGCAGCAGCCTCGGCCGAAACCGTGACACTTACAAACAGACCTGCATAATCCTCAGCCATTTTGAATGTTGAGTGTGAGATTGGTTGGTTTATGCATTCAAGGGTCTATCTGGAAATGCAAATTAGTTTCTACACATTGCACGTTGCTGCCTGTTGAAACCGTGTGTGTTGCAGAGTTTCGAAGTTGACCAGGCGTACTCTTGACCCTATGTGGGAATGACCATTGCATTGATTGCAGAAGGTCCAGGGAATCAGGGAAAACATAATGGTATGTGGTATAGCAAGCTTTGCATGGAGATTCCACAATTTCCACCCCATAGAGCAGGGTTTCTTAAACTATGGGTCGGGACCTAAAGCGGTCCGTGGGCATGTGAGAGGTGGGTCGCGAGTTAGGAGAATAAATCTATAATCACACACTATTTCAGGGGTCGGCAACAGGCGGCCTGCGCCGCAAGTTTTATTTTTTTGGAGCCCCCGAATGTTTTAGTAAAAAAATTATAATAACTGCGTACATTGAAAAAAATAACGTTTTGAGTCATAATTGATTCACTCCCAAATGTCTGAATCATAGTTTATTAATATGCCTGAGTAAAACTACTTTCCTCATTGCACTGCATGCCTTTTGTGTTCATCTTTACTTTGTATTTGAATTCGCCAAAGGCATGGCCTGAATCCCTCCCCTGGTCCCTACACTCCACACTACAGATGTAGTATCTTAATTTGAGCCAGTTTCCTACAGAAGTAAAATAATCCTGCAGCAACATGAAATGTTAATTATATGTGGAGTTTAATTAGTGGACATTTTTGTAAGGGTTGATACATTTTTCGTAAGGCAGAATCAAGTCTAAAATTTCAATGTGGAAATTACAGACTTCAGAAGCCTTTTTAAACCTCAAATACCCTACAAGTTTTTAAGTTTTAAGTTATCCCTTTTCATTTCTAGCTGGACTCTCGCCAGTCCAGTCCCTTGACTTCACAATGTTCCTTGGCACCCTACCAAGTTGCCTTTCTCAATCAGGTGTCTTGTTCTTTTTTTAGAACATTGCTATTCTTAGAGGAGGAATCCTTACCCGGTTTGTTTTTTAAATTTGTTCTAGATTTGTGTTAAGTCACCTCATGGGATGTTGACTCTTCCGACTGCTTGGTGTCTTTGTGAGAAGGCTAATTACATTTAATTTTTTATTTAACCAGGAAGGGCTCATTGAGATTTGAAATCTATTTTTCAAGAGCGTCCAGGCCAAGATAGGCAGCACCAACTCATTACACAATGACAGACAGACAACATGAAAAACTACAAGTAATCTAGTAAACATCCATAGAAATCACAGGAGTATAACAAAATCATAAAACGGCAATATAAAAACATTGACAGGTCAAGGAATCAGCCTCAAAATCCTTCATCAATGATTTAAAAACACCAATTGGGACAAGTTCTTCCAGTTTAAAAGTATGTTGTAAGGCGTTCCAAGCCGATGGTGCAGAGTACATAAAAGCCCTTTTACCATATTCAGTTCGGACATTTGGAACAGTTAGCAGGTTAAAGTCCTGCGAACAAAGGGAGTACCCACCAGATTTCTGAAGAATAAAAATGCCCAGATAAAATGGTAGTAAATAAAAAATGGATGTGTAAATAAAAGTATACCAGTGACTGACCCTACGAGTGACTAGAGAAGGCCAGCCAACCCTGGTATATAAAGTGCAATGGTGCGTAAGGGTTTTGCAGTTTTAAATAAATCGCAACGCTCCATGATAAAGATTGTCAATTGATCTCAAACACTGAGCGGAAGCATTCATATATTACATATCTCCATAGTCTAGTATAGGCATAAATGTAGCTGATAGAAGCCTCCTTCTGGCTTCAAAAGAAAAACAGGCTTTATTCCTAAAATAAAATCCCAACTTCAGCTTCAATTTTTTTGTGTTGTTGAATATGCAATTTAAAAGAGAGGCTGTCATCAATTAAAATTGCAAGATATTTATATGAGGTTACAACCTCAATCTCATTGCCCTGACAGGTAGTAATAGGTGAAAGGTTCAGAGGTCTATTTCTTGCTTTAGAAAACACCATTAGTTTAGTTTTGTCAGCATTGAGGATAAGCTTCAATTTACACAAGGTATGTTGAACAGAATAGAAAGCAGTTTGAAAGTTCTGGAAAGCTTTTGTGAGAGACGAGGCACAACAATAAATAACAGTATCATCAGCATAAAAGTGAAGTTGCACATTTTTCACATTTTTGTCTAAATTATTTAAATAAATAGTGAATAAGAGGGGACCAAGTACAGAGCCCTGGGGAACACCATTACAGACAGACAATTTAACAGACATGAGCCCATCAAATTGAGTGCACTGAGTTCTATCAGACAGATAGTTAGCAAACCATGCAACTGCATGCTCCAAAAGACCTACGCTCGACAATCTCTGCCTCAGTATAGCATGATCAACTGTATCAAAAGCCTTAGAAAGATCAATAAAAAGTGAGAGACAGTGCTGTTTTTTTGTCAAGGGCTTCAGTGATCTCATTTAAAACCTGTATGGCTGCTGTAATTGTGCTATGCTTCTTCCTGATGCCCGATCGGTACATTGATAAAATAGAGTTAGTATATAAAAACTATTTTAGCTGTTCACTAACAAGGGTTTCAAGTATTTTTGCCAGGGGTGACAGCTTTGAGATTGGCCTATAAATATTTCAAAGAGTTGGATCTCCCCCTTTTAAAAGTGGTAGGGCAAATGCTGTTTTGGATCATGTGAAGAAGACAACAGAAGTGTGCACTGTCTGGACTATAATGAGCCATAGCTATACAGCTATTTTTAAATCCTTTCATTAAATGATATATCATTTATTTTGTGAAATATTCATGCATCCTTTTACATACAGTATTTTTCTCTCCCCAAACATGTTTTGACCAGGCACTAATTTTCTTCAAAAGAGAAGGCATGCAAGTGTGGCTGAGGTGGTTAGGTGTACAGAATGAGTACCTCTACCTGAGACCTGAAGACTCATGCTAGCTCCCAGAGATCATGCCTAAGCTCTACTGTAGCTCAGTGGGCTATCGTGATCTTGAGTCCCACGGACAACAGGTTTGTATCTGTAAACCCCAGGTCCCCAACCAAAGAGAAAAATACAAATATAGAGTGCTGTTGGAAAGAGGTGGAGAGATTTGAATCTTGTCATTCTCCCAGCCTCAGCAGTTGTGACTGTAACCTCTTAATCAGGATTTGGGGAACTGTGTGCTCTGACACAGGCTCAACAGGACATGCTGAGGAACCCAAGTGACTAACTACTGTACCCTGGGTAGAGCTGGTTAAAGACCTCTGTGATGACACAACAGTAACCTATGTGACTGTACACTGTGAGTCACTGTGAGTGGATTAGAGGAAATGGAAGATAGTGAAGTTGATTGCTAACAGATGGTGGCAGATTGACTGGTTCGAAACTGTTAACTTTATATAATTTCCCCATCATTCACTGTAGCAGTCTATTTCACAATTTCAGTGTATCATTTTTTATGTGTAAACATCACAGAAATATGTGGAGAGGAATATGAAATAATTTTCTCATTTCAGGAACAGCCACTAGTTCTGACACACTGATGTGTTTCAGTATATGCATTATTGATTCAAATGTACTGTAATGTAGACTTGGAAATTGTCACAATATAAATCCAAGGCAAAAATGCATTTCTCACAATATTTATTTAAACAAATTGTGCCTATAAAACAAAATTAACTGCAGTTGAATAGATTGATCCAGTTATTTGATGTGTACTTTATGAGTGTACTATGATAACAGTTTGAGATTATAAAAACATTACAGTACATTACTATAGTACAATTTCAAATGATAAGAATGGCAAAAAGGGATTTCTCACATTACTATTCTCGCTATATATGTTATACAGTATGTACACATCTACCTCAATTACCTCATACCCCTGTAAATCGACTCGGTACTGGTACCCTGTGTATATAGCCAAGTTATTGTTACTCACATTGTATTTATTATGTTATTACTTTTCTATTATTTCTCTAGTTTGTTCTCTCTGCATTGTTGGGAAGGCCCATAAGTAAGCATTTCACTGTTAGTCTACACCTGTTTTTTACGAAGCATGTAACAAATAAAATTTGATTTGATTTGTCTATATTAAATTATATTTTTATTAATCTACTTCTTTGACATTCATTGATCTGCGTACTATGAGAGCTGTTTCATAATGGATTAACAGATTCATTTTTCTAATTACTTGAATCCTCATCTCACCAAGTCCTCTGGGAGAGTGAATAGAGATTAAAATATATTTTCCAAATGAAATACAAATACAGTAATTGACTTGGTTCTGCAGTTCTTGATATGATAATTTATTTGATTGTGTTAGGAATATCAAACGCTCTATAGATTTCTGCCCAGGCGAAATGTTTTATCAATCCCTGTCTGAAGCTATAAAAGTGCAGGACAAAAGAGAGCTTACTGTAATGTCAGTTAATGGCAAAGATGGAAATGTTATTATATAGAAACCAGGAAATGGTGGGGAGCTGCGTCTTACTCCAAATTCTGACTGCAATGTTTCACTGTAATTTCAAGCGGATATTTTGGTTCCCATAATTTACTTGTCATATGTCATCCTTAAATGTCAATGATCGACAAAAAAGTGGAATTGAAGATATTTAAAATGTTGGTTGTAATAGTATTTTAGTAAGAACAGCCATAGGTCAGTGTATTTCATGGTTTAATGGTCACTGTATTGATTCCTTTCAGAATGATGGATATAATCAAAATATGGAATGCCACAATGCAATACTACTACACGCCATATACAGTGGGGAGAACAAGTATTTGATACACTGTCGATTTTGCAGGTTTTCCTACTTACAAAGCATGTAGAGGTCTGTAATTTTTATCATAGGTACACTACAACTGTGAGAGACGGAATCTAAAACAAAAATCCAGAAAATCACATTGTATGATTTTTAAGTAATTAATTTGCATTTTATTGCATGACATAAGTATTTGATCACCTACCAACCAGTAAGAATTCCGGCTCTCACAGACCTGTTAGTTTTTATTTAAGAAGCCCTCCTGTTCTCCACTCATTACCTGTATTAACTGCACCTGTTTGAACTCGTTACCTGTATAAAAGACACCTGTCCACACACTCAATCAAACAGACTCCAACTTCTCCACAATGGCCAAGACCAGAGAGCTGTGTAAGGACATAAGGGATACAATTGTAGACCTGCACAAGGCTGGGATGGGCTACAGGACAATAGGCAAGCAGCTTGGTGAGAAGGCAACAACTGTTGGCGCAATTATTAGAAAATGGAAGAAGTTCAAGATGACGGTCAATCACACTCGGTCTGGGGCTCCATGCAAGATATCACCTCGTGGGGCATCAATGATCATGAGGAAGGTGAGGGATCAGCCCAGAACTACACGGCAGGACCTGGTCAATGACCTGAAGAGAGCTGGGACCACAGTCTCAAAGAAAACCATTAGTAACACACTACGCCGTCATGGATTAAAATCCTGCAGTGCACGCAAGGTCCCCCTGCTCAAGCCAGCGCATGTCCAGGCCCGTCTGAAGTTTGCCAATGACCATCTGGATGATCCAGAGGAGGAATGGGAGAAGGTCATGTGGTCTGATGAGACAAAAATAGAGCTTTTTGGTCTAAACTCCACTCGCCGTGTTTGGAGGAAGAAGAAGGATGAGTACAACCCCAAGAACACCATCCCAACGGTGAAGCATGGAGGTGGAAACATCATTCTTTTGGGACGCTTTTCTGCAAAGGGGACAGGACGACTGCACCGTATTCAGGGGAGGATGGATGGGGCAATGTATCGCGAGATCTTGGCCAACAACCTCCTCCCCTCAGTAAGAGCATTGAAGATGGGTCGTGGCTGGGTCTTCCAGCATGACAACGACCCGAAACACACAGCCAGGGCAACTAAGGAGTGGCTCCGTAAGAAGCATCTCAAGGTCCTGGAGTGGCCTAGCCAGTCTCCAGACCTGAACCCAATAGAAAATCTTTGGAGGGAGCTGAAAGTCCGTATTGCCCAGCGACAGCCCCGAAACCTGAAGGATCTGGAGAAGGTCTGTATGGAGGAGTGTGCCAAAATCCCTGCTGCAGTGTGTGCAAACCTGGTCAAGACCTACAGGAAACGTATGATCTCTGTAATTGCAAACAAAGGTTTCTGTACCAAATATTAAGTTCTGCTTTTCTGATGTATCAAATACTTATGTCATGCAATAAAATGCAAATTAATTACTTAAAAATCATACAATGTGATTTTCTGGATTTTTGTTTTAGATTCCGTCTCTCACAGTTGAAGTGTACCTATGATAAAAATTACAGACCTCTACATGCTTTGTAAGTAGGAAAACCTGCAAAATCGGCAGTGTATCAAATACTTGTTCTCCCCACTGTATGTAAGGTTCTGTATTTATTTTCTTAGTTCACCTTGTGTTCTTGAACGTAGCCCTGTTTCTTTGTGTTCTTGAACGTAGCACTGTCTTTCATTTTTGTTCATTGATTTCACCTGTGTTAGTTACTCACCTGGTCTCATCAGCTCCTTATTTAGTTCAGTTCTTTCTGTTTGTGCCTTGTGAGGTATTGTTTGTTTTGACTCTACTAAGCCTTTTTATAGCTTGTTTGTGAGAACCAGTTATAGCCTTCAGTCGTAGCTTTTGATTCTCCTGCCTGTTTGCCTGCCTGTGTATGACCATTGCCTGCCTGTGACCACAATCCCTGGCTTTTGCGAAGGCGAAATAAACACCTGCCGCGCTCTGCGCGTGAATCTACACTTTTACACTTTCTTCTCCCTGATTTCTGTGTATTCATGAAACCAAGATTAATCATGATATGACTCATTCGTGGGCTATAATGCATTAATGCATTTTTCTATTTCACTCTCAGCACTGTGAAGATATCAAAACATTGCTATCACCTTTCTAAAGAAACGGTCACATTGAGCCATTATGATGAATCATTGTGACTGCCATAGTAGATTCTAAGTTAGATTTAACAGCGGTAAACACACCAGACAGATATCACCCATATTCCTTCATCTCATATCCATACTGCTGCTAGGGTTGTAGACTGAATGCTGTCAAACTCAGAGATAAGGGGCGGCAGGTAGCTTAGTGGTTAAGAGCGTTGTGCCAGTAACCGAAAGGTCGCTGGTTCTAATCCCCGAGCTGACTAGGTGAAAAATCTGTTGATGTGCCCTGCTAAATGACTAAAATCTAAAAATAAGGCTGTATTATTCACACAGTATCAGATCAGTGGTGCTAGTTCAGTACTATGGAACGCACCAAGCAGACTGTACCACTGAACTTGCCCAGTGCAGCGTTTCAAAGTAACTCACTGTTACATTATTTATCGTGGTGAATGGCTGTTGATGATCAGAAATTTAGGTTTTTATTCAGCTCTCAGTCATGAAATTGGTTCCTATTATACTTGCTTGAGCTGTTATTCTGTCTTTGCTCAGCACTCCCCTCGACTGTAGAAGCTATTCAGAGAATGTTCACATAGTATCAGGCTGTGTGAATGATGGATGGATGTACAGTTCAGTAGGTTAGTGTCCCAGCTCACAAGCTAAGTGTTCAGATTAGTGATACTGGCCTGGTTTCTGTAGGATGAGGGTGGTGGCGTGGTTGTGGTAGCCTTACAGTGACCGATACTACAACTAGGCTGTGAATGATCCACTTTTAGGTTGGATGAGGATTTCCCCATGCACTCCCCCCTGTGTTTACTTCTACCCTCTGCAAGAGGAATGTAGGGAAGTATGCCATGTAAAGTGCAGACGTCAAAATGATGAACAATGAAACAGGAATGTATACAGTATCTTGCAGAGACGATCGCAAAAGCCTGCTTAATTAATCAACTTGCCAACGCAGCGTCTTATCTTCTAATTGGTAGTGAGTTCTGTTGAGACAAAATGGTGTATTAGTGGAGAGTAAAGTCCTGTGTGTATCGTTAGAAAAGTGTGTGTGGGTGTGTGCATGCATGCATGCATGAGTGCATCGCACTGTGTGCGTGTGCAGTGTGTCCCCCTGCTGGGAGGATGGAGCCACTCAAGCCTCCTTAAGGTAAAAGTGCAGTGACTGCAGTCAGACCACTTTGGGCAAGGCCACTGGCTTAAACACACACACAGATCAAGAGTGGTTAAAGCCCGCACAAAAGGCAGTGAAAAATGCTTGGGAACGCACAATGCAGTGATGTCAGAGGAATAATCCACTAACAGTATCTGGGCCACTGCAGCTAGGGGTGGAGGAACAGAGGATCCTCAGCTATATGAGGAGCTAGGCACTGTCACAATGGATGGCTGAGTGGGAAGAAAGAACTGAGAGGAGGGGAGTGGGGAGGAAGGAAAGGAAAGAGGAGAAGGGAGGGGGGTTGGATTGCCAGCAGCACATTAGTTGTGGTTCTGACTGACTGAGAGAGTGGCAGTGCCAACAGCAGCATTGACTTGAATCATTCCAGCTGACACAGAGAATCATTTGCATCCTAGAAAAAGGGATTCGTCCCCAACACGGCAACAAAGTGTTTCTTTATTACAGCCCAGGCAGGCTGTGAATATGTCTCAAATGTTATGCGTCCCAAATGGCACAAAGTTTTACAGGGCCAATAGGAATAGGGTGCCATTGTGAATAGGGTGCCATTTGGGACACAACCTAAGACAACCATTAATCAGATCAGTCACCCTCCTAGTGGATATGAAGAGGAACTCAACCTGCAGTGTACAACCTGAGACGAGGTGGTGAGGCAGCCTCAGACTGTACTGCAGACAGTAACTGTTCTCTCTCAGCACAGCTACTGGTGAAAAGGGAGAGTGAGATAGATCCCTAAAGCTCATAATCTTATCAGTTTAGCGCAGAGAGGGAGCAAAATTGGACGATTGAATTGTCAGCATACAGCTTGCTAAGTACAGAACTTTGGAGAGTTTGTAGGAAATAGGAATAGGCACGGGTTGATCTTGGGAAGAGACAGACATAACAGAAGTAAATATTAGATCCATGTTGATATGGGTTTCAGATTTCTGGTAACAATACATTTTTATTGGGTGAAATCTGACTACTCAGTAATTGACTAAAACTACTTTGCCTCAACAAGTGATCAAACATAGTTTCTTTAATGTAATGACATTTGAAGGACTGACGTGATACAGTTTAATGTGTGAATTAACACACACATTTAAATTAATGAGAGCAATAAATAAACAGATTGCCACAAGGGCAAAGTAAATTCCTTAGGCCGAGTGATAAGAGACAAATCTGCATCAATCGATAATACATGTCATTTGATATAATAAACTGTGATTGAGGAAAACTGTTTTTACAGTGTAAAATGAGCAGTTTTCTCAGGACAAGGACATGGTACAGATTCCAATACATTGTGCATGTTTAAGGCACTATTAATCTTAATATAGGATTAGATATGGGATTCTAGGAGCAGATCAAGGAGTTTGAAACAATCAGTTTTGCTTTTACATATTTATTTGTATTTAGTCTTTGCTCCAGACGGCATTTGTTATAAATGACTTTGGGGAGCTTTCAGTTTTCATACAGTGGAGAGTGTTCAGCTTTCCAAACCCTATGACAACACCTCACCTAGAGAGAGAGACACATATAATATCAAAGGATCTGTGACAATTACTGATTTTATGCTCAAAGGTCATAGTCAGAGACCGGTTATAGTCAGAGACTGAAAAACAGTATTCTAGGAACAGAAGTCATACAGTATTATTACCTACAGTTTCACTACAGGTTAGAGTACCCATCTGGGGTTTTGTTTTGAAAACCAACCGTGTCTTGCACTTTTATTCATCACATAAACCAGGTTTCCATCCAACCATTTCATGCGGATGAAAGTCACGACCGGGCTGATGGAAGCAGGAATTGTATAAATCGCAACAGACAATTTCATCGTTCGAAATGGTGGGATCTTTTTGTGTGGGTAAATGCGATGATATGTTGTTGTCCTCCCACTACGACTCAGGAAAGTATGCAGTTTATTAGGCTACAGAAGAAATATGTTATGATGAACTTCACAGGGTGGTGAAAGTGCACGGTGATGAGCTTGATGCTCCTTTCCAATAAATATCGAGGGTCTTATTCTGGTGACATGATGATCGATGCTTGGCTTCCGTTTGACAAATAACAATAATCTTGCTCTTATCCATAATAATCTGTATCTGCGAACTATTGGCTAGAGCGCTCTTGCCAAGACTAGAGTAGACACATTTGCTAAACAACGCAACAGTTTTTATGACAATACCATCAGTAGAGTTGAAAATGCGATGGAAATGGTACATGGGAATTTAATCACAAAAGTTACTTTTATGTACACTACGTCATCATGCACAGCCTTTTATACACAATAAGTCCGTTTGATGGAAACACATCTCTGGTGGGAAAATGCGCATACTGTTTTATGCAGATTTTAGAATATTTGCATGAAAATCTGTCGCCAATTGGATGGAAACCTAGCTATAGCCCTATACTTGTGGAAAATGTTTATATTGACATTTTGCTTTTAAAAACGCCACATATTTACATTTTGGAAGACCTTGAATCATGTCAATTACTCAGGCTTGAGGTCTAATAATCGTTACATTGGTGCCATGACCCTGATCATTCAAAGTAGACGAAGTGTATTGTAGGAAGACTTGTGTTAGCTCCAACTACATTATCCCATGTGGGTAACATGGTCTTGAGTAATGCCATCAACTGTGGTTTGATAATCGATTCCTAACACCTGATTGGTTATGCAGTAGGCCTAACCGTAGACTCTACCGTCTGGTTGTGCAGTATGCTATTCTGGGTTTAACATGGTGTTACAAAGGAATAACAAATATTAATATCTGCAAAGCTTTTTAAAATCCCCAGATAAAAAAAAAAAAATGTTGTGGGTTTTGTTCATCATTCTGTGACGTCAGCTACTCCAATGCTGAGGACTCTTGTTCATTTTAGGATGCAAAGTGAGTCCCTGCCTAAATGATAACAGATGATACATGTGCTATTTAACTTTAATAATACAGTATTGCCAGTGTGGGAGTAATGTCAAATTTCATATAGTCGAAGACTAGCTATACAGTTGAAGACCAGCTCAGTCCAAATCGTGGACCACCCATAGGCCTTCATGGTCCTTCTATGAGAGTCGATATCCTACGTTTCTTATTATTCCTTGTATCATGTTGAAAGTTAATTATTCTACAAAGGCCAAAAGATCATCCCTGTGGCCCACACAGATTGCTATTCTGCCCCTGTGAGCCTGTGACTCATCATTCAGTCTTTTTCTGTGTCGAGGAGAGAATCTGTTGGCTTCCACAGATAGACAGGTCTGTGAGGTAATGGAGTGTCCCACGTGTGGCAGCAGGCTAATGGATCCTGTGATTAGTCAGTGTATATAACAAGGGGGTGACTCTGTCCAGTATGTCTGGAGAGCTAGGGGATAGTGGTGAGAAGCCATTCAGGTTTTAATTTAGGCTACCTTCTCTTTTTATGCTATTGGGGAATAACGGCACAACTATGAGCTTCAAAGCTCTTATGACCCTGCTAGTCATAATTAAGGAGATTAATGTGTTTAAACTATTAGGGACTAAGAGAGAAGAATGATGATTAAGCAGCCGAGTCTCATAGACTAGACGTAACATTGTAAATGTAAATCCGGGACACTGAAATTAGTATGATATGTAACCATACCAAACGTAACATAAGATAGAAGGTTACTTAAGGCGAAAACAAAAGTAGGGTAGTTGGTCCGGGTGGATGGGTGGGCGTATAACAGATGGGTAGATGGGTGTTCGAATCTCATCACGGACAACTTTAGCATTTTAGCTAATTAGCAACTTTGTAACTACATACTAGGTTTTAGCTACTTTTCAACTACTGAGCATGTTAACTAACCCTTCCCCTAACCTTAACCCTTTATCCTAACTCCTAACCCTAACCTTAACCCCTAACCCTAACCCCTATCTTAGCTAGCGTTAGCCACCTAGCTAATTGGAATTTGTAACATATTATACGTTTTTGCACATTTGTAACTATTGTACGAATTCCAATTCGTAACATATTGCACGAATTGCAATTCGTAAAATATCATACGAATTGTAATTCATAAGATATCATGCGAAATGGATGATGGATATCCACAAATGAATACATTCCATACGAAATGTAACATATATGAGGCATCACCCAAGTGGATGTGTCACAGAGTGGAAGAGGAGAAGTCCAGTGGCTATATGACTCAGGCTGGTTCCCTGCCCTCTACAGGATCATCAGTAGACTCCATCACCATCATTTACTGTCCTCTGACCAGATCACTCTGCTCGAGCCATAAACTGATGCTCTCCATCTGCAGAGGATGCAGCATTGAAAGACTTGGCCTCTATTGGTTGACCTGACCTGTCATGATAAATTGCTTGTTTGTTTGTTTGTTTTTTTGCTTATGAAGCGCTTTGAGATGTATATTATGAAAAGCGCTATAGAAGTTAAATAAATTATTAATATTATTTAGGAGGATAGCTAATTACTGAAATATAGCTAGCTAGCTCACTGGCCAGGCAGTAGCCACTAACTAATCGTGGACCCATGACCTATTATTTATTTGATACAGTTGGGTTAACTTGCTCATATCAAGCAACACATACCCGACGGTTTGTGGAAAGCTAAAAATATCAATTAGTGGGCTCTTTTTTTTTGAATGATCGGACAGCTGAAGCTGGATTTCCCAAGTTGTTCGGTCGGTGTTGTTCGTGCTGACAGCACGAGCTAGCTAAACAAACGGCTTTGTAGAGCATCTGTGTGACGTCACGCACTCAAGAAGGCTCAACCAATCACCAATATTCATGATGAAACTCATGAATATTCATGACATTGCCCACTGCCTTCCTACGGAAGGAATTTTCACGCCCCAGTCACCATTCATGTTCTCTCTCCCTCTCGCTCATATACAGTGTGTTTACATAAAGTCAGAGAATTAGCCTACAGCTGCATCATATCCTCTCTGTGTTGTTATTGAACTGAATGAGTCTTCATCATCTAACCTAGAGCAGTGGTTCTCCATCCTGGTCCTGGGGACCCAAAGGGGTGCACATTTTTGTTTTTGCACTAGCACTACACAGCTAGCCTGGTTGCTGTCTCTGTTCAGCTATTACATTCCACTCCTTGCCAAAGAGACTGGCCTTTCGGCAATCTTCAAATATGAACATTCTATCATTAATGAGCTCGAGGAGATCAGAGGATTTCATCCTGATTGATAACCCTCACAGCTATCGTCCAATCACAGTGTTTATGCAAATTAGACTGATAGGAAAATGTTCTAACATAATTCATACATTTGATTGGAAAGATTCAAACATTTGAGCATTCTGACGTAATACATTTCATTGTAAAGATAAACAATGGGGCGGGGAGAACAGCGGATTCCTGTTTCTTGCATTTTTACCACCAGCCAATGTGATCACATTACATCAAAGAAGCTCTCGCCATTCAAACTTCCCCACCAGTAGCCTATTTTATATCCAGCAAGCAAGAGCAAGGTGCTTCTTTCCTCGAATATACACCACCATTCAAAAGTTTGGGGTCACTTAGAAGTGTCCTTGTTTTTGAAAGAAAAGCAATTATTTTGTCCATTAAAATAACATCAAATTGATCAGAAATACAGCGTAGACATTGTTAAAGTATTGTAGCTGGAAACGGCAGATTTTTAATGGAATATCTACATAGGCGTACAGAGGCCCATTATCAGCAACCATCAGTCCTGTGTTCCAATGGCACGTTGTGTTTGCTAATCCAAGTTTATCGTTTTAAAAGGCTAATTGTGTCACGGTTTACTAAGCCAGAACCCAGAAGCAGACCAGGACAAGGTAAGTGGTGTCAAAGGTGAGTGTTTATTTAACTGATCCACGAGTGCTGCTGAATAATCCAGGGAACAGAGCGGGCGGCGTGGATGAGTTGTTGAGGGTGCAGTAGTTGGTCCAATGATGGCTCGGCAGCCGCCGACCATCAGGCAGAGGTTGGGTGAAGGTTCCGGACGAGTGACTGCAGGGAGAACAAAACGGAGGTAAGCATACAACAAGCAAACAAGGTGCAAAACAACAAAACTAATGCTCTAAGCTCTAAGACTGATCCGCTGATAAACATACTGTTCATGGCTAACGATCCGGCAGGGGAATGGATGTTAGGCCAGAGCCTAAGAAGGGTGATGATCAGGACCAGGTGTGCAGATTGCTGATGGGATGCAGGTGCGGAAATCAAGAGAGCTCCCGCCTAGCAACGTTGCCCGGCAACCAGGCAGGGAGCGTTCCAGAACCCTCGGGAAACTGGAGATCACGAGCAGAAAAACTAGTACACAGACAGGACCCGACTCAGACTGCCGGGATCGTTACAGTACCCCCCTCCGACGAACGCCACCGGGCGGACTCCCGGAGCGCCAGGATGGAGGCGGTAGAAGTCACGAATGAGGTCAGCATCTAGGATCTGTCGCCGCGGAATCCAACTCCTCTCTTCAGGACCATACCCCTCCCAGTCCACGAGATACTGGAAACCCCGGCCCCGCCGTCTGGAATCCATGATGCGTCGCACCGTGTAGGCAGGACCACCTCCGATCATCCGAGGAGGAGGAGGAGGAGGCGGAGGAGGCAACAGAGGACTGAGGAAAACAGGCTTGAGGCAGGAGACATGAAAGGTGGGATGGACTCCGAGCGTCCTCGGTAGTTTGAGTCGAACTGCCACCGGATTGATCACCTTCTCCACCACAAACGGACCAATGAACTTCGGTAACAACTTCCTAGACTCAGTCCGTAAAGGAAGATCCCGTGTGGCCAACCAGACCCTATCTCCGATGGTATAGGTGGGAGCGGGGATCCGGCGACGATTCGCCTGGAGCTGATACCGGTCCGAAACTCTAAGGAGTGCCTTTCTGGCCCGATGCCAGGTCCGGTGGCAACGACGAATATGGGCCTGAACAGAAGGCACTGAGAGCTCCTTCTCCTGAGAAGGGAACAAGGGGAGGTTGGTAGCCATACAGGCACTGGAAGGGAGACATCCCAGTGGCAGATGTAGGGAGAGTATTGTGGGCATACTCAACCCAAGGCAACTGAGAGACCCAGGAGGTGGGGTTGGAAGAGACCAGGCAGCGTAGCGTGGATTCCATCTTCTGGTTGGCTCTCTCCGCCTGACCATTAGATTGGGGGTGAAAACCAGATGTGAGACTGACTGTAGCTCCAATGGCCAAACAGAAGGACTTCCAGACAGCAGAGGTAAACTGAGGGCCACGGTCGGAAACGATATCACTGGGCAAACCGTGGACCCTGAAAACCTCCCTAACCAGGATCTCGGACGTCTCCGAGGCAGAGGGAAGCTTGGCAATTGGCACAAAGTGGGCGAACTTGCTGAATCTGTCCACGATAGTCAGAACGACCGTGTTCCCCTCAGAAGCGGGCAACCCAGTGACAAAGTCCAGGGCCAGATGCGACCATGGTCGCCGGGGAATAGGAAGGGGGTGAAGTAGTCCAGAGCTGGGCCGATTGGTACTCTTATTCTGCGCACACACTGGACAGGCAGCAACAAAACCCCGAGTATCCTCGGCCATGGCAGGCCACCAAAAACGTCTGCGAAGAAACGCCATCGTCCGAGCCACGCCAGGGTGACAAGCCATCTTGCTGGCGTGGGACCATTTGAGGACAGCAGGACGAACCGACTCAGGCACAAACAACCGACCGGGTGGACCGTTACCGGGACCGGGCTGTGGTCTCGGTCTTGGACCCACTCTCCTCCGTCTTGGAGAACATCCGGGACAAGGCGTCCGCCTTGCCGTTCTTAGATCCAGGTCGGAACGTCAGGGAAAAATTGAATCGTCCGAAAAACAACGCCCACCTGGCCTGACGGGAGTTGAGACGTCTAGCCGATTGCACGTAAGCAAGATTCTTGTGGTCAGTCCAGACAATAAACGGTTGCTCCGCCCCCTCCAACCAGTGGCGCCACTCCTCCAAGGCAAGTTTCACCGCGAGAAGCTCCCGGTTACCCACATCGTAATTCCTCTCCGCAGGCGAAAGGCGACGAGAGTAGTAGGCGCAGGGATGGAGTTTACTGTCCGTGGAGCATCGCTGCGACAGGATGGCGCCAACTCCCACATCAGACGCGTCCACTTCAACGACGAACTGACGGGCCGTGTCCGGTTGAGAGAGAATCGGTGCGTTGGTGAATCGCCTCTTCAAATCCAGAAACGCTCGATCCGCCTCCGGATTCCACTTGAAGGTCCTGATACTGGAAGTCAAGGCAGTTAACGGAGCGGCCACACGGCTGTAATCCCGGATGAATCTGCGGTAGAAATTCGCAAACCCCAAAAATCTCTGGAGCTGCAATCTCGTACCGGGCTGGGCCCATTCCAGAACCGCTCTAACCTTCTCCTGGTCCATCCTAATCTCTCCCCTGGAGATGATGTACCCGAGAAAGGATGTCGTGTGGGCGTGAAACTCGCACTTCTCGGCCTTCACGAACAGGCGATTCTCCAACAATCGCTGCAGAACCTGCCGGACATGCTGGACGTGGTCGGAAGGTTCCTTCGAGAAGATCAGAATGTCATCCAGGTAAACAAACACAAAGAGACCGATCATATCTCTCAGGACGTCGTTCACCATACTCTGGAATACCGCTGGAGCATTGGTCAGTCCAAACGGCATCACCTGATACTCGAAGTGACCCATCGGTGTATTGAAACCCGTCAACCACTCGTCCCCCTCTCTGATCCGGACCATGTGATACGCATTGCGTAGGTCTAGCTTGGTGAACACCGTAGCACCCTGTAAGGAGTCGAAGGCAGAACTCATCAAGGGCAGGGGATACTTGTTCTTGACCGTGATGTCATTCAACCCCCGATAATCAATACACGGTCGAAGAGAGCCATCCTTCTTACCCACAAAGAAGAATCCTGCCCCCAGGGGTGATGACGAGGGACGAACGAGACCAGCAGCTAGGGACTCCTTGATGTAGGTCTCCAAAGCCTCACGTTCAGGTCGGGAGATACTGTATAACCTTCCCTTGGGGTAGACAGCTCCAGGGAACAGGTTGATGGCACAATCATATGGTCGGTGGGGAGGGAGTGACAGAGCCTTCTGCTTACTGAACACTTCCCCCAAATCGTGATATGTCTCGGGAACCAGGGACAATTCTGGGGGTTTAGCCTCAATCACCTGACTGGGAACCGAATGGGGACAGGCAGTCTTGAGACAGTTCGCATGACAATCAAGGCTCCAACTCGTTACCTTGCCCGTCACCCAATCGAACGTGGGATTGTGTTCCTTCAGCCAGGGGTATCCAAGGACCAGAGGAACATGGGAAGACGGCAGAATGAAGAATGAAATCATCTCAGAATGATTCCCCGACAACAGCATCTTAACCGGTTCAGTCCTCATCGTGATACGTGCCAGACTACTGCCGTCCAGAGTGGTAGCTTCAATGGCTTCCGGCAATTGCTCCTTGGAAAGCCCCAGCTGTTCCACCAACTCGGCATCAAGAAAGCTTCCATCGGCACCTGAATCGATAAAAGCGTTAATCGCTAAGCTCTGATTCCTGTTCATAAGGGTAGCCGGAAACGGGGTCTGACAGAGGTATTGAGAGGTCGAAACTGGCTCGCTAAAAGTCCTCCCAACTTTAGCGAGCCGCGCAGTTTGACGACCGCCGGGAACCAGTGGCGAGGTAATGTCCCGAACCACCACAGTAGAGGCAACAGTTAGTCCTACGTCTGTGTTGGCGCTCCTCCTTGGTTAACCCGTGCCGCCCCACTTGCATGGGTTCAGAATCGGGAGACAGGACCTCTCCACTAATCCTGTGTGGTGGACGATGATCGACGTATTCTGGTCCAATCCCCGACCCGACTGGAACCTGAGAAGCTGATCGGTTGGACGGAACCCATTGCTTCTCCCTCCTTCGCTCTCGGACTCGATTATCCACCCGAATAGACAAGGCTACCAAGCTGTCCAGGTCACTAGGCTCCGGATAGGAGATCAACTCATCCTTGAGCTGCTCCGACAGACCCTGGTAAAAGGCCGCTTGCAGAGACTCCTCATTCCACCCACTCTCCACAGCCAACGTCTTGAACTCGATCACGAAGTCGGCCACGCTGCGAGTTCCTTGGCGAAGCGAAAACAGGCGCCTAGCTGCGTCCCTCCCTCGGACGGAATGGTCGAAGAGCTTCCTCATCTCGGCCGTGAACCCCTGGTATGAAGCCATGCAGGGATCCTGTCGTTCCCAAACGGCTGAAGCCCACTCCAGCGCTCGACCACGCAGCAACTCAATCACAAAGGCTATCCTAGCTTTGTCTGTGGCATAAGAGTAGGGCTGTAGATCGAACACTAATCCACACTGCATAAGGAAGGAACGGCATCTTCCCAGCTCCCCCTCATATTTATCCGGCGTCGGAACCTTGGGCTCACGGAAGGACACAGCTCCAGAAGCGGCAGGCGAGATGGGTGAAACCGGTAGTGGATCCTCCACCGGAAACTTGCGCTGGTTCTGGACCTCCGTCAGACCGGTAGAAAGGTTCCGAACTGACAACGCGATCTCCTGTAGTACCGTGCTATGATGGCCCAACATCTTCTCCTGATGGGTAATGGCATGGCGAACAGAGTCCAGGTCCGCTGGGTTCATTACTGGCCGGATCGTTCTGTCACGGTTTACTAAGCCAGAACCCAGAAGCAGACCAGGACAAGGTAAGTGGTGTCAAAGGTGAGTGTTTATTTAACTGATCCACGAGTGCTGCTGAATAATCCAGGGAACAGAGCGGGCGGCGTGGATGAGTTGTTGAGGGTGCAGTAGTTGGTCCAATGATGGCTCGGCAGCCGCCGACCATCAGGCAGAGGTTGGGTGAAGGTTCCGGACGAGTGACTGCAGGGAGAACAAAACGGAGGTAAGCATACAACAAGCAAACAAGGTGCAAAACAACAAAACTAATGCTCTAAGCTCTAAGACTGATCCGCTGATAAACATACTGTTCATGGCTAACGATCCGGCAGGGAATGGATGTTAGGCCAGAGCCTAAGAAGGGTGATGATCAGGACCAGGTGTGCAGATTGCTGATGGGATGCAGGTGCGGAAATCAAGAGAGCTCCCGCCTAGCAACGTTGCCCGGCAACCAGGCAGGGAGCGTTCCAGAACCCTCGGGAAACTGGAGATCACGAGCAGAAAAACTAGTACACAGACAGGACCCGACTCAGACTGCCGGGATCGTTACAAATTGATCATTAGAAAACCCTTTTGCAATTATGTTAGCACAACTGAAAACTGTTGTGCTGATTAAAGAAGCAATAAAACTGGCCTTCTTGAGACTAGTTGAGTATCTGGAGCATCAGCAATTGTGGGTTCGATTACAGGCTCAAAATGGCCAGAAACAAATATCTTTCTTCTGAAACTCGTCCGTCTATTCTTGTTCTGAGAAATTAAGGCTATTCCATGCGAGAAATTGCCAAGAAACTGAAGATCTTGTACAACGCTGTGTACTACTCCCTTCACAGAACAGCGCAAACTGGCTCTAACCAGAATAGAAAGAGGAGTGGGAGGCCCCGGTGCACAACTGAGCAAGAGGACAAATACATTAGAGTGTCTAGTGTGAGAAACAGACGCCTCACAGGTCCTCAACTGGCAGCTTCATTAAATAGTACCTGCAAAACACCAGTCTCAACATCAACAGTGAAGAGGCGACTCCGGGATGCTGACCTTCTAGGCAGAGTTGCAAAGAAAAAGCCATATCTCAGACTGGCCAATAAAAAGAAAAGATTAAGATGGGCAGTCTGAGATATGGCTTTTTCTTTGCAATTCACTTGAATCAGTGTAGATGCAGGGGAGGAAACATGGTAAAGAAGGATTTTTAAGCCTTGAGACAATTGAGACATGGATTGGGTATGTGTGTCATTCAGAGGGTGAATGGGCAAGACAAAATATTTAAGTGACTTTGAATGGGGTATGGTAGTAGGTGCCAGGTGCACTGCAACGCTGCTGGGTTTTTCAAACTCAACAGTTTCCCGTATCAAGAATGGTCCACCACCCAAAGGACATCCAGCCAACTTGACAGAACTGTTGGAAGCATTGGCGTCAACATGGGCCAGCATCCCTGTGGAACACTTTCGACACCTAGTAGTCCATGCCCCGATGAATTTAGGCTTTTCTTATGGCAAAAGGGGGTGCAACTCAATATTAGGAAGGTGTTCCCAATGTTTTGTACACTCAGTGTATATTGCTACTTATGGGACAGCCAATGGGCTATAGGCTACTGGTTCAAGAGATAAGAGGAATAGAGAGAGGGTGGAAGAGGGAGAGGCCATTGGAGATTTTCCAAGCTATAGCACACAATATTTTATATACAGCAGGGTTTTAAAGGACCAAAGAGTGTGGTATTGCGATACTGGTATCGTCCCGGTCCTAGTAAATTGTAGGCAGACAGATGTGCTTTTGACGTGCAAACTCATTTCTAGTGTGTGTTTGTCAGTAGTTGGATTTTAATAAGCCAATTTCAAGTCAACAACTTTGACTTTTAGCGTTCCGTTCGAAAAGACAATTGCCAGTCAAGAGTGACTAATTAATTCTGACAAACAAATTAGTTTGTGAAACAACAGTGCCACAAATCACTTGTGCAGATGTTGAGGTACTGCCTGTAAGATCAACCCTGAGAAAGAGAGACGAGGGAGAGAGAGAGAGAGAGAGAGACCATTATCAACATCTGACTCCTGAGTAGTTCCTTTTAATTTCAGCAAGCCATGACACCCACCATCTCAGGTTGTTCTGAAATTGTTTCTGTAGTTCGAAACAGGTAAGATTGGCATTTCTGAAACGTTATTTTGTTGACATTTTATGTTATCTCTGAGAAATTAAGCTAATTGATTCATGGAGGACTGGCTTGAATTGTGAGGATGACCACGCAATTAATTTTCATAATGAGCCAAATCTATTGGTTTTCTACCCAAAGTTGCAAAGGAAATGTTGTGATCTATTTAATAAACATGAGATCAGCAAACAAAAATGGTTTTCTCATGTCTTTTTAGGATGAAGTGTGGTGCAAAACAGATGTTGGGTACTATATGTATTGAATATTATCTGAATCCTAGAAATTAAAATTGTCAATTTGGGTGCAATCAATTAGCTTAATTTCTCAGAGATCAAATTATATTTAAACAAAATAATGTTTCAGGAATGCTAATCGGAACTGTTACTAACTACAGTTACTACTACTATTAGCTCCTGAGTGGCGCAGTGGTCTAAGGCACTGCATCGCAGTGCTAACTGTGCCACTAGAGATCCTGGTTCGAATCCAGGCTCTGCCGCGACCGGGAGACTCATGGGCGGTGCACAATTGGCCCAGCGTTGTCCAGGGTAGAGGAGGGAATGGCCTGCAGGGATGTAGCTCAGTTGATAGAGCATGGCGTTTGCAACACCAGGGTTGTGGGTTCGATTCCCACGGGGGGCCAGTATAAAAAAAATATGTAGTCGCTCTGGATAAGAGCGTCTGCTAAATGACTAAAATGTACAGAAACGATTTCAGAACAATCTCAGATGGTGGGTGTTGACATCCTCTTTCTTATGCTTTTTGAGGTGGAACAAACCTCCTTACAGCATAATGATCCCTGGCAGCTGCTATATGGGGCGGCAGGTAGCTTAGTGGGTAAGAGCGTTGTGCCAGTAACCGAAAGGTCGCTGGTTCTAATCCCTGAGCTGACTAGGTGAATAATCTGTCGATGTGCCCTTAAGCAAGGCACTTAACCCTAATTGCTCATGTAAGTCGCTCTGGATAAGAGCGTCTGCTAAATGACAAAAAAATTAAAATAATATGCTTCCGTACAGTTCCTTTCTGCTTTTAAACTGTTTTGCCAGCCACATTGCTCTCTCTCTCTGCCTCCTTTCTCCTCGTCAGCTAATAATCTAAAATTACATTTTAATTAACTTTGAATAGTACCCACCTTATGCTTTCCTGAGGCCGTTGCTAAGCCGTTCTTTAAACTGTCGTGGCCAAGGGAGGTTTAATTTCATACACTTCCCACCATCCGACAAACCGAGGCCTTTATGTGATGTCACATTTGCTCAGATTGTCCCATAACACAAAAGAAAAAGCATAGGGAAGAGGATAAGTGTTACGAGATGGCCATATTGCAACAACTTAAACCAGGAGGGCAGAGAACAAGTGGACAAATCTCCTTCCACGTCACTTCCCTTCCACTGTTCTGATATGGCACACAACAAGAGCTTCTATTACTACCACCTGCAAAGTCTAGCGGAAATTTGCTTTAAAACAAAACCCCATCTCTTCACTTTACATCACCGTCCTCCATTCATTCCTATGCCAGAGTAGCAGACTTTCCATCTCCCAATGAAATTAAATCAGTCTCCCTTCAAATCTGAACATATTGCATTATCCACCCGCAGTCATTTGTTCCCCTAGCCCCTTAGGCAGTGCCATACATCAAGGGCCCTGGCTGCTCTGCTCTACTCTGCTCCTCACTGCTCCTCTGCTGTATCTTCTCATTGTGTCACTGGTTTAATATTCCCAAGCTTATTCCAGCATCCCGTTGACTGGGGATGATGCTGCAACAAGGGGTAGGGAGAGAGGAAGCTGCCTCATCACATGAAGTAATAGATAGAGGCTCATAAATGATACCCATCAGTCATAGAGCACTGAGGCTGGGGAAGAGACATAACAATAAGGAGCAATGCGCATGCCCCGTCCACCTGAGGATCTGTCTTTTTCAGCCGTCTATTTCCTGTGTTTGAGTGGTGCAAAATCCACTTGTCACTTAAATCTCGCTGGATTGATGGATTTAATTTTACTCCTTTGACTCTTTCATACGCTTGCTTGTACCTTTCATTTTTTCCCCTGTTAACGTTACGACCGTGGAAATGTTTGTAATAACCTGTCAAACACACCCCGGGTAATGGCTGAAATGGGCTCAATGGAATACATTGTCTTTCCGTTGCGTCTATAAGAACGCTAAAGCTTCGTCAGGGATTTACCACATTTTCTCGACACTTACATCACAAGAAAGAGAAGTAAGATAACTTTATTTTGATAGGTGTTCATTTTTTGTGGAATTGAAAGAAGTAATCATTTGCTACAGTTGAAATGTTAAGAAATTAGATGCGCTGAAATGAAAGCGACAACTAAATATGAACACTCTGATTATAATTATATTATGTCTGATCTCGCAAATAATGTTAAGTATGTATAGATAGGTGTAATCTAGAGCCAAGCGTGTTGATTTTTTATCTGAGGGTATCCTGCTATTGACACACTTGTTTGTAACATAACATTATAACAACAGTAATTAATGAAGCAGTCTAGACAGTGCAGGTGAGCCCAGGTAGGCCTAGACAGGATGTTTTTTAACCCAGTGTATTTACGCAAATGAGGCACATATAATTTTCTTTATTTTAACACAAAATATAAAATAAATAACTGATACCATTAGAAAATATATATATGAGTACATTCTTAGAAAATAACGTTGAAATTTTGCAATATATTGTATACCTGAATTCACACCAGAATCCCTGAACTCCATTATTTGTCTGTGCCAGTAAAATGTTTTATGTGCTATAATTCAGTCAAATCAAGATGGATCCATTGTCCAACTGTTGTATTTATTAGAATCGTTTTTGAAACCTTTTAACAATTTTGATGACCTTTGCTACAATAAGGGCTGCAAATGGCTGACAATTGAATTATCCTAAGCTCTATATGCATTCTAACCGCCACATAAATCTCTACATGTTAGTGAAATTAGGGAGATAGGGAGTCTACTTCCCACCTTGTCAAACATGATTTTACATTATGTATGAATATAATGAATTAAGTGTTGGAGAATAGATATGGTCAGGAGGACAGGAGAAGGTGAGTTGGAGGTGTGGGGGTATTGTTGCAGTGTAATTAAATAAAAGGTTTTATACAAGTTTTGATTATAGCCTGAACAGTTTTTGTGTGCACTGTTTTGCACGGCATAACCATGCAACCTCCATGTGCTGCAATCGACTACCTGAACCTGTGTGTGTGAGAGAGAGAAGGTGTGTGAGTGTGCGCTTGTGCTCATGTACAGTACCTGTCAAAAGTTCGGACACACCTACTCATTCCAGGGTTTTTCTTTATTTTTACTATTTTCTACATTGTAGAATAATAGTGAAGACATCAAAACTATGATAAACACATATGGAATCATGTAGTAACCAAACATTTTTTAAACAAATCAAAATATATTTTATATTTGAGATTCTTCAAATAGCCACCCTTTGCCTTGATGACAGCTTTGCACACTCTTGGAATTCTCTCAAGCTTCATGAGGTAGTCACCTGGAATGCATTTCAATTAACAGGTGTACCTTCTTAAAAGTTAAGTTGTGGAATTTCTTTCTTTCTTAATGCGTTTGAGCCAATCAGTTGTGTTGTGACAAGGTAGTGGGGTATACAGAAGATAGCCCTATTTGGTAAAATACCAACTCCATATTATGGCAAGAACAGCTCAAATAAGCAAAGAGAAATGACAGTACATCATTACTTTAAGCCATGATGTCACGTTCGTCGTGTAAAGGATTGGACCAAGGTGCAGCGTGGTATGCGTACATAGTCGTTTATTATATAAACACCGACAAAATAACAAAATCCAACAGAACGTGAAGTTCAAAATGGCTAAACATCCAACAAGCCAAACTGAAACAAGATCCCACAACTAAGGTAGGCAACATGGCTACCTAAGTATGATCCCCAATCAGAGACAACGATCAACAGCTGCCTCTGATTGGGAACCACACCCGGCCAACATAGAAATACACATTCTATATAATCACATAGAAAATGACACCCTGACCAAACCAACTAGAGATCTCTATGTCAGGGCTTGACACATGAAGGTCAGTCAATACGGAACATTTCAAGAACTTTGAAAGTTTCTTCAAGTGCAGTAGCAAAAACCATCAAGTGCTATGATGAAACTGGCTCTCATGAGGACCGCGACAGGAATGGAAGACCCAGAGTTACCTCTGCTGCAGAGGATAAGTTCATTAGAGTTACCAGCCTCAGAAATTGCAGCCCAAATAAATGCTTCACAGAGTTCAACAGACACATCTCAACATCAACTGTTCAGGGGGGACTGTGGGAATCAGGCCTTCATGGTCGAATTGCTGCAAAGAAACCACTACTAAAGGACACCAATAAGAAGAAGAGACCTGCTTGGGCCAAGAAACACGAGCAATGGACATTAGACCAGTGGAAATTTGACCTTTGGTCTGGAGTCCAAAATGAAGATTTTCAGTTCCAACCGGCGTGTCTTTGTGAGACGCGGTGTGGGTGAACGGATGATCTCCGCATGTGTATTTCCCACCGTAAAGCATGGAGGAGGAGGTGTTATGGTGTGGGGGTGCTTTGCTGGACACCTCCAGGCTGTGTAAGGGCTATTTTGCCAAGAAGAAGAGTGATGGAGTGCTGCATCAGATGACCTGGCCTCCACAATCCCACGACCTCAACCCAATTGAGATGGTTTGGGATGAATTGGACCGCAGAGTGAAGGAAAAGCATCCAACAAGTGCTCAGCCTATGTGGGATCTCCTTCAAGACTGTTGGAAAAGCATTCCAGCTGAAGCTGGTGTAGAGAATGCCAAGAGTGTGCAAAGCTGTCATCAAGGCAAAGGGTGGCTTTTTTTAGATTCTCAAATATAAAATATATTTTTATTTGTTTACACTTTTTTGTTTACTACATGATTCCATATGTGTTATTTCATAGTTTTGATGACTTCACAATGATTCTACAATGTAAAAAATAGTAAAAATAAAGAAAAACCCTTGAATGAGTAGGTGTGTCCAAACTTTTGACTGGTAGTGCACGTCTGTGTGTGTGTAGTGATTTTGCTTGTTACGAACATTTGGGGACATTGAGGGAGATTGGGAATAAAAACAATCACAGCACACACCATAAATTCAGCTCATCTGGGAAATCAACACTGCGTTCATTGTCATTATGTCCCCTTTTTGTTGGCAGTTTACAAGTTTATGTTATGGAGTCTCATCAAAGATAACATCTAATGATCAAAGCCAATGATGCTTGTCTGTGTGAATAACAATGTTGCAGGAACAGCGTGTGCTGTGTTACATCCTCGGGCTAGGGGGACTGGCGATGTGTAATCAGGGACATTTTCTTTTTAGACCTTGGGCAAAGCTGGGGCTTTTCTCAAATTGTACTCATGGCTCCTTCTTCAGAACAAAGGGCTGTGGAGTACGGCTGAAGAAGCTATTTCATAATTTAGCTGTGGTATCTCTGTCTGCCCCACTGTACTGTAGCTGGCCAAATTAGCATGAAGGAATTCAAGTGTCAGTGCGTCTAACTATCACTTCAGGATTTCTGATTGCACAACTTGCTTGGTGTGACCCCTGTGTCATCTGAACTGAAAATCCAATTGAATTAACTTTTTAAAATGTAAAAATAGACACTGTATTGTTTCATGAGACATCTCTAATACATCCTAATGAAATTACCCTTTCTGTTTGTTTGCTTTTGCCTTTTCCCAGTGGACTATATCGGTGTGAAGACTAACACACAGGGATTCCAATGCCTTCCAGACAACAATCTACGATGGGGAATTGAAGAGGGTGAGTAGGATTATTAAAGGTTAATCAAAAGTTTGCTTTGGGTTAATTGAAATGTCTACAGAAATGTATACATGTGTACATTATATTGACTGTGGCCACTGGCTACGCCAGACCAGGCTGAACACATTTATCTTCACATGAAGCCATTGTAAGTCATTCAGCCAAACAGCCCCTCAATAGGTACCGCAATTCTTATATTTAGAGGGGAAGAGGGGTGATAAAGGATCATGATAGGGACCTGTAAAGGCCTGAGGCAGAAATCAGAACAGACTTTCCAGTGGTAGCTGGAGGTTCAAAGTAACACTGCAAAATGCTAGTCACAGAAAGATGAGGTCAAAGCGACAGGCAGATGACTGACCTGCCAGTCTGAGCTGTCAGTTTGGCCCAGTGTAACACGGTGGAGTGAGAGACAACAGGCAGACAACAGGAGCACAGTGACGCACAGAGGCTCAGCAGCAGCCTGGGACAGCCTGGTCAAAAGTAGTGCAGAAAATAGAGAGCCATTTGGGATGAAGACAGGGTCTGGTAGCAGGAAAAGAGGCCAGTTAACCTCACACTGGACATGTCTGGATTATAGTCTTCTTAGTTCTTCATATCACCACAACCAATGCCAAGAGAATTTAAATTGTACCTTTATTTAACTAGGCAAGTCAGTTAAGAACAAATTCCTATTTACAATGATGGCCTACACCAGCCAAACCCGGACGACGCTGGGCCAATTGTGCACCGCCCTATGGGACTCCCAATCACGGCCAGTTGTGATACAGCCTGGAATCGAACCAGGGGGTCTGTAGTGACGCCTCAAGCACTGAGATGCTGTGCCTTAGACCACTGCGCCATACCAAGTATGATGTTATGTTATGATGTTTTGAAGGGAAAGCCTGCAGCTAAACAACAAATAGTAGCTGTTGATGAAATGGAGATCATGATGCCCCGGGATTAGGAACAAACAAAGGAAACAAATCTGCAACAAAATGGAGTAACGTGGAGTAAATAAACAAGCTTTTACCTATGACACACTGACACTGAGCTAGAGAGCTGGAGGGTAGAGGAGGTGGGTGGAGAGGAGCCAGGAAGAGAGAAGGGGAGTAAGTCTGCTCAAAGGCCGTCTGATCAGAACCACAGCAGGTCAGCATTCTCTATTCAGTTTGAAGACTACAGTGAAGCGGACCCATAAGTGAACATCAGAGGGCTTTCACACTGTCTCATAATATTCACTGCCTCTTTTAACAGCTGCACACTTAACCTTAATTTCTATGTTGCCCTGCATTGGCTATACCCCATGTGTTTTCACAGCTGACCCCTGTCATTTGATTGGATGTGCTAAGTTAACAGTACACATTTGTGTCTGAAATCTGCCTAAGCGATTACATCAACCTCTTTTGGGTCTGTGGTTAAAAAAACGAAAGTAAAAAACAAAGATCTTGCTTCCAGCATTTTCAGCTCTGATGTTTTTTTTTCCCTAAGTGCACCAGAAGGTGAGACACGTAGTGCAAAAGGCACTCACTTGGAATCTGTACTCCATTCGCCCCTGGCAAAACGCTGCTCATTAAATCTTAAGAGAAATTGTGTATCTATTTATTTTTGGTCTATTAGTGGTGTTATTTTGAGGAGGGGCAGAGATCTGATGGTATAGTAGATAGTGGATGAGATGAGAAGGAAGCATGAACAACATTTATTATTGGATTATACGCACTAGAAATCTAGGGGTTTGGGGCTGGTAGTACTGTATTTACAGTAGGATTTGGAGTAGAAGCATGATGAGTGTGAGTGGAAGCATAAAATTCAACCCAGCCTATAACATATTCCAAAACTGTACTCAAGTACTGTAGCTTCACTGTATGGAAGCTAGGAAAGCAGTCCCAAGACATATATGTTTGACATGTAACATACGTTACTGTAGGTGTCTGTCTGCTTTACAACTGATGCTGCTCATTTGACATTAGCTCACTCTTTCATAATTAAGCAATAAGGCCCGATGGGGTGTGGTATATTGGCCATATACCACAAATGCCGGAGGTGCCTTATTGCTATTATAAACTGGTTACCAACGTAATTAGAGCAGTAAAAATAAATGTTTTGTCATACCCGTGGTATAAGGTTTGATATACCACGGCTGTCAGACAATCAGCATTCAGGGCTCGAACCACCCAGTTTATAATGGTAATTATACCATGGCATTGTTGAATACTTGTTTCTGATTGGCTTGAAGGGCATTCTAGAGCGTGCATTATTTCTATATAAAGCACGGTATATTTGCATAATAGAATTCAATGGCTATAGTTAATTCTTACATGTTCTATGTTGGAGCTGCTTTTGGAAGCAAAAGTCAAATTGAAAACATTATTGGCATTGTTGAATTCCGCTAGCGCATCGAGGAGCACACCTTCCACATCGTTCATTGTTGTCCAGAGAACGCATAGCCCCTCGTTGATTATCCCTTACATATTGTATAGTTGAAGGCCAGTGGCAGTCGGTGCCATTTAAGATGAGGGACGACGATTTTGAGGGAAGCCTTATTTCTATTACACCATATTAGATGACTGTCATTCATATTCCATTCACCCAGTTGAATGTAACATCGATAGGTTTAGGCTACTACATGATACTAAAAAAATGTCCTATACCCATCATGAGCTTGCTACAACCTAGCGTATGAATGAACATTTACAACATAGGTGCACACAGGTGGAGAGAAAAATTTGAGGTGACAGACAGTGAAACATGGACAGACAGTGACACATTCAATTCCGCCTTGCACACTCTTGCCTGCATTTAGCTGATCTAGGATGTAATCATTAGTCCAACAAACGAGAGTTTCTATTGGACAAATTTCGATCCGTTTGCTTCTGTTTAAGAAACGTTTTTCAACAGAATCGGCGGAATGAAGACACCCCCTGTCCAAAGGATAAGTGGGTAAAAATGTCATTGTCAAGCCATGGTAAATGGATTTTATATGTTCAGCCTCTTGCAATTACGTTAGGCCCCCCTATGGTGGTTTAATCACCTTTATATACATGCTTTAAATTAGACATCTTTCAGATTTGTGTACTGTACTTATGACCTGTACTCAATACTATTTTTGTGTAATTCTACTATGTTGGGAATCCAATAAGCCTGTCATAATTACACTCAAAAACCATTGTCTGGATATAGAAAAGGCAGCTGACTGCTTGGCATGGCAACAACAAGTATTTTAAGTCACAAGCCTCTTTGAGGATCAATGAGGCAACTCGGAGGCTCCAACGAAAGGAAAGAGAACCCTGGACACCCTCTACCTAGCTCTACAACTTGCGGTATACCAACTGTGGTATAACTTGTGCCTCCACGATTGGACTCTTAAGTCACCTCCTTATTATTTAGAAATAAGCTTTGATTCATTGCTAGTCCAATATGGCTGCCTTAATCCAACATGACCTTCCGCTGGCTCACTGCATTGGGATGTTCCGGTGCACTCTTATGCTGTTTGGGTTGAGCTGGCACATTTATTAATCTTTTTTAAATCATGTCCACCATCCTGGCTATCGTGGGTGCACATTTTGGGTTTTGCACTACACAGCTGATTCAAATAACCAACTCATCATCAAGCTTTGATTATTTTAATCAGCTGTGTTGTGCTAGGGCAAAAACCAAAATGTGCACCCGGGGGGGCCCCAGGACCGAGTTTGGGAAACCCTGGTGTATGGAGTGTATTTAACCACAAATGATGACAAGTGTATAAGGCAAGTGTTCACTACAATGAACCAACACAACCTGACACTCGTTGACAAGATTTGCCATCAACTTAGTGGGCAATTCATATGTCATAGCAATGGTGAAGGTGCATAAAGATGGAGGAATTCAGATATTACATCATTGTTTTTAGCACTACCCACAGAGTTCTTAAACTACGGCTCGCAACATGGTTCAATGTGCCAGTAAATTAGCACAATCTTCTTTTTTGTTTTTTAAAATTGCCGCCGTCTTGTTGCTAGAATTGGGATCATGTATACTGCGCTAATGTCGATACAAAAAAAAGAGCAACGGAGAGCAATGTACAATATGGCGAACTTAGCAAACAAGGCGTTTGTGGTAAGTACATGGGGGCTGCCATCTTTATGCACCTTCTCCATTGTGCTTATCCAATGCAATGCCATCCTGAATCTCCCAGTCTGCCCTGGAGTTGCCGTACATATTGACTTGGTGACATTATGGTGTATGGGGAGGATGCAACCACATATGATGACAAGCTCATAAGGCAGTTGTTCACCACATTGAACCAACACATCTCTCCAATGTCAATGCCATCCTGAATCTCCCAGAACTGTCCTCGATAGGCCCACTCCAGCACCAGTCCCCCTTTGGCAGTTAATAAGTACAGAGACACCATGGAACTGGAATGCCACATGCCAGGAGGCCATTCAACAGCCAAAATTCCACCTGGAAAGTGCTGACGTGCATTGCCTTCATATGTACAGTGATCGATATGTGCAGTTGTGGGGGCTGTTTTGTTAGACTTCAGTGCGGCTCTTGATATTATCGATCATAGTCTGCTGCTGGAAAAACAAATATGTTATATGTTAATGGCGCCAGAGGAGATTGCTGCCGTTTTACGGGCTCCTAACCAATTGTGCTATTGTGTGTGTGTTTTTTTGCGTTATTTGTAACTTATTTTGTACATAATGTTTCCTCCACCGTCTCTTATGACCGAAAAGAGCTTCTGGATATCAGGAGAGCGATTACTCACCTCGTACTGGATGAAGATTTTTTCTTTAACGAGTCGGACACAAAGGATTTACTTCAGACACCCGACAACGTCCAAATCCCCGTCATTCGCAGGAGAAAGAGATGGAGATATCGGAGACGTAGGTCGGGGTGCCTTGTAAGGATCCGACAGCGAGTGGGCAATCTACCATCAGTCCTATTAGCCAACGTACAATCATTGGATAACAAAATAGACGAGGTACGATCACGAATATCCTACCAATGGGACATTAAAACTGTAATATCTTATGTGGTCCTCTGTAGCTCAGCTGGTAGAGCACGGCGCTTGTAACGCCAAGGTAGTGGGTTCGATCCCCGGGACCACCCATACACAAAAATGTATGCACGCATGACTGTAAGTCGCTTTGGATAAAAGCGTCTGCTAAATGGCATATTATGTTTCACCGAGTCGTGGCTAAACGACGACATGGATAACATACAGCTGGCGGGGTTTACGCTGCATCGGCAAGATAGAACAGTGGCCTCCGGTAAGACAAGGGGTGGCGGTCTGTGTATATTTGTAAACAACAGCTGGTGCATGAAATCTAATATTAAGGAAGTCTCTAAATGTTGCTCGCCTGAGGTAGAGTATCTCATGATAAGCTGTAGACCACACTATTTACCAACAGAGTTTTCATCTATATTTTTCGTAGCTGTCTATTTACCACCACAAACCGATGATGTCACTAACACCGCACTCAATGAGCTGTATAAGGCCATAAGCAAACAGGAAAACGCTCATCCAGAGGCGGCACTCCTAGTGGCCGGGGACTTTAATGCAGGGAAACTTAAATCAGTTTTACCTAATTTCTACCAGCATGTTAAATGTGCAACCAGAGGGAAAAAAACCTCTAGATCACCTTTACTCCACACACTCCATTTGGAAAATCGGACCATAATTATATCCTCCTGATTCCTGCTTACAAGCAAAAACTAAAGCAGGAAGCATCAGTGACTCGGTCAATAAGAAGTGGTCAGATGACGCAGATCCTAAGCTACAAGACTGTTTTGCTAGCACAGACTGGAATATGTTCCGAGATTTTTCCGATGTCATTGAGGAGTACACCACATCAGTCACTGGCTTCATCAATAAGTGCATCGATGACGTTATCCCCACAGTGACCATACGTACATACCCCAACCAGAAGCCATGGATTACAGGCAACATCCACACTGACCTAAAGGGTAGAGCTGTCGCTTTGAAGCGGTGGGAGACAAACCCGGATGCTTATAAGAAATCCTGCTATGCCCTCCGACGAACCATCAAACAAACAAAGCGTCAATACAGGAATTGTACTACACCGGCTCTGACGCTCGTCAGATGTGGCAGGGCTTGCAAACTATTACAGACTACAAAGGGAAGCACAGCCGCGAGCTGCCCAGTGACACAAGCCTACCAGACAAGCTAAATTACATCTATGCTCGCTTCAAGGCATGCAACACTGAAGCATGCATGAGAGCATCAGCTGTTCAGGACGATTGTGTGATCACGCTCTCCATAGCCGATGTGAGTAAGACCTTTAAACAGGTCAACATTCACAAGGCTGCAGGGCCAGACGGATTACCAGGACGTGTACTCCGAGCATGCGCTGACTAACTCGCAAGTGTCTTCACTGACATTTTCAACCTGTCCCTGACTGAGTCTGTAATACCAACATGTTTCAAGCAGACCACCATAGTCTCTGTGCCCCAAAACACTAAGGTAACCTGCCTAAATTACTACAGACCCGTAGCACTCACGTCTGTAGCCATGAAGTGCTTTGAAAGGCTGGTCATGGCTCACATCAACACCATTATCCCAGAAACCCTAGACCCACTCCAATTTGCCTACCGCCCCAACATTTCCACAGATTATGCAATCTCTATTGCACTCCACACTGCCCTTTCCCACCTGGACAAAAGAAACACCTACGTGAAAATGCTATTCATTGACTACAGCTCAGCGTTCAACACCATAGTGCCCTCAAAGCTCATCACTAAGCTAAGGACCCTGGGACTAAACACCTCCCTCTGCAACTGGATCCTGGACGTCCTGACGGGCCACCCCCCAGGTGGTAAGGGTAGGTAACAACACATCTGCCACGCTGATCCTCAACAAGGGGGCCCCTCAAGGTATGTGCTCAGTCCCCTCCTGTACTCCCTGTTCACCCATGACTGCATTGCAAGGCACGACTCCAACACCATCATTAAGTTTGCAGATGACACAACATTGGTAGGCCTGATCACCGACAACGATGAGACAGCCTATAGGGAGGAGTCAGAGACCTGGCCGTGTGGTGCCAGGATAACAACCTCTCCCTCAAAGTGATAAAGACAAAGAAGATGATTGTGGAATACAGTTGAGAACTTCAAGGTCCTTGGTGTCCACATCAGCAACAAACTATCATGATCCAAACATGCCAAGACAGTCGTGAAGAGGGCACGACAAAGCCTATTCCCCCTCAGAAGACTAAAAATATTTGGCATGGGTCCTCAGATCCTCAAAAGGATCTACAGCTGCACCATCGAGAGCATCCTGACTGGTTGCATCAATGCCTGGTATGGCAACTGTTCGGCCTCCAACCGCAAGGCACTACAGAGGGTAGTGCGTACGGCCCAGTACATCACTGGGGCCAAGCTTCCTACCATCCAGGACCTCTATACCAGGCGGTGTCAGAGAACGCCCCTAAAAATGTTCAAAGACTCCAGACACATTAGTCATAGACTGTTCTCTCTGCTACCGCACGGCAAGCGGTACCGGAGTGCCAAGTCTAGGTCCAAAAGGCTTCCTAATCAAATGGCTACCTGTACTATTTGCATTGTCCCCCCAACCCACCTCCTCTCTCCCCTCCCATCACGTTCCCTGGATATGTCTAAGAAAAGCCACAAGGTCACAGTCTGGTTTCAGTCACCGATAAGATAAGACAACTGTAGAATCTGACCCAAACACAGGTCAGATGCCCATTTCACACACACACAAACCCAGTGAGAGGAACCAATTCAGTTCCTGCCCAGCAACAGCGATGCACCAATCCAAAATAAAACACACCAATGCAAAAAAACATTTTACCTCAATTACCTCGAGAACCTGTGCCCCCGCGCATTGACTCTGTACCGGTACCCCCTATATATAGCCTCGCTACTGTTATTTTACTGCTGCTCTTTTTTTCTTTACTTATCTATTTTCTATTTAACACTTATTTTTCTTAAAACTGCATTGTTGGTTAAGGGCTCGTAAGTAAGCATTTCACTTTAAGGTCCACACCTGTTGTATTCGGCGCATGTGACAAATACAGTGAGGGAAAAAAGTATTTGATCCCCTGCTGATTTTGTACGTTTGCCCACTGACAAAGACATGATCAGTCTATAATTTTAATGGTAGGTTTATTTGAACAGTGAGAGACAGAATAACAACAAAAAAATCCAGAAAAACGCATGTCAAAAATGTTATAAATTGATTTGCATTTTAATGAGGGAAATAAGTAACCTCCACAGATCTTTTATGGGATTAAGGTCTGGAGACTGGCTAGGCCACTCCAGGACCTTAATGTGCTTCTTCTTGAGCCACTCCTTTGTTGCCTTGGCCGTGTGTTTTGGGTAATTGTCATGCTGGAATACCCATCCACGACCCATTTTCAATGCCCTGGCTGAGGGAAGGAGGTTCTCACCCAAGATTTGACGGTACATGGCCCCATCCATCGTCCCTTTGATGCGGTGAAGTTGTCCTCTCCCTTTAGCAGAAAAACACCCCCAAAGCATGTTTCCACCATATTTGACGGTGGGGATGGTGTTCTTAGGGTCATAGGCAGCATTCCTCCTCCTCCAAACACGGCGAGTTGAGTTGATGCCAAAGAGCTCGATTTTGGTCTCATCTGACCACAACACTTTCACCCAGTTCTCCTCTGAATCATTCAGATGTTCATTGGCAAACTTCAGACGGGCCTGTATATGTGTTTTCTTGAGCAGGGGGACCTTGCGGGCGCTGCAGGATTTCAGTCCTTCACGGCGTAGTGTGTAACCAATTATTTTCTTGGTGACTATGGTCCCAGCTGCTTTGAGATCATTGACAAGATCCTCCGTGTAGTTCTGGGCTGATTCCTCACCGTTCTCATGATTATTGCAACTCCACGAGGTGAGATCTTGCATGGAGCCCCAGGCCGAGGGAGATAGACAGTTATTTTGTGTTTCTTCCATTTGCGAATAATCGCACCAACTGTTGTCACCTTCTCACCAAGCTGCTTGGCGATGGTCTTGTAGCCCATTCCAGCCTTGTGTAGGTCTACAATCTTGTCCCTGACATCCTTGGAGAGCTCTTTGGTCTTGGCCATGGTGGAGAGTTTGGAATCTGATTGATTGATTGCTTCTGTGGACAGGTGTCTTTTATACAGGTAACAAACTGAGATTAGGACCACTCCCTTTAAGAGTGTGCTCCTAATCTCAGCTTGTTACCTGTATAAAAGACACCTGGGAGCCAGAACTCTTTCTGATTGAGAGGGGGTCAAATACTTATTTCCCTCATTAAAATGCAAATCAATTTATAACATTTTTGACATGCGTTTTTCTGGATTTTGTTGTTGTTATTCTGTCTCTCACTGTTCAAATAAACCTACCATTGAAATTATAGACTGATCATTTCTTTGTCAGTGGGCAAACGTACAAAATCAGCAGGGGATCAAATACTTTTTTCCCTCACTGTAACATTTGATTTGATTTACACCCCCTGCTATATTGTGGATAAAGAGTTACCTGTCTAACAGAACACATAGGATGTTCTTTAATGGAAGCCTCTCCAATATAATCCAGGTAGAATCAGGAAATATCCAGGGCAGCTGTCTAGGCCCCTTACTTTTTTCCATCTTTGAGTAAAGCCAGTGTGTCTATGTATGCGGATGACTCAACACTATACACGTCAGCTACTACAGTGACTGAAATGACAGCAACACTTAACAAAGAGCTGCAGTTAATTTCAGAATGGGAGGCAAGGAATAAGTCAGTCCTAAATATTTCAAAAACGAAAAGCATTGTATTTGGGACAAATCATTCACTAAACCCTAAACCTCAACTAAATCTTGTAATGAATAATGTGGAAATTGAGCAAGTTGAGGTGACTAAACTGCTTGGAGTAACCCTGGATTTTAAACTGTCATGGTCAAAACATATTGATGCGTAAGTAGCTAAGATGGAGAGAAGTCTGTCCATAATAAAGCGCTGCTCTGCCTTCTTAACAGCACTATCAACAAGGCAGGTCCTACAGGCCCTAGTTTTGTCGCACCTGGACTACTGTTCAGTCATGTGGTCAGGTGCCACAAAGAGGGACTTAGGAACATTGCAATTTGCTCAGAACAGGGCAGCACGGCTGGCCTTTGGATGTACACAGAGAGCTAACATTAATAAAATGCATGTCAATCTCTCCTGGCTACTTGTATTTGTGAGAGGTATTGACATGTTGAAAGCACCGAGCTGTCTGTTTAAACGACTAGCACACAGCTCAGACACCCATGCATACCCCACAAGACATGTCACCAGAGGTCTCATCACAGTCCCCAAGTCCAGAACAGACAAGGGGAGGCGCACAGTACTATATGGAACTCTATTCCACATCAGGTAACTGATGCAAGCAGTAGAATCAAATTTAAAAAGAACCAGATAAAAATGCACCTCATGGAACAGCAGGGACTGTGAAGCAACACAAACATAGGCACAGACACATGCATACACACACATGATAACATAATAATAATAATAATAATAATAATAATAATAATAATATGCCATTTAGCAGACGCTTTTATCCAAAGCGACTTACAGTCATGTGCGCATACATGTTTACGTATGGGTGGTCCCAGGGATGGAACCCACTACCCTGGCGTTACAAGCGCCATGCTCTACCAATTGAGCTACAGAGGACCACAACATATGCACTATACACACACGTACACATGGATTTTGTGTTGTAGATATGTGTTAGTGGAGTAGGGGCCTGAGGGCACATTCTTAGTGTGTTGTGAAATCTGTAATGAATGTATTGTAATGTATTTAAAATTGTATAACTGCCTTAATGTTGCCGGACCCCGGGAAGAGTAGCTGATGCCTTGGCAGCAGCTAATGGGGATCCATAATAAATACAAATAAAAATAAAATACCCCATAATGTCATTTCGAATTATGTTTTTCGAAATGTTTACAAATTAGTTATAAATGAAAAGCTGAAATTTCTTGAGTCAATAAGTATTCAACTCCTTTGTTATGGCAAGCCTAAATAAATTCAGGTGTAAAAATCTCCTTAACAAGTCTCATAATAAGTTGTATGGAATAGTGTTTAACATGATTTTTGAATGACTACCTCATCTCTGTATCCCACACATAAAGTTATCTGTAAGGTTCCTCAGTCGAGCAGTGCATTTCAAACACAGATTCAACCACAAAGACCAGGGAGGTTTTCCAATGCCTCGCAAAGAAGGGAGCCTATTGGTAGATGGGTAGGAGAAAAAAAAGACATTGAATATCCCTTTGAGTATGGTGAAGTTATTAATTACACTTTGGATGGTGTATCAATACACCCAGTCACTACAAAGATACAGGTGTCCTTCCTAACTCAGTTGACGGACAGGAAGGAAACCGCTCAGGGATTTCACCATGAGGCCAATGGTGACTTTAAAACAGTTACAGAGTTTAATGGCGGTTACAGGAGAAAACTGAGGATGGATTAACAAAATTGAAGTTACTCCACCATACTAACCTAATTGACAGAGTGAAAAGAAGGAAGTCTTTACAGAATACAAATATTCCGTAACATGCATCCTGTTTGCAACAAGGCACTGAAGTAAAACAGCAGAAAATGTGGCAAAGAAATTAACTTTATGTCCTGAATACAAAGCGTTATGTTTGGGGTAAATTCAACACAACACATCACTGAGTACCCCTAACCCTAACCTGAATGACAGTTGTCTATTAATCAGCTACCAAAAAGTAAGCTTACATTCATCATAAATATTCATATTTTATGTTTCTGCCTATTGTATCTCTGTGTTTACAGGTCTATATTTCCAAGATTCATTAAGATATCCTAATGCTGTTTGTTTGTGTAGATAGGGCAGACAACTGACTACTTATATTACACATTTTAGCAATATCAGAGCTTGCAATATTGGGTTACATGAGTTTATGTGGCCCATCCCCCCTCCAGCCGGGGATTATTCTGCATTTTTTGAGTTTAGGTGTGTCACTATATCTATTAATTTAACCACTTTTGCAGTAAAATAATTTTACACAACCATCCATTTCATTGGAGAAATTAGAGATGTGAAAAAACATGTTTGTGTTTTGTTCTACCTCGGGTAGGGGTATCTCAAATTTGGAGGCCTTGTAACTAGCCTACTACCACAATACTTGAAAATACAGTTGAAGTCGGACTCCACACTTAGGTTGGAGTCATTAAAACTTGTTTTTCAACCACTCCACAAATTTCTTGTTAACAAACTATAGTTTTGGCAAGTCGGTTAGGACATCTACTTTGTGCATGACACAAGTAATTTGTCCAACAATTGTTTACAGACAGATTATTTCACTTATAATTCACTGAATCACAATTCCAGCGGGTCAGAAGTTTACATACACTAAGTTGACTGTGTCTTTAAACAGCTTGGAAAATTCCAGAAAATTATGTCATGGCTTTAGAAGCTTCTGATAGGCTAATTTACATCATTTGAGTCAATTGGAGGTGTACTTGTGGATGTATTTCAAGGCCTACCTTCAAACTCAGTGCCTCTTTGCTTGACATCATGGGAAAATCAAAATAAATCAGCCAAGACCTCAGAAAAAAAATTGTAGACCCCCAAATTCTGGTTCATCCTAGGGAGCCATTTCCAAATGCCTGAAGGTACCACGTTCATCTGTACAAACAATAGTACGCAAGTATAAACACCATGGGACCACGCAACCGTCATACCACTCAGGAAGGAGACGCGTTCTGTCTCCTAGAGATGAACGTACTTTGGTGTGAAAAGTGCAAATCAATCCCAGAACAACAGCAAAGGACCTTGTGAAGATGCTGGAGGAAACAGGTACAAAAGTATCTATATCCACAGTAAAACAAGTCCTATATCGACATAACCTGAAAGGCCGCTCAGCAAGGAAGAAGCCACTGCTCCAAAACCGCCATAAAAAAGCAAGACTACAGTTTGCAACTGCACATGGGAACAAAGATTGTACTTTTTGGAGAAATGTCCTCTGGCCTGATGAAACAAAAATAGAACTGTTTGGCCATAATGACCATCGTTATGTTTGGAGGAAAAAGGGGGTTGCTTGCAAGCCGAACAACACCATCCCAACCGTGAAGCACAGGGGTGGCAGCATCATGCTGTGGGGGTGCTTTGTTGCAGGAGGGACTGGTGCACTTCACAAAATAGATGGCATCATGAGGAAGGAAAATTATGTGGATATATTGAAGCAACATCTCAAGACATCAGTCAGGAAGTTAAAGCTTGGTCGCAAATGGGTCTTCCAAACAGACAATGACCCCAAGCATACTTCCAAAGTTGTGGCAAAATGGCTTAAGGACAACAAAGTCACAGTATTGGAGTGGCCATCACAAAGCCCTGACCTCAATCCTATAGAAAATGCATTGTCAGAACTGAAAAAGCTTGTGCGAGCAAGGAGGCCTACACACTTGACTCAGTTACACCAGCTCTGTCAGGAGGAATGGGCCAAAATTCACCCAACTTATTATGGGAAGCTTGTGGAAGGCTACCCGAAACGTTTGACCCAAGTTTAAACAATTTAAAGGCAATGCTACCAAATACTAATTGAGTGTATGTAAACTTCTGACCCACTGGGAATGTGATCAAATAAATAAAAGCTGAAATAAATCATTGTGTCTACTATTATTCTGACATTTCACATTCTTAAAATAAAGTGGTGATCCTAACTGACCTAAGACAGGGAACTTTTACTTGGATAAATGTCAGGAATTGTGAAAAACTGAGTTTAAATGTATTTGGCTAAGGTGTATGTAAACTTCCGACTTCAACTACATTAATATCTGCAAAAACACTTTTTTTTTTTACTATATGAATTACTATAGTATATACTACAGTTTTATTTTACTACAGTAATTATACTATAGTTAACTGTAAATACTACAGTATACTACAGTAAATACTACAGTAAAGTCTGCAAAAACACTACAATGCATACTAGTATTCAATGTATTGTTTTTAGTATTCATACCATAGTATAGTATTTTTTCATGTGGGTATTAAGAGAGTCATGTAAAGGGATGTGTGTCTTCTGTATATGGTTGGACCTTCTCCTTTGATCAACACAGATGAAAGCCTATCCACCTGTGACTGGGACTGGATGCGCATGCTCTAATTCCACTGTCACTCACTGGAGATAAGCTGGAAGACAAGGGTTGCGTCAAAAAATGGTCCCATCCTTGGTCCCTGGTCAAAAGTAGTACATTTTGTAAGGAATAGGGTGCCATTTGGTAAACAGCCAAAGATGGGAATCAGCTACCCAGGGAGGGTACTCTCTCTCACAGCTGTGGTGTGAAAGCCAAAGCTCTGGTGTGAAAGCCAATGACGTTGCTCAGAGCTGTCTGGCACTGTGGTTAATAAGTGTAGAGGTGTGGAACAATCAGCTCTGTGGGATCATCCATCCAGCTAAAAGGCTTTGTTTGCATCCCAAATGACACCATATTCCCTATATAGTGCACTACTTTTGACCAGAGCCATATGGTGCCATTTGGGATAAGGTGCCTTTTGTGATGCACAGCCTTCATGTTTGGGACGATGATAATGCAGTCAGAATGGATCCAACTGTCACAGTAGGTGGTAGCTGATTCTTCAATGGAAAGGATTAGCTAAATATAGGTATTTGTGCATTTCAGATATAATCATGAATGAGATATACACTGTATATACAAAAGTATGTGGACACCACTTCAAATTAGTGGATTCGGCTATTTCAGCCACACCCGTTGCTGATAGGTGTATAAAATGGAGCACACAGCCATACAATCTCCATAGACAAGCATTGGCAGTAGATTGGCCTTACTGAAGAGCTCAGTGACTTTCAACATGGCACCGTCATAGGATTCCACCTTTCCAACAAATCAGTTCATCACATTTCTGCCCTGCTAGAGCTGCCCCGGTCAACTGTAAGTGCTGTTATTGTGAAGTGTTACCGTTATTGTGAAGTATGAGCAACAGCGGCTCAGCTGCGAAGTGGTAGGCCACACAAGCGCACAGAACGGGACCGCCGAGTGCTGAAGCGCGTAAAAATCGTCTGTCCTCGGTTGCAACACTCACTAGTTCCAAACTGCCTCTGGAAGCAACGTCAGCACAATAACTGTTAGTCGGGAGCTTCATGAAATGGGTTTCCATGGCCGAGCAGCCGCACACAAGCCTAAGATAACAATGCTTAGTGCCAAATGTCGGCTGGAGTGGTGTAAAGCTCGCCGCCATTGGACTCTGGAGCAGTCGAAACGCGTTCTCTAGAGTGATTAATCACACTTCACCATCTAGCAGTCCGATGGACGAATCTGGGTTTGACAGATGCCAAGAGAACGTTACCTGCCCCAATGCATAGTGCCAACTGTACATTTTGGTGGAGGAGGAATAATGGTCTGGGGCTGTTTTTCATGGTTCGGGCTAGGCCCCTTAGTTCCAGTGAAGGGAAATCTTAACGCTACAGCATACAGTGACATTCTAGATTATTCTGTGCTTCCAACTTTGTGGCAGCAGTTTGGGGAAGGCCCTTTACTGTTTCAGCATGACAATGCCCCAGTGCACAAACGAGGTCCATACAGAAATAGTTTGTCGAGATCGGTGTGGAAGAACTTGACTGGCCTGCACAGACCCCTGACCTCAAACCTAATCGAACACCTTTGGGATGAATTGGAACGCCGACTGCGAGCCAGGCCTAATCGCCCAACATCAGTGCCCGACCTCACTAATGCTCTTGTGGCTGAATGGAAGCAAGTCTCCGCAGCAATGTTCCAACATCTAGTGTAAAGCCTTCCCAGAAGAGGGGAGGCTGTTATAGCAGCAAAGGGGGGACCAACTCCATATTAATGCCCATGATTTTAAATTGAGAAGATTGACGAGAAACTGTCCACATACTTTTGGTCATGTAGTGTATTATCCATGCATGAATCTGTTCCAAATATCAGTCTCTTGAAAAAGCTGCATTGGTTTTTTTCATGTGATATGGTGGAGTACAGTGGGTTTATTTTGCACCCATTCATTCCTCTGTGTGCACAAAAACATTAATGAAAAATTAAAGGGCAAAAGGATGTGTTCGATATCAGAGAGATTACATTGCATGTCAACAGACTGCTGCTGAACCGAGTCCATTCTACAGAGCTGCACAGTATTTGGCAAATGGATTAATCCAAAGCCTGAGCGAGTAGATAGATGCAGAGGAAAAGAAACATGTGACATAGTCGGTAGTGCTGTGTTACAGAGACACCATGGTTAATTCATAACATGGATTCATGGAAGCCAGGTTTATCTGCAGTGGGGAGATAGGGATGTTTAGAGCCCCCTACAGTGCACTGAACAGGGGGATAAGGCTGGAGGAGTGGGTCGTTGTAGATCCACAGGGAACAAACAGGCATTTTGATGAATAAATGTTTCCCATAGGTAGTGTATGTAATTAAGATCTGACTCAGACTTTTAGGGTTGAGGAGCAGGGTGCTGCTCAGAGGCCAGATTAACTCAGACTCTGAAGACTAAAAACCAGAAAGGCTTCTATCCTCCCTCCTCTCAGCTTGGTCTCTCTTCTCTCTCTTCACCCAGAGTGATTTCACATTTCCTATGCATGTTTTTCCTTATATAAATGTGCTTCGACGCATTTACACAATGAGCAGTGAAATGTATAGACTGTGTATGTTATTTTGGTTGTTGTCTGCTAGCTAGGCTATATCTAGCCAGAGGATATGTTAATGATGTGCTGACCGTTTCAGAATTAAAACATGGCTGGGTGCACTGAACAATTAGCTGCAGTACATTCATCATAAAGTTACTTTTTTAGAATGTTCAGTGGATTGTCACGACTAATGGTTTTTCTGTTAGTTTTTATCAAGTGCAGTTATGACTCAGCTCTTGGAGTAAAATAGCGTCTTCTCAATATGATTTCACAGTCTTGAAGAAATGTTTTTATTGAGAACAAATTATAGACCAAGCAAATCGTGTCTGTCTTCTATTTGTTATTTAATTTAAATGCTGTTTTTTGTTACTCTGCTTCTATTGTTTGTGCTCTTTCAGGAAATGTAAATCAAGGCAGATAGCTAGCATATTTTCCAAGTAAATATGTTAGCACTACAGGCCTTTGATATTTGCTTGCTCTTTGTTTGGTGAGGAGGGAAAGTACGGTAGCACATTAATGATAGTGCATGCCTCTAGGACGTGTTTTCATGTGGAACAGAAATGGTGGATCTTTCTCTCTCTCTCTCACTCTTGGAATTTAGCCAGAACTATTTTACAACCTAAGTAGCTCTATGTTTCAAAGGGTGTTGGTTGGTAGGAATCAAAGCTTGTTTTTGGAAATATGATGGAATTTGATTTTCCTCTCTTGAAAGAAATACTGATTATCATAAGTGGATTATGTATGCAGTTGATGGAGTTTTCACCTGTACATTATGAATGTCTTTATGCTGTATTTTAATTTGCTTTCCATTCCATTTCCTTCAACTGCAGTGTGGTAATGCATGGTGATTTAATTTAATTGCAAATGTTAGCGCCAATATGTTTACCTCTATAGATGAAAATCCTATAGGAGCATCCTATAGGGGCGACATCAGTGGCTCTAGCTATAGGCTGAGCCAGGCAGCATTCTGTTCCATTGTCAGAAATGGGAATTAAAACTGCTGTTTGTATTCACATTGATGCTCAGCCGACAATTAACTATTCTACATGTAACAGAGGGATTACATATAGAATACCATTCAAAAATGGTTTACAGCCAGTTCACTGGTGGTTCCATACAATGTCCATATAGGCAGACATGTATTTGTGTGTTCAATCTTTACATAAAACATATTGCGTCCAGATGCTCATCTTTGCATTTTGAACAGAATGGCAGAGAAAAGCATGTTGGAGCTTGCTGTTTTCTGTGTGAGAGAGAAAGGAGTCTGAGCCCACGCTCAGTGCAGGCTCGGCTGAATCATAAGAGTGAGTGGGCGGGAAATGCGTTTCTTTCCTCAGAAAGACAGAGATTCTGCTCTGACGTATATCCCTGGCGCACTGGAGAATACAGCCTCCAGCAGATTTTTCTCTGACATTTGTTTTTCTCGCACTTTCTCATTTTAATGTGACTGTATGTATTAAGGGTGTCTGTACTCTTAACGGGATGACGTCATCGTTGACCTATGACAGCAGACAGGAAATGTATATGCATACATTGCAAACACCCTTGTCATAGAAATACACAACCGCCATACAGTACCAAACAATTTCCTTTCACACTAATATGGATGCTAGGCTGGACAAAGAAGCTGTAAATGTTGATTGATAGCCTGCAACAGATAACAATAAAGTCTCGCCACAGCCTATGGACTCAAGCTGACCTGTTCAGACTTGTAGTGTACAGGTCATATACTGTAATGGGATAGAGGAGGGTGTAAGACAGTGGGGTGTGTACACGTGGGACATGTACTCCCTGGATGTCATCATAGAGCCAGATGAGTGAATGAGGTCAGTGTGCAGAAGACACGTGATACAAATCTGGAGAGCACTTGAGCAGTGTCTCGTGCTGTTGTCTGCTTTGATTTATGGAGCTGCCATCAGAGTGTCTCCTTTCACTGTCAACTGGGTGATCATCAGTACTCTGCCTCCTGAACACAAATGTGACGGCCCATCCCAACTGGTGTTTATGTCAGAAAATCCAAAATGCTTGTTTTTACAGATTATTAAAGTTCCGATTCAGAGCTCAAAATGGCATTTCATACATTGTGATTGGAGGACGCATGGGATAGTTATGATGCTTTCAAAGTTGATAAACTTATTATCCCACTTAGGAGACAAGAAAGATTTTGATGAGTGCTTGAGAGCTCTTCTTTGTTTACGCCCATTCAGTATCATTCACACCCTCTTAAGCCATAGACCCACCCATCTCTTTAAGAATTCACATGTAAACACATGGCCAACCATCAGCATGGTCAACCCCTCCAATATCTCATTCAATCATGGCTAGCCAGGAAGGATCCTGTCTTTTTCCCTATATAGCTCAGTGCTTTCTCCTTGGCTAAACTAGGCTCCTAATTTAAAATGCATTCATATTTAAGGATCCCATAAAAGTTTGTCTTTATGGCATATGAAAATTCACATGTTCAAGAAGGCGTTTCTGCACACACACACACAAACATATATATTTTTTAAAGGCCCTACTGTGAAGTAGGAACTAGCGTTATCCACCCACGTTGGGCTGGCATATCACAAATATTATTGCCTCCTCTGGTATGCCCTTACAGTAACATGGATCTGCTGATTGGATAACAGTGAGTGCACTATACCTAGGTTCAGGATAACAACTAACTATAACGACATTGGCACTACACTACAGTTCCTAGATAGATCTCCTTACTGTGTGTTGCAAAGGTGTTAGCTGTGAGGGTTTCCCTTGGCAAAGTCATGTTAAATCTTTCTAATAGTTAAAGATACTTTTAGAAAGAATATCAAAAACTGTTTTGAATATAAATAGTCTGTCTGACTCTTGCACCTATACGGCCATCAGTGAGTATATTTCACATAGGCCCACTGATCTGTTGGCAGCTAAACCATTTATTAACTTACATTTTGTGATAAATCTGAGGATTTGGCTTGGTAAGACAATAGTCTCTTACTTTAGGGAGCAAAATTATATAGGATTTTCAATCACAGAGTTGAGAAGAATTTTCTATCCCCTCACCAGATTTGAGTTTTCTTCGAGTGCACTCCTTGGAGTGTCAGTCAGGGCAGCCCATGTTATTTAATGTCTTGGAGAGTCAGCCTCAAACCACCATGACATTGTTGCGCAATGTTATTCAATGTCTTATAAGAAACAGCCCAGCACTGAATGGAGAATGTAGGCCACTGAGAGCCCCATAGCTCATTTTCTTGTTCCCCTGTCTTGCTCCTGTGGATTGGATAGTTTTCTATAGTAGATCTACTGTACTATACATGCTAAAATTAGATTAGAGATGTGGCTGGCCTGTCTTGCTGCTTCAGGGGTGGCTTTTGCACTGCTTGATAATGATTCTCACAGACAAGCCAGTTATGGGAACACAATGCAGTGAAAACTGTTAGCTTCTTATGAATTAGCATTGAATGTTCAATCGCTGTTTCTTTACTCCAAATTCAAAATTAATGGTATTGGTGGTGGATATGATCCAAATGATAGTCACAATAATTTGTAATTAGTTTTTCACAAATAATAAGAAGTAGCATCACGTCATATTTCATAAATATTTAGTCATTTATACAACTGCGTTCACAGTGCTGTGAGATTTGGCCATTTTAGAATGCCCTATTTAGTATTCCAGAAAACTCCTCTTTCCCCCATGGCTTTACTTTTCCATCCACTCACCCAGCAGCTTTCCTCTAAGAAACAGAGTTCAGTAAAACGTGTTGTAATGAACATATAAACTTAAAAGACAATAGTCAATAAAGAAAAAAACACACTGCTCCCATACGTAGAAGCTTCAGATTCCCACTAAGTTTGTGATTTTAAACTCTGTTGGTAGAGCATGGCGCTTGCAACGCCAGGGTTGTGGGTTCGATTCCCACGGGGGGCCAGTATGAAAAAATTAAATAAAAATGTATGCACTCACTAACTGTAAGTCGCTCTGGATAAGAGCGTCTGGTAAATGTAAATGTAATGATCTACTATCTAAGTATGTAGTATCCATCTTGCATATTGAGCCTGTAGTAGAGCACTATCTGTTCTCAGTGGCTGAGTATGCCAGGACTGTCTTCCTCCATGCCTTTATTGATATCAACCAGTGTCTTTATTGACCCAAAGAGTGCAATGCCACTGTTGGTGGCTATATATTCCATTTTGACCATGTGCAAGCTGTTATTGAATGTATCAGATATGTTTGCAGGAATCTTGCAACAAGGTTTCATTTTGTTTCCATGGTGACATGTACTGTCCTTCCTGTCCTTCAGCGATATTCCTGAAGCAGTATGCATGTGTTTGCTTACACACACACATGCACACACACACACACACACACACACACACACACACACATATATATACACACACACGCCACACTTTGAGAACCCATATTAACACCCCAAACTAAAGGCCATGGAAATGTGAAAACATGTTGCAGTAATGTGTCCTTTACTGTAAACAACATCCACTTGAAATAGACCTGTATCAACAGTAAATTGTACAGTGGTGTGTTGATATCCTTTTAGTATGTTTGATAGAGCCTTTCACAGCCTTGTTTAGATCCATTAACGTCACACGGTCACGCCCCTCCCATCCTGAGTTTGCGCCACATCCATTTGTCAGGGATGCATAGCTACAGTCCTTAGGGGCTGTAGAGGCTTCTGGTTTTCGTGCACCACATATTAACTAATTCAGACCTGTGAATTTGAGACTATTAATATATCTTTGTAATGTATTACCCTTACTGAAGAGGTATCCAATCAGATGAGAAAACCATCAACATTCTGGTCCATGTAACATTCTGGTTCTTATTTTTTTCAGCTAGTAAATTGATTATCAGTAAATTACCAGTAAACCACATAATATCTGTGTTATAATTGTGTGTTTGACCAGATACAATGCTATTTCACAGTAAACAAATTAACAACAGATGTTCAGCATGCTTATAGGGACGGGCATTCAACATGTACGGCACTTACACAAATGACTGATGATTGGCTGAGAGAAATTGATCATTGTGGGAGCTGTTTTGTTAGACTTCAGTGCAGCTTTTTACATTATCGATCATAATCTTCTGCTGGAAAAACGTATGTGTTATGGTTTTACATCCCCTGCTATATTGTGGATCGAGAGTTACCTGTCTAACAGAACACTGAGGTTGTTATTTAATGGAAACCTCTCCAACATAATCCAGGTAGAGTCAGGCATTCCCCAGGGCAGCTGTCTAGGCCCCTTACTTTTGTCAATCTTTACTAATGACCTGGCACTGGCTCTGTGTAAAGCCTGTGTGTCTATGTATGCTGATGACTCAACACTATACACGTCAGCTACAATTTTACATTTTTGTCATTTAGCAGACACTCTTATCCAGAGCGACTTACAGTTAGTGAGTGCATACATGCTACCACAGCAAGTGAAATCACTGCAACATTTAACAAAGAGCTGTAGTCAGTTTCAGAATGGGTGGCAAGAAATAAGTTAGTCCTAAATATTTCAAAGACTAAAAGCATTGTATTTGGGACAAATCATTCACTAAACCCAAAACCTCAACTAAAACTTATAATGAATAATGTGGAAATTGAGCAAGTTGAGGTGACTAAACCGCTTGGAGTAACCCTGGATTGTAAACTGTCATGGTCAAAACATATTGTTGCAACAGTAGCTAATAATAAAGCACTGCTCTGCCTTCTTAACAACGCTATCAACAAGGCAGGTCCTACAGGCCCTAGTTTTGTCGCACCTGGACAACTGTCCAGTCGTGTGGTCAGGTGCCACAAAGAGGGACTCAGGAAAATTATAATTGGCCCAGCACAGGGCAGCATGGCTGGCCCTTAAATGTACACAGAGCGCTAACATTAATAATATGCATGTCAGTCTCTCCTGGCTCAAAGTAGAGGAGAGATTGACTTCATTACTACTTGTATTTGTGAGAACTATTGACATGTTGAATGCACCGAGCTGTCTGTTTAACCTACTAGCATACAGCTCAGACACCCATGCATACCCCACAAGACATACCACCAGAGGTCTCTTCACAGTTCCCAAGTCCAGAACAGACTATGGGAGGCGCACAGTGCTACATTGAGCCATGACTACATGGAACTCTATTCCACATCAAGTAACTCATGCAAGCAGTAAAAACAGATTTAAAAATCTGATAAAAATACACCTTATAGGAAAGCGGGGACTGTGAAGAGACACACACACAGGCACAGACACATGCATACACACACAAACACACACACACACACACACATGATAACATACAGTGGGGAAAAAAAGTATTTAGTCAGCCACCAATTGTGCAAGTTCTCCCACTTAAAAAGATGAGAGAGGCCTGTCATTTTCATCATAGGTACACGTCAACTATGACAGACAAAATGAGGAAAAAAAATCCAGAAAATCACATTGTAGGATTTTTAATGAATTTATTTGCAAATTATGGTGGACAATAAGTATTTGGTCAATAACAAAAGTTTCTCAATACTTTGTTATATACCCTTTGTTGGCAATGACACAGGTCAAACGTTTTCTGTAAGTTTTCACAAGGTTTTCACACACTGTTGCTGGTATTTTGGCCCATTCCTCCATGCAGATCTCCTCTAGAGCAGTGATGTTTTGGGGCTGTCACTGGGCAACACAGACTTTCAACTCCCTCCAAAGATTTTCTATGGGGTTGAGATCTGGAGACTGGCTAGGCCACTCCAGGACCTTGAAATGCTTCTTACGAAGCCACTCCTTCGTTGCCCGGGCGGTGTGTTTGGGATCATTGTCATGCTGAAAGACCCAGCCACGTTTCATCTTCAATGCCCTTGCTGATGGAAGGAGGTTTTCACTCAAAATCTCACGATACATGGCCCCATTCATTCTTTCCTTTACACGGATCAGTCGTCCTGGTCCCTTTGCAGAAAAACAGCCACAAAGCATGATGTTTCCACCCCCATGCTTCACAGTAGGTATGGTGTTCTTTGGATGCAACTCAGCATTCTTTGTCCTCCAAACACGACGAGTTGAGTTTTTACCAAAAAGTTCTATTTTGGTTTCATCTGACCATATGACATTCTCCCAATCCTCTTCTGGATCATCCAAATGCACTCTAGCAAACTTCAGACGGGCCTGGACATGTACTGGCTTAAGCAGGGGGACACGTCTAGCACTGCAGGATTTGAGTCCCTGGCGGCGTAGTGTGTTACTGATGGTAGGCTTTGTTACTTTGGTCCCAGCTCTCTGCAGGTCATTCACTAGGTCCCCCCGTGTGGTTCTGGGATTTTTGCTCACCGTTCTTGTGATCATTTTGACCCCACGGGGTGAGATCTTGCGTGGAGCCCCAGATCGAGGGAGATTATCAGTGGTCTTGTATGTCTTCCATTGCCTAATAATTGCTCCCACAGTTGATTTCTTAAAACCAAGCTGCTTACCTATTGCATATTCAGTCTTCCCATCCTGGTGCAGGTCTACAATTTTGTTTCTGGTGTCCTTTGACAGCTCTTTGGTCTTGACCATAGTGGAGTTTGGAGTGTTACTGTTTGAGGTTGTGGACAGGTGTCTTTTATACTGATAACAAGTTCAAACAGGTGCCATTAATACAGGTAACGAGTGGAGGACAGAGGAGCCTCTTAAAGAAGAAGTTACAGGTCTGTGAGAGCCAGAAATCTTGCTTGTTTGTAGGTGACCAAATACTTATTTTCCACCATAATTTGCAAATAAATTCATTAAAAATCCTACAATGTGATTTTCTGGAGAAAAAAAATCTCAATTTGTCTGTCATAGTTGACGTGTACCTATGATGAAATTTACAGGCCTCTCTCATCTTTTTAAGTGGGAGAACTTGCACAATTGGTGGCTGACTAAATACTTTTTTTCCCCACTGTATGCACTATACACACACGTACACATGGATTTTGTGTTGTAGATATGTGGTAGTAGAGTAGTGGCCTGAGGGCACACACTTAATGTATTGTGAAATCTGTTGTGAAATGTAATGTAAGGTTTTTTTTCTTCTTGTAAATAACTGCCTTAACTTTGCTGGACCCCAGAAAGAGTAGCTGGGGGATCCATAATTAATACAAATACAAATAATCACATTTAACACCTAAATTGTTATAGTGTTACAGAGAGAAAAAATCCATCCATTGTTTAAAGTAACTGTCCAGTGTTTACAGATTTCTATGCATTATGACCTATAATTAATTACAATATGAGTGAAATATACCGGTCATTAAAAACATTAAAGCGAGTAGACCGCTGATTGGCCAGCTCATCTTCCTCAGGAGGATGACATCATCCTCTATGAGGAAATTACAAGCATTTTTTTAAACGTTCGGTTTGAGAAGTTTGAGGTGGGGTTTTTTAAGTGTTTTTTTCTCCAATTTATGCTTTGGCCACAAATACGAGTATAGGACGAGTCAACAACATTATTTGGATATGAGTTAACAGAATGTTTACTGGACAGTTACTTTAAATAATGCCAGTCTCCTTCTGCTTCATTCATTAGGTTTGCTGGACTCCTGTTTGATATTGCCGTATTGTAATCGTTGCCTTGGCCAGGCCATGAATTGCTTATTCTTTATGCTTACTGTATATACATAACATGGTGCACAGTGACAAATTACATTAAAATGTGTCAAATTGATCTCATTTATTGATCAAGATTAGTACTGTAACATGTTGGTCAGTTTGTCCCTATATATTTTACATAAAATAATCTCACATGTGAGGTACCTGTTATGGAAATGCATTAGTTCCATAGTTTATGCATCTAAGGGTTAAACCAATGAGTGTTCCTATACAGGAGAGCATCCAATGATTGCACATTATTATTATAATTATGTCCTACCAAGCAACACACAAACCATAAAGAGACGGCCATATAGTGAGATATGTAGAGTCTATGTTGTCTCTCAGTAGTGTTGGCATGCATTTCTGTGACTCAAATGCTTTTGTTTGCCGGCTTTCTGAAAGCCAAAAATAATCTGATCTGAGAAGATTCTCTCTCCTCATAAACAGACATCAAAACGCATGGCACATGCGCTTTGAAAACGTTTGTCAAGAGGTTTTAGCTGTCAATCTGATGTGTTTTTTTGTCTCCACTTCTCCATTAGGGAATGCAGTTTGTCCAACATTTAGATATGCTTCCTTAGTGAGTTTTCGAAAATTTATATCCTGTACATGCTAGTTTGAACATTTCAAGTGAGTTGTTTTTGCCGTCCCCAAAGCACTACAATGCACAGGCCTAATGGCCATGGGTATTCTATTTGTGTCTCTGTTCTTCCTGTCTGCCTGATATAGGCAGCTTGGGTCCTTTTTAAATCAAATGAACCAAATCAGCATTTCAGAAAAGCCTTAGAGCAATAATATGCTGCTGCGGTGGTGGTGTAAAATTGTATTCAATGATGTTACTATTACAGTAGGGTGTTCTTATTATTTCCACATTTCTCTATATCCCAAACTGCATGAGTAAGACCGGTCAAATGCCTGGTCTTTACACCTTCATTCACTTACTGTACCTTCCCAAAACTGAGAATGATAGTCAAAGCAAAGTCCAGCCAAAAATTCACTCACGACATGACAGCACTGTGAATTGGAGACTTTTGAAGGTCATATAGATGTCACGTCTTCACCTCTGTGTGTCACCCAGGCCCAGACAGTGTCTTTTGTGACAGGGAGACGGATGGGGAAGAAGCCCTCTCATTACAGACAGGTAGAGCTGGGTGGAACTCTAATGGGTTGGCTGAGGATTGTCAGGAGACATCACATGATGGATCTCTACACTTCAAAAGGAATAATAGCAAGATATTGAACCTTCAGTGGCCTGTCACTACTATTGTGGAGGAGACCTGAAATACATGATTCATTTATATCATAAACCTGGAAGAGTTGGTTGTTGTTGTTGTTGGATTCCCTTTACAGAGCGCTTATCCCCATCAAATAGTAAGAGAGTAGGTCATTGATTGATTGGTTGCTCTTGATGGTAATAGAAGTTGATACCTTATCGGTAATTAGGAAGACTTCAAAACCTAATCTCTGTCCCAAATGGCACCCTATTCCCTATATAGTGCAGTACTTCAGACGAGCGCATGACACCCTATTCCCTATATAGTGCACTGCTTTTGACCAGGACTCTGGTCAAAATCAGTGCACTAGGGCATAGGTTTCCATTTGGGATTCACCCCTAGTTTTGAAGTATTTGGTATGTTCAGAATATGAACCTGGGCAATGGAATGCAAAGGCAACATCTGAAGCAGTAGTGTATTGTCAGGATTCCGTAATTATTTTGAGTAATGTGTCACTGTATGGTTCTTTATCTCAGTTGTTCAGGTAGTCAAGTGTACGTATGTTGCTGGCTCCAAAAAAACATGAGAAAAGCAGTAGAGGACAACTGATCAAAGGCGAGAGCTGAGTCCCATTTGAAATGTAGACAACATGGTCTGTCTGTTGACAGCACTCTAATACTGTCTAGCAAGCACTTCTCTCTGTGTGTCTGTCAGATCACTGCCTTGAATTACAATTCTCTATTCTCTTCTGTTTGTTAGGAAAAATGCTTCCCAGTGGAGTTTCAAATTCTTGATGGTATGCTTGGAAATGTGATAGCTAACTACCTTATCTTTCTATGATCTCTCCCGCTTTCTCCTTTTATCCCCCCTCTCTCTTCCCTCTCTCACCCTCTCTCTTTCTCTCTCTCTCACTCTCTCTCGCTCTCTCTCTCTTGCTTGCTCTCTCCATCCCTCTCTCTCTCTTTCTTTCTCTCGCTCTCTCTCTGTCTCTCTCACTCCCTCTCTCTCTCGCTCTCTCTGTCTCTCTGTATCTCTCTCTGTGTCTCTCGCTCTCTCTCTCTCTCTCTCTCCATCTCTCTCTCTTCCTTTTGTTCCATCTGCTCTCCTTGCCTCTGTGTAATGACCCTTTTCCCTCAGAGACCAATTACTCACTAACCGTAACCACTCTCATTAATAGTTATGAAACAGACAGATGGATAGTTTTCATGCAACACTGTTGTAATTAAACATATACATGTACTGTAGTTAGCCCTTCTCCTACTGGTAAGGACTGTGATTGGTGATTAGGACATTCAAACTGCTCTTTCCACAACTTTGAACAGACCCTTAGTATTAAGACCATCTGAACATAAGCTGTGAAGTATCCAGTATAAGGTTAAGTTGAAAATAATGAGTTATTTATTTTTCACTTGGAAACTTGATTTAATACAGATCTGATTAAGCCTCACAGATCTGATTAAGCCTCCTTTTCTGTAATATTGCCTCAATCAAAACTGTGATGAAGCAGTATTATACAACCAAATCCACCACTTGGGTAATGTATCTGGAAAAGAGTTGACAAGTAGCTGGCTCTCTGTGGTTACATTGTTTGTTCTTCTTCAAAGTTTCCCATGCTTTAGCATTCAGCAGTGAAGGATAGCTAGTGCACCTTGTTAGAGTTGACTGTACAGTACTAGTGGAGCTGTCATCTTATGTTAAACAGCCTGCTGCCTAATGAAGGCCAAGTAGGTCAGGGAAGCCAGCAGCACAGAGAGATGTCCTCTCTGGGGTGAGAGAGGCTGCATACTGTACTTCAGATGTCCTCTGGGAGTTCTCTCTCTGAAGGTGTAGAGGAGACCAACTTCCAGACTCCCCTCACACACTGTCTGTGTCCCAAATGGCCCATAGGGCCCTGGTCAAAAGTAGTGCACTATATAGAGAATAGGGTGCCGTTTAGGAAACAGCCACTGTAACACCCTAGACAACGGCAGAGCAGATATAAGTGTTATAGCTCTTTTCCAATAATTTTTCAGATTGACATATTTGCCTATTGAACATGACAATCAAGCATGATTTTCAAGAAGATCGCCTCTCAATCTTGCCAGTTCCTCTCCACAAGCATAATTTGTGTTATTGCTAGACATGATGGCTATATCAAAGACTGTGTGGGCTGTCATTGTGTGCTTCCAAAGTTACCGTTGCTACACAAGATGCTCTAAAGATATTAGCATTTACACTTTGTTGAAAAGCAGGCAGCTAAAGCCAGTCAACTAGCAGAGACAGCCTTCTAGACTACATTCAGCCCCTCTCTATCCCTCCACAGTGAGTGATATTAGGATCCTGGGGTGGGTTGGTGGCTGGAGCAGCGGTTCAACCCCCAGTGCCATTAGAGGATCACAGTGGCCAATAATAACCCAATAATAACAGGGCTGGCTGCTTTCTCTCTGCCACCCGTTGAGCCCCCTTCCTTCCTGCTGTGTGTTGCGCCGCGTGGCCCGGTGTGTTCTGCTTCCTGTCCTGACGAACTTCACACAGCTGAATGAGTGGCTCTCCGCCTGCTGCAATTACTGTGATGCGCCTAGCATCATGTGGCATGTCAAGGAAATTAATCGAGCAGATGTTTGTGCTCTCAAATCTTTGGTATTTATCTCAAGACATGTGGATTCAAAATACTGCCTCATTGTTAAGTAAATGGTTATGATCTGTTCTGTTGTACAGCGCAACCAGAAAAAGACTCAGGAAAGATATTGTTGCTGTCAGTGTTGGTTGGTGGAGAGGAGGAGGCCTTTCTCTTTTGGCTGTGATTAGACTGGGTTGTGGTTAATATTACAGTTAAATATATACCCAGCTTGCGATCAGAAGCATCCAAAATAAAATATAAAAATCTCCATTTCCATCCTTGCTTATGTCAGGAGATTGCATAATGTAATATATCGGTTAAAACATATGCAATGATAAAAAATTAAAAACTACACTCCAGAGTGACTGTATATGTGTCACGAGTGTCAGTGTAATGCGGTGGATCGAAGTCAGGCGCAGGACACAGAACTCAATGAAAACGTACTTTACTAACAAGTAAAGAAACAAATACAAAATACCTCCACACAGGGAGGAGTAAACCCGCTTACCAAACGACACACGAAACGAAATAACAAACACGCACAAAACACAATGAGAGCCACCGGGTTAAATAGGGAAGGAGTAATTGCCCGATGGGAAACAGGTGTGAGACAATCAGACCACAACAGGTAGAACATAGAAACATAGATCGGCAGCAGCTAGTACTCCGGTGACGACAAACGCTGAAGCCTGCCCGAACAAGGAGGAGGGGCAGCCTTGGCAGAATCCGTGACAATATGAAAAGTAATAAGGGAGTGTTTATGAACTGATACGCAAAACGATGCCGGATTCAAAACTTATAATTTTTCAATTTAAATTATTATACAAAATTCTTGCTACCAATAGATTGTTATTTATATAGGAGAGAAAATCTTCCCAGCTCTGCAGGTTTTACTGCGAAGAGACAGACTCATTAGATCATTTGTTTTGGTACTGTCCATTTGTAGCTTGTTTTTGGTCACAGGTCCAGGAATGGCTGAAGGATTGCAATATTTACCTGGAGCTAACCCTGCAGATAGCACTACTGGGTGATCTGAAAAGTCATAGTCAATCGATCAATAATATAATAATAGTTTTAGCAAAAATGTTTATTTTCAATTTACAATCTGTGGAAACAATGAGAATAGAAAGGTTCAGAACTTTTGTGAAACATCACAGTACAGTTGAAAAATATATGGCAAATATAAATCCAATATGGATGGTGTTAAGAGATAGATGGGAGGTGTTGAATGGAGTTGAAGGATGGGACTAATAACAACTAACAACAACTAATAACAACAAGATAACTAATGTAAAGCATACTGTGTCCATAATAAGTATATAGGTTATAGGTTGAGAGCTTTTGTGAAAGAGCACAGTTAGAAAGATATGACATATAGAAGCAAACCGGAAGGACATCATGAAAATGATCGGAGAGGTTGAGGGTAGAGGATGTTCAGGAGTAAAAACAAACAAAATATAATTATTGTAAAATTGACTGTGTCCATAAAATGTATATAGTATGTATAAGCTGGAAGTAGAGGCCTAAGCGTTGTTGTTCACTAGTTTACTCCAATTAGGGAAGGGGTGGTAGGGTTGGAAAATATTTTTTTAAAAAGGGTATGTATATGTATTTATATGTATGTGTATATGTATGTGTATGTGTATATCTGTATATATATTTGCGAGAAAGAAAACATATGGGGGATTGGAAGTGATACAGACAATTACAGTGATGGAAGTTACAATCTATCTGCAATATTGAAGCTGATCTGCCCCCCCAATAAAAATTATAAAAGAAGGAAGAAAAAAAGAGATAAAAATAAATAAAAATGAATAAAAATAAGGGAGTGAACATTATTAATAAAAAGTGTTACATGGAGAAAGTCGGACCTCTCTGAAATGAAAATGGTTCTCCCTCCCTTCAGCAAAATACATTTTACCTAAACCCTCCCTGAACGCTTGAAATAAAAAAGTTGACCCTTCCCTATACCCAAAATAATAATTAAAACGTAAAGTGGATAGCAGTGAACATGCCTACCATTTACCCTCACTTCATGGACTGACCAGAGGCTTAGACATGCCATTTTTAAAACTGTTCTTCGTCCTGTAAGCATCACATGGCAACACAGGAATTTTTATAGCACAGAGGGCTGTGGGCCAGAAGGTTGTGGGTTCACAGACCACCGTGGACAAGAGTAGGGGTGGAAAGATCTCCTTTATAGTAAAAGCATTGAATGAATCATCGTATTTGCAGGTCCGAGAAACAATAGCCTTTTATAAACATATCATGCAATTCTACGTAATTGGACATATTAGCAGAATATTTTTTAATACCACACAAATTACCGAAATTACAGGATAAGAATGGACAGAGAGTTGTGTTCATCTTATCATATTTGTCCAATGCCAAATCAGTCTGTCTTGTTTGCAACAAAACTGTCCCTGTTTGCAAATAATTAAATCTGAGACGTCATTAAGAATCTGAGCATGGTACTTTCAAAAGTTATGCCTACCTTTCCACCACAGACAGAGTAGGCCTACCGACACAGAAAAATGTAAGTCTCAAATCCATCATTCCTTCAATTCTGACCAGTTTCCCAGTCCCTGCCGATGAAAAACATCCCCACAGCATGATGCTACCACCACCATGGTGTTCTCGGGGTGATGAGAGGTGTTGGGTTTGCGTCAGACATAGCGTTTTCCTTGATGGCCAAAAAGCTCAATTTTAGTCGCATCTGACCAGAGTACCTTCTTCCATATGTTTGGGGAGTCTCCCACATGCCTTTTGGTGAACACCAAACGTGTTTGCTTATTTTTTTCTTTAAGCAATGGCTTTTTTTCTGGCCACTCTTCCGTAAAGCCCAGCTCTGTGGAGTGTACGGCTTAAAGTGGTCCTATGGACAGATACTCCAATTTCCGCTGTGGAGCTTTGCAGCTCCTTCAGGGTTATCTTTGGTCTCTTTGTTGCCTATCTGATTAATGCCCTCCTTGCCTGGTCCGTGAGTTTTGGTGGGCGGCCCTCTCTTGGCAGGTTTGTTGTGGTGCCATATGCTTTCCATTTTTTAATAATGGATTTAATCGTGCTCCGTGGAATGTTCAAAGTTTCTGATATTTTTTGATAACCCAACCCTGATCTGTACTTCTCCACAACTGACCTGTTTGGAGAGCTCCTTTGTCTTCATGGTGCCGCTTGCTTGGTGCTGCCCCTTGCTTAGTGGTGTTGCAGACTCTGGGGCCTTTCAGAACAGGTGTATATATACTGAGATCATGTGACACTTAGATTGCACACAGGTGGACTTTATTTAACTAATGATGTGACTTCTGAAGGTAATTGGTTGCACCAGATATTATTATTTTTTTTCATTTCACTTCACCAATTTGGACTATTTTGTGTATGTCCATTACATGAAATCCAAATAAGAATCCATTTAAATTACAGGTTGTAATGCAACAAAATAGGAAAAACACCAAAGGGGGATGAATACTTTTGCAAGGCACTGTAGCAGCCTATAGCCTAATTTAGTCTGACAAACAGGTAGGCCTACCTCTTATTTCTTAAATAAGAAGAAATAGGCTCCAAAACAAAGCCCTCTTGTTGTTAGTAAAGTCTAATTAAAATGAAGACTGTTGAAATGAATTATGCCTACTGGAATTTGCCTACTTTGAGAACCATGAGCTGTCCATTTCCAATTGATTCTGCCGCGGCTGCTGCTTCAAGTTTCAGCACCAAAATGTAAGTTTCTCAAATCTGGCTTGTTGTGAGGTCAATAACTCTGATAAATACATAAGGGGCAAGAAACATATTGTTTTTATTAAAATCAATTATAGTAGTAGCAAGCTACAGTATCAAAGTTGACCTCCGGTCCTCCTCTTCACACTCTCTTTCTCAAACTGAACAGAACATAGGCTATAGGCTATTCCACCCCCAAGATAATGACATTTTTTTTACTAGGCCTAATAAAACTGTTTTTTGGGGAAGAAGCCTTTGAGTCTCCTACTGAAATGCCACTGTAGGCTTACACAGCACAGCATTGGTTAGGCAGCACACAAAAAAAGGTTTTGATCAGCAAGAGCAGAGCAGGCCGGGGCTCAGGGTGGGAATATCCATTGCAGTGTGTAATACAGCCTAGTTTTATTTACACCATCCCACCAGCTACCTTAGAAATATAACTTTGCTCTGTGCTTCTCTGAGCATGCACTTCGTAGCCTATAGTCTATAGGCTATGGATAATTTGATTGAGACCAAATTACATAGCCTATAGCCACACTTGATATTGCGTGCCCAGTGGAGAATCAGAGATCAAGGGCGGCATCAGGCACACATCGATTATATAGCCTAATAAGTAACTAATTCTAAAACACAGAAATATAGAAATGTTATCATTTAAAAATTACATGACCCTCCCCTGGACTAGATTAAAAATAAATAAAATACTAAACCCTCCCCTTGACTGAAATTGAAAAACACTCCCCCATTTTCCTCCAGGTACCAATTCTGTATATTTCGATCCACCCCTAAAATGAAAATGGTCTTTCTCCATATGGTTCTAGTAGAGTAATGATCTACCATGAGACATCACCAGGGTATAGGATGCCGCTCCCGCTTTTCCACCATTGATATTCATGAAGATTCATTAATGACAAGCACATCAAAGTACCAGTTAGCCAGTCTAAACCATGGGCCCAGGGAAACTAGCTAGTGTCGCAGAAGGAAGAAATCACAGCTGAACTGTGACGATATTCTTGAAGTGAAGCTTTTTACTTCTTGACATGTCCTCTTTGTCTGTCATTCTCTATGCTAGGAACCCAATGCTCCTCTGTTTTTGTGAGTGTTTACATCAAAATAACTTCTCAGAGACTAATGCTTCACTGACAAAACATTTCTGTGTGTGTTGAAAATACTTATTTATGATCTCAGCTCTCCCCTCCGCAATCCTAACCTTCACAATTATTAGAGTAGATTTGAGAAATAATTATTACAGAGTGCATTGTTTTAAGACCACTAAGCGCATAAATGTTCTATTGTGTTATTGACTGTACGTTTTGTTTTTGTTTATTCCATATGTAACTCTGTGTTGTTGTTGTTTTTATCGCACTGCTTTGCTTTATCTTGGCCAGGTTGCAGTTGTAAATGAGAACTTGTTCTCAACTGGCCTACCTGGTTAAATAAAGGTGAAATAATTTTTTTTTTAAATAAAAATAAACAAAAGGAAAAGGAAAATACAATGTCTACCGTCTGCATTTCTAGTTGTTCTAACACTTAGTTGTTGTTTCTCCACTCCTGTCTTCACAGCTGCTATCAGGAACATCATCTGCAGCAGTTCCCAGGCTGGCCCACTATCTGTGGACTGAACAGACACCATGAAGGGTATATCAAGCAGCCGCAGCCACCACCATGTGGTCACCTGTGACCCTGGTTCCTACGACGCCCTAGGCCATGGCCACCACCCTGACCGCAAGCCCTACCTGATCAACCAAATGGACATGCCCATGTCCCACCCGTCTGACCACCCCTATTATGGCCAGGTCCAGAGCCACATCCAGCAGAGGAACCACACTGCCTTCCCCTCAGACAGTAGTGTGGTGCCCTATGGGACCTTCCCCAGACGACACTACAGCAGCTCACACCATGAGCTGAAGGATCGGATGGGGAAGGATGAGTGTCCTGTGGTGCCCTATGGTGTTGGTGTTGGTGTGGGTAACATGGTCCCCAACAAGGGCGTCAACGTTCGCCTGCCAGTCAACCTGCTGGACCAGTTTGAGAGGCAGCCGTCGTTCACGCGGGATGGCTACCACACGCTGCAGTACAAGAGGACGGCTCTGGAGCAACGCAACGACAGCCCTGGACGCATTCGCCACCTGGTCCACTCCGTCCAGAAACTCTTCGCCAAGTCCCACTCCCTGGAGGGGCCACACACGCACTCCAAGCAGGGCAGCGTCAATGGCAGCAGGAACAGCCCTGAGAGCGAGACGCCCCCCACGCAGAAGTACCGCAAACGCAGCAAGAGCAGGGAGCGCTGCAAGTCGGCAGAGCCAAAGCAAAGGAGCCCCACCTCGGGCTACTGGAGCTCAGACGACATCCTGGATGACCGAGACGTCTGCCACAGCCTGTTCCATAGCCCCACCGGAGTCATGACCATGGGCCGCCACCCGGACAAGTTCCAGTCACAGTACTTCATGGAGGCCTACAACACCATCAGCGAACACGCCCTGAAAACGTCGCGCAGTAATGACGATGTAGTAAAACACACCTGTGTCCCCTCTCATATCCCCATAAGCATGGACGCCCAGCTCATGAAGAAGAGCTTGTGGTCGTCCAGTCTAACGGTGAGCAAGGCTCGCCAAGTCTACCAGAAGGCCTCAGTAAACTTAGATCATAAAGCACTAGTGAAATCTGAGGCTTGTCAGCAGGAGCGCTCATGCCAGTTCTTGCAGGTATGCGATTCTTAAAATGTACCCCTAAACCTCCCCCTCGTCCACCTACCTACCCCATTGGAGAGGACCTACCCCCCCTCCACTTTCATTTGATTTGAAGAGAGAAGTAAGTGCAAACCCAGTAGTGGCCTTACTTTCTTTAGTAGGCTTTTTTCTTTTAAACCCATCAGTGACTGGCATTATTTCCTGTTTATAAACCTCTTAATTTCGTAGATTTCCCAGATTTGGGGTTCCTTAATTCTTTCCTAATAATTTTGTGTGTGTGTGCGTGCGCGTGTATGTGTGTGTGCGTACGTGCGTGCGAATGCAAGCATGATTGTGTACTATTCTCCTCATGTTGTTCACTAAGATTGATGCTAAACCCATCAAATCTGAAATTCCATGCACAAGACACAGTCGGCACAACAGAAGCACAAATAGCACGTCTCTAAATAGATCTAAGCACTCCACTTCGACTCAGTTTTTTTACAGAAATATCAAAAGAATGATTATAAATTATTATGATGTTCATGTAGCTAAATTATATGTAACTGTTGTTCTGTGCAGTATACTAGTTTATCTAATCTCTTTCTCTCTCACTTGTTCTACATTCTAAATTCCCCTTTTCTTTTTTTTTAGTTTTCTTTTTCATGTACAATGTAACAAAATCAGTCAAAACTAAATCAATATTGCTCTTCCATTTTTACATAACAATCCCCATTGTACAGTTTCTTTTTTACTTTGCAAACAAAATGGACAAACCACAGGACAAGTCTAAAGTAATTAAAATTAAACAAATGAAAATAACTCAAATAAAATAAAACACCAAAATAGAGCCTAAACAAGTAGGCAAGGCATTTTGTAGTAATCAAAAGAAAAAGAGGTGGAGACATTAATCAGCAGATAGCTTCCACAATCAGAAAAGTTTTGAACGTTAGGAAGAACATCTATTAAAGGACCCCAGATTTTCCTAAATTTAGAGTAGCTTTTCCTGATAGAGCATGATATTTTCTCTGGGGTACAATATGACATCACCTCCTTCAACCATTGTCGTGTTGATGGAGCATGTTCAGATTTTTGTGCTAGCTGATACTGTATTTAACAAGGTTATATTCCCTAACACCCACATCCTGAGGTGATTTTGAAGTTCTGTCTCTAATATCTCTGATGTAATTTTGCAGATATTTTTCCACAAATTCTATAGGTAGGGACAACTCCATAACATATGCAGTAAATCTCCAGTATTTATCTTACATCTAGGACATTTGTCAGTTATCTTATCAAGTAAATGCAATCTATATGCAGTAAAATATGTCCTGTGCAATATATTTAATTGCATCTGTCTATGTTTGGTTGCCATCAAGAAGCTCTGAGAGGTTTCAAGCAAGTAATCCCAGTCAACTGAGTCATAATTACAGCCTATGTCTCTGTCCAATTTGTATTTGTATGTTAGGTTATTATAAGTAGGTAGATTATTATTTAGTATATTATACGTCAGTGAGATCAGACCTTGAGTTGACCTAGTACTATGGATACGATTTTCGAGCAGTGATTCCTCTGGAGAATTAGGGAAATTGTATTTTGTATTTTATTTTACCCAGTGCCTTATCTGAAGGTATTTCTTTTTTTTAAAGCTAGTTTGAGGAAGCTCATGCTGGTCTTTGAGTTGTTTAAATTATATGAATGTATTTCCCTTACATAAGTCCCCAACAATAGCAATTCCTTTCGAGTTCCATAAATGTAATATTCTATTAGCAATTGCCTTTGGAATAAGTGGATTGTCCATTAACAGAGTAGATCTTTAAAGTATGTTATTTAATCCAAGCAGTTTATGAGTTCTCTGCTATGAGTCAAAAGTATTTTTGATGATGGGATTCTTTGTGAATGCTGTTCTTTTGGTGTCCCACAAAGGCGATCCCTTTCAAAGTTACAGATTTAATGTATTGTTGTTCTATTGATAGCCACCGGGGGTCAGTGTTCGTAGTATGCAACCAAAGCCCTATAGGACGGAAATGAGTGGCTAGATAATAGAGTTCAAAATTAGGAAGTATAAACCTTCCTTTGGAATAAGAAGCTTGAAGAGTTTGATGCTTACACAAGCTGTTTTTTTCTGCCATTGAAAAGAAGAGATTACTTTATTTCGATTTTTTAAGAAATCTGCAGGTAGCTTCAGTGGTATGCACTGAAATAGGTATTGTCACGACTTCTGCCGAAGCTGCCTCCCTTCCTTGTTCGGGCAGGCTTCGGCGTTCGTCGTCACCGGAGTACTAACCACTGCCGCCCCAATCATCATCACAATTGTATTGTCAATCACACACACCTGGTTCTATTCCCCTAATTAGTCAGTGTATAAGTGTTCCCTCTGCCCCCTTGTCCTTGTGGGTGATTGTTTATTTGTGGAGGTTAGTGAAGCTCGGTGAAGCTTGTGTATTGTGTATCGACAGGAGTATTTTTCCCGTATGCCTTGTATTTTCCAGTGCGCCTGTTTTGTGCCCTGGAGTGTGTTTGACGCATTTCTGTTTAAACCTGTATTTTGCGGATTAAAGCCTGTTATTCTGTGATTTACCCTCCTGCGCCTGACTCCTTCATCACCACCTCATCACAGAATCACCCACCCGAATATGGAGTCAGCGGGAGAGACGCACATGCCTGGAGTCGTGGAACGGGTCCAGGACCATTCAACTATGCTAGCCAGCTTGGGTGAAGCGATGGGTCGGGTTCTTCAGGTCGTCCAACGCCTGGAGAGGAGAGAGCCTAATACGTCGAGACCAGCTGGTCAACCGGATCCCGCCACCTACACCCCAGCACCCGGAGGGATCCAGATATCCCGACCAGGGGAGTTCGACGGGACAGCGGTGCTGTGCCAAGGATTCCTTCTCCAACTGGAGCTCTACTTCTCCAGCATCCGGCCAGTTCCATCGGAGCGGGAGAAGGTGTCCGCCCTCGTCTCCTGCCTCTCGGTGAAAGCCCTGGAGTGGGCCAACGCGGTGTGGAACGAAGGAGGAGCTGCGTTGGAGAACTACGGGTAGTTCGCTCACCTCTTCTGGGTGGTCTTCGATCACCCACCCAAGGTTTGAGAGGCGGGCGAGCGGCTGGTCCACCTGAGGCAGGGGACGAGGACTGCGCAGGACTTCGCATTGGAGTTTCGAACTCTGGCAGCTGCGTCCGGGTGGAACGAGCGGGTCCTAATCGACCAGTTCCGGTGCCATCTGCGAGAGGACGTCCGACGGGAGTTAGCCTGCCGTGACACCATGTTGTCCTTCTCGCAACTGGTGGACATGGCCATTCGTTTGGACAACCTGCTGGCAACCAGAGGACTTCCTGGAGGAGGTCTGCCCGTTTCCACCCCGGACAACTCGGATCCAGAGCCGATGGAGCTGGGTGGAGCCGCCGGCCGAGAAAGGGCAGCTCCAGTGCCACACTGGTGGCACGAAGGGACATTTCACCACACATTGTCGTCAACGCTCTTCTGGGTTTGGAGGCGGCAGGCAGGGCACTCTCGCATCACCCCAGGTGTCAAACACCCACACTGATTCAGAGCCCTCTGCTGTGCATTGTAAAATACTTGTCTCTTTTCCTGAGCACACGGTAGTTCCCCAGTGTAAGGCGCTAGTCGATTCAGGTGCAGCTGGGAACTTTATGGACAGGGCATTCGCACACCGTATAGGCATTCCATTGATTCCCCTATCCATTCCACGCCCCATCAGAGCACTTGATAGTCGAATATTAGGGTCCGGGTTGGTTAAGGAAGTTACTGCACCAGTCACCATGATTACCCAGAAGACTCATTGTGAGCAGGTTACTTTTTCCATTATTGAGTCTCCTGCTTTCCCTGTGGTATTAGGTATCCCTTGGCTAGCACTCCACAACCCCACCTTCTCATGGCCGCAGAGGGTTCTCAAGTGGTGGTCGCGAGAGTGTCAGGGTAGGTGTCTAGGTGTTTCCGTTGGTGCAACCACGGTAGAAAGTCCAGACAGTACCTCCACCGTGCACATTCCCCCTGAATACCTCGATCTGGCGCAAGCGTTCTCTAAAACGCAGGCGACTAAATTACCACCTCATCGGGCAGAGGATTGCGCGATAAACCTCCGGATAGACGCTCTACCTCCCAGGAGTCATATATAACCCCTGTCACAGGCTGAAATGGTGGCAATGGAAAAATATGTCACCGAGTCCCTGCGCCAGGGGTATATATGTCCCTCCACTTCACCCGCCTCCTCTATTTTCTTTTTTGTGAAGAAGAAGGACGGAGGTCTGCGCCCATGCATTGATTATCGACCACTGAACAGAGAGACGATAAGATTTAGTTATCCTCTCCCCCTTATTCCTTCAGTGATTGAATCAATGAATGGGGCGTGCTTCTTCACCAAATTAGATCTCAGGAGTGCGTACAACCTGGTGCGTATCCGAGAGGGAGATGAGTGGAAGACAGCATTCAGCACAACCACGGGGCATTATGAATACCTGGTGATGCCCTATGGTTTGATGAATGCTCCCTCAGTTTTCTAGTCCTTTGTGAACGAGGTGTTTCGGGACATGCTGGGTCGTGGTCTACATCGATGACATCCTGGTGTATTCCGCTACGCGCGCCAAGCATGTGTCCCTGGTTCGTAAGGTGCTGGCCCGACTGTTGGAAAATTACCTTTATGCTAAGGCAGAGAAGTGTATGTTTTTCCAGCAGTCCATCTCCTTCCTTGGATACCGCATTTCCACCTCAAGTGTGGACATGGAGGGAGATCGCATTTCAGCCGTGCGTAATTGGCAGACTCCAACCACGGTTAAGGAGGTGAAGCGCTTCCTTGGCTTTTCCAACTACTATCGGAGGTTTATCCGGGGCTTTGGCAAGGTCGCAGCTCCCATTACCTCCCTGTTGAAGGGTGGGCCATCCCGGCTCCGCTGGTCTGCTGAGGCTGACCTGGCCTTCAGCAAACTGCGTGGTCTGTTCACCTCAGCCCCAGTACTGGCCCACCCTGATTCATCACTACCGTTCGTAGTGGAGGTGGATGCGTCCGAGGTTGGGATAGGAGCTGTCCTGTCTCAACGCTCGGGTACGCCACCCAAGCTCCGCCCCTGTGTGTTCTTTTCGAAGAAGCTCAGCCCGGCGGAGCAGAACTACGGCGTTGGTGATCGGGAGCTGTTGGCTGTTGTCCGAGCTTTGACCGTGTGGAGGCATTGGCTCGAGGGGGCAAAACACCCTTTCCTCGTCTGGACGGACCACCGTAACCTGGAGTACATCTGGGCAGCGAGGAGGCTGAATCCTCGCCAGGCCAGGTGGGCCCTATTCTTCACCCGGTTTGATTTCACTCTATCATACATCCCGGGTACGAAGAACGTAAAGGTAGACGCGCTGCCCCGGCTGTATGACACAGAGGAGAGGCCCAGAGACAACACTCCCATACTGCCGGCCTCCTGCATTGTGGCGCTGGTAGTATGGGCGATGGACGCGGATATAGAGCAGGCATTACGCACGGATCCCTCTCAACCTCAGTGTCCAGATGGGCTACAGTACGTGCCTGCTCTTATCCGTGATCGTCTGATCTACTGGGCACACACGTCACCCTCCTCTGGTCACCCAGGTATCGGCCGTACAGTGCGCTTTCTGACCGGAAAATACTGTTGGCCTACCTTGGCTAAGGATGTGAGGGTGTCTCCTCCTGCTCAGTGTGCGCCCAGAGTAAGGCACCTAGGCACCTCCCAGCTGATAAGTTACAACCTTTACCAATTCCACAACGACCATGGTCTCACCTAAGTGTGGATTTCCTAACAGATCTTCCCCTCTCCCAAGGTAACACCACCATCCTGGTCGTTGTGGACCGCTTTTCTAAAGCCTGCTGCCTCCTTCCTCTGCCCGATTTCCCCACAGCTCTGGAAACTGCGGAGGCCCTGTTTACACACGTCTTCCGGCACTACGGTGTACCAGAGGATATAGTGTCTGACCGAGGTTCCCAGTTCACGTCCAAGGTCTGGAAGGCGTTCATGGAACGTCTGGGGGTCTCGGTCAGCCTGACCTCTGGGTTCCACCCTGAGAGTAATGGGCAGGTGGAATGTGTAAATCAGGATGTGGGTAGGTTCCTGCAGTCCTACTGCCAGGACCAGCTGGGGGAGTGGTCGGTGTTCTTGCCATGGGCAGAATATGCCCAGAACTCTGTCCGCCACTCCTCTACTAACCTAACACCATTCCAATGTGTTTTAGGTTACCAACCGGTTCTGGCACTGTGGCACCAGAGCCAGACCGAGGCTCCTGCGGTGGATGACTGGTTTTGGCGCGCGGAGGAGACGTGGGACACAGCCCATGTTCACCTCCAGCGTGCCGTGCGTCGTCAGAAGGCCAAAGCTGACCGTCACCGCAGGGAGGCCCCGGTCTTCGTACCGGGGGATCGGGTCTGGCTCTCGACCCGGAATCTGCCCCTCCGCCTGCCCTGCCGGAAGCTGAACCCGTGTTTTTTGGGCCGTTCAAAGTCCTGAGGAGAATCAACGAGGTTACGTATAGGTTGTTACTTCCCCCTGATTACCGTATTAACCCCTCGTTTCATGTGTCTCTCCTCAGGCCGGTAGTGGTTGGTCCGCTCCAGGAGTCTGAGGTGCGGGAGGTTCCTCACCTACTCTGGACATCGAGGGGGCCCCGGCGTACTCTGTCCGTACCATCCTGCAATCGAGGCGTCGGGTGGGGGGCCTTCAGTACCCCGTGGAGTGGGAGGGGTACGGTCCGGAGGAACGGTGCTGGGTCCCGGTGAGGGATATCCTCGATTCCTCCATGTTACGGGATTTCCACCATCGCCATTCGGCTCGCCCTGCTCTGCGTTCTCCTGGCAGTACCCCCCCCCCCCCGTGCGTCAAGGGGGGGGTACTGTCAGGACTTCTGCAGAGGCTGCCTCCCCTCCTTGTTCGGGCAGGCTTTGGCGTTCATTGTCACCGTAGTACTAACCACTGCTGCCCCAATCATCATCACAATTGTCTTGTCAATCACACACACCTGGTTCTATTCCCCTAATTAGTCTGTGTATAAGTGTTCCCTCTACCCCCTTGTCCTTGTGGGTGATTGTTTATTTGTGGAGGTTAGTGAAGCTCGGTGGAGCTCGTGTATTGTGTATGGACAGGAGCATTTTTCACGTATGCCTTGTATTTTCCAGTGCGCCTGTTTTGTGCCCTGGAGTGTGTTTGACGCATGTCTGCGTAAACCTGTATTTTGCGGATTAAAGCCTGTTATTCTGTGATTTACCCTCCTGTGCCTGACTCCTTCATCACCACCTCATCACAGGTATAAGAATTTGGGTAGGATATAAATTTTTACTGTATTGACCCTGCCTATCAATGAAAGAGGCAGTGCATCCATCTATTGATATCTATCTTAGTTAACTCTAGTAGATTCCTATGATTATCTTTCACAATAGTATACAATTATTTCCTTACATGGATACCAAGGTACTTAAAACCCTCCTACGACTATTTCAGAGGTCTAACAAGATTTCTAATAGCATTATTCATGTTATTTGGCATTACCTCACTTTTATCATAGTTTAATTTGTATCCTGAAACTGTACTATAATCCTTTAAACATTTGAACAATGCAGGAATGGAATATATTGGATCACTCACATACAATAACACATAATCTTCTAGAGGCTCAATTGCTATTTCAAAAAATTAAAGGTAAGGCATCCTTGTCTTCTCCCCATACCAAGTACAAAAGTATCTGAAAGTAGACCATTGGTCAACAGTTGCGCCTTTGCGGAGTAAAAACATATTTTGATAAATTTAATGAATTTGGGGTCGAAGTTCATATTTCCTAGTTTCAAGTTTCAACGTTTATTTACCACGTGCACAGGATACAACAGGTGTAAAACAGTACAGTGAAATTCTTACCTTGACAGCGCTTTCCCAACAATGCAGTGATGATAATAATAATAATAATAATAATAATAATAATAATAATAATAATAATAATATAGATAATAGAAAATAGAAAAAACTATTAAATTAAATAAAAAACACAAGCTACTCTGATGAGAGTTAAAGAAACATAAGAATGCCAAGTACCTTATTCAATGTGCAAGGGTACTATAGTGGTTGAGGTGGGTTTATACATAAAAAGTGACTGGTAGTAGTGCCTTCAGAAAGTATTCATACCCCTTGACTTATTCCACATTTTGTTGTGTTACAGCCTGAATTCAAAATTGATTAAATATATTTTTTCTACACACAATACCACATAATGACAAAGTGAAAACATGTTTTTAGACATTTTTGTAAATGTATTGAAAATGAAATACAGAAATATCTCATTTAGATAAGTATTCACACCCCTGAGTCAATACTTTGTAGAAGCACCTCTGACAGCGATTACAGCTGTGAGTCTTTCTGGGTAAGTCTCTAAAGCAGTGTTCACATTGGCAGTTTGAAGTGACTCAAATCCTATTTATTTGCATATCCAATTAAAATCTGTTCTTTTTCCTGCAGTCTGAACAGCCAAAAAGCACATGGAATCTGATATTTCTAGACACATTTCAAACCACCTTTTTTAGGTGCTTTGAAGTCAGATACAAATCTGATTCCTGGCCATGTGACTTATTTGCCCTCAAGACGTTTTTAGACTGTTATTTGGCATATCAGTTTGACAAGAACATGTGGTAGCTAACTAGCTTGTTAAATGTTCACAAACAAATGATTGAATGTGCTAGAAAGCTAAACAGCTACCTAGCTAGGACTCATTTTGAAAGTTGGATCATCTTATCCTTTGAGGCTTTAAAAGTGGTCTTACCCTATGATTTTGAACATTGAACATTCAGAGCTTGCTACTGTCACGCCCTGGCTCTGGGGACTTTTAAATGTTGAGCCAGGGTGTGGACTTGTTATGTTTAGTTTTCTATGTTTTGTTCTAGTTCGTGTTTTCTTTGTTGGCCAGGGTGGTTCCCAATCAGAGGCAGCTGATTCTCGTTGTCTCTGATTGGGGACCATACTTAGGCAGCCTGTTGGCACTAGTTATTTGTGGGATCTTGTTCTGTATAGGTTTGTGTTGGTGAACCTTTAGACTTCACGTATTGTTTTGTTGTTTTGTTTGATCGTGTAAAGTACTCATTAAAAGATGTACGCCTATCACGCTGCGCCTTGGTCTGCCTCTAATAACGATCGTGACAGAAGATCCCACCAAAATAGGACCAAGCCACGTGTGCAGGAGAAAACGCCGGGTATGAACAGGAGGTTACTCTGGTAGATGTCCTCCTCGGTTGGGGGAGAATCACAGAGGAGGAGGCCGTCCGCTACCGAAGGGCGATGAGGGAGGATGCCCAGGCAGGAGAGGAGAAGCGGCGCCAACCGGCCGTCGTCGGACAGGCGAGAGGCAACCCCAAGTAATTATTTGGGGGGGGGCACACGGCATGGACGACGGGGCTGCTGGAGGCAGCTACAGGGCGAGTTTGCGGACTAGGAGAGGAGGCCACCAGGTTACGGGGGCCATTGGTCATGAGGGGGAAGGAGAGTGTAGAGGCACGGCGAGAGGTACTGGGGTGTGTTACCAGTCCGGTCCGGTCCGTTCCTGATCCCCGCACTAGGCCAGTGGTGTGTGTTCCCAGTACGGTCCGGCCTGTTCCTGTCCCTCGCACCAAGCCTGTGGTGCGCGTCGCCAGCCCGGTTAGGCCTGTTCCTGCCCCTCGCACCAAGCCTGTGGTGCGCGTCGCCAGTCCGGCCCGGCCTGTCCCTGTCCCTCGCACCAAGCCAGTGGTGCGCGTCGCCAGCCCGGTCCGGCCTGTTCCTGCTACCCGTACCAAGCCTGTGGTGCGCGTCGCCAGCCCGGTCCGGCCTGTTCCTGCTACCCGTACCAAGCCTGTGGTGCGCGTCGCCAGCCCGGTCCGGCCCGTTCCTGCTCCCCGCACCAAGCCTGTGGTGCGCGTCGTCAGCCCGGTCCGGCCCGTTCCTGCTCCCCGCACCAAGCCTGTGGTGCGCGTCGTCAGCCCGGTCCGGCCTGTTCCTGCTCCCCGCACCAAGCCAGTGGTGCGCGTCGGTCAGCCCGGTCCGGCCCATTCCTGCTCCCCGCACCAAGCCAGTGGTGCTGCGTCGACAGCCCGGTCCAGCCTGTTCCTGCTCCCCGCACCAAGCCTGTGGTGCGGCGTCGTCAGCCGGTCAGGCCCGTTCCTGCTCTCCCGCACCAAGCCAGTGGTGCGCGTGCGTCAGCCCGGTCCGGCCCGTTCCTGCTCCCCGCTTCAAGCCAGTGGTGCGCGTCGTCAGCCCGGTCCGGCCTGTTCCTGCTCCCCGCACCAAGCCAGTGGTGCGCGTCGTCAGCCCGGTCCGGCCCGTTCCTGCTCCTCGCACCAAGCCAGTGGTGCGCGTCGTCAGTCCGGCACTGGTCAGGCACCGGTCAGATGCTCCACACCGGAGCCTGAGCAATCCGCTCCACCGGTGTCCAGTCCAGCTCCGGCCAGCAGGGCCAGACCAGACCAGGGGCGCTACGGGGGGGTAGCGAGAGAGTGGTGGTCACGCCCGGAGCCGTATCCGCCTCCGAGGCGGAATGCCTACCCGGCCCCTCCCCTGTTGTGTTTGGTTGTCACGGTCGCAGTCCGCGCTTTGGGGGGGTACTGTCATGCCCTGGCTCTGGGGACTTTTAAATGTTGAGCCAGGGTGTGGACTTGTTATGTTTAGTTTTCTATGTTTTGTTCTAGTTCGTGTTTTCTATGTTGGCCAGGGTGGTTCCCAATCAGAGGCAGCTGATTCTCGTTGTCTCTGATTGGGAACCATACTTAGGCAGCCTGTTGGCACTAGTTATTTGTGGGATCTTGTTCTGTATAGGTTTGTGTTGGTGAACCTTTAGACTTCACGTATTGTTTTGTTGTTTTGTTTGATCGTGTAAAGTACTCATTAAAAGATGTACGCCTATCACGCTGCGCCTTGATCTGCCTCTAATAACGATCGTGACAGCTACATACAGTGAGGGAAAAAAGTATTTGATCCCCTGCTGATTTTGTACGTTTGCCCACTGACAAAGAAATGATCAGTCTATAATTTTAATGGTAGGTTTATTTGAACAGTGAGAGACAGAATAACAACAACAAAATCCAGAAAAACGCATGTCAAAAATGTTATAAATTGATATGCATTTTAATTAGGGTTAATAAGTATTTGACCCCCTCTCAATCAGAAAGATATCTGGCTCCCAGGTGTCTTTTATACAGGTAACGAGCTGAGATTAGGAGCACACTCTTAAAGGGAGTGCTCCTAATCTCAGTTTGGTACCTGTATAAAAGACACCTGTCCACAGAAGCAATCAATCAATCAGATTCCAAACTCTCCACCATGGCCAAGACCAAAGAGCTCTCCAAGGATGTCAGGGACAAGATTGTAGACCTACACAAGGCTGGAATGGGCTACAAGACCATCGCCAAGCAGCTTGGTGAGAAGGTGACAACAGTTGGTGCGATTATTCGCAAATGGAAGAAACACAAAATAACTGTCAATCTCCCTCGGCCTGGGGCTCCATGTAAGATCTCACCTTGTGGAGTTGCAATGATCATGAGAACGGTGAGGAATCAGCCCAGAACTACACGGGAGGATCTTGTCAATGATCTCAAGGCAGCTGGGACCATAGTCACCAAGAAAACAATTGGTAACACACTACGCCGTAAAGGACTGAAATCCTGCAGCGTCCGCAAGGTCCCCCTGCTCAAGAAAGCACATATACAGGGCCGTCTGAAGTTTGCCAATGAACATCTGAATGATTCAGAGGAGAACTGGGTGAAAGTGTTGAGGTCAGATGAGACCAAAATCGAGCTCTTTGGCATCAACTCAACTCACCGTGTTTGGAGGAGGAGGAATGCTGCCTATCACCCCAAGAACACCATCCCCACCGTCAAACATGGAGGTGAAAACATTATGCTTTGGGGGTGTTTTTCTGCTAAGGCGACAGGACAACTTCACCGCATCAAAGGGACGATGGACGGGGCCATATACCATCAAATATTGGGTCAGAACCTCCTTCCCTCAGCCAGGGCATTGAAAATTGGTCGTGGATGGGTATTCCAGCATTACAATGACCCAAAACACACGACCAAGGCAACAAAGGAGTGGCTCAAGAAGAAGCACATTAAGGTCCTGGAGTGGCCTAGCCAGTCTCCAGACCTTAATCCCATAGAAAATCTGTGGAGGGAGCTGAAGGTTCGAGTTGCCAAACGTCAGGCTCGAAACCTTAATGACTTGGAGAAGATCTGCAAAGAGGAGTGGGACAAAATCCCTCCTGAGATGTGTGCAAACCTGGTGGCCAACTACAAGAAACGTCTGACCTCTGTGATTGCCAACAAGGGTTTTGCCACCAAGTACTAAGTCATGTTTTGCAGAGGGGTCAAATACTTATTTCCCTCATTAAAATGCAAATCAATTTATAACATTTTTGACATGCGTTTTTCTGGATTTTTTTGTTGTTATTCTGTCTCTCACTGTTCAAATAAACCTACCATTAAAATTATAGACAGATAATTTCTTTGTCAGTGGGCAAACGTACAAAATCAGCAGGGGATCAAATACTTTTTTCCCTCACTGTAACTTCTGAGTGATAGGAAGCAGGAGCACCACCATCAATCAACCTACACCACTGCACACACACCCATCGCTACTATGACAACTAGCGTAGCCTTGTCAGCAAATGACTGCTGTCTGAACACACACAAATCCGATTTGGTCACTTGTAACTTGCTGTTTGGACAGTCAGTAGTCCAAAACGGATATGGAGAAAAAAATATGATTTGAGCTTTAAGGCCTGCAGTGTGAACAAGGCTTAAGAGCTTTCCACACCTGGATTGTGCAACATTTGCCCATTATTCTTTAAAAAATGATTCAAGCTCTGTCAAATTGGTTGTGCTCATTACTAGACAACCATTTTCAGATCTTGCCTTAGATTTTCAAGTAGATTTAAGTCAAAACTGTAACTCCACTTTAACATTATGGGGTATTCTCCTGATTGGCGCAGTGGTCTAAGGCACTGCATCGCAGTGCTTACTGTGCCACTAGAGATCCTGGTTCGAATCCAGGCTCTGTCGCAGCCGGCCGCGACCGGGAGACTCATGGGTGGCGCACAATTGGCCCAGGGTAGGGGAGGGAATGGCCGGCAGGGATGTAGCTCAGTTGATAGAGCATGGCGTTTGCAACGCCAGGGTTGTGGGTTCGATTCCCACGGGGGGCCAGTATAAAAAAATATGTATTCACTAACTGTAAGTCGCTCTGGATAAGAGCGTCTGCTAAATGACTAAAATGTAAATGTAAATGGGTATTGGGTGTAGGTCAGTGACAGAAAATCTCAATTCAATAAAAATTTTATTCAGGCTGTAACACAACAAAATGTGGAAAAGGTCCAGTGGTGTGGATACTTTCTGAAGGCACTGTACATATAAACAGGGCTGAAAAGTGACTGGTAGCAGGAATATACAGTATATATGGGAATACTTATGGTAATATACTAAAGGTAATATATACTGTACATGTAAACAGGAGTAATAGTGAACAGTAGCAGGATAAACAGATAAATACAAATTGTAATGGCAGTCAATAATCAATGGACAGCAGCGTAATTGAGTAATAAATATGATCAATAATAATTTTAGCAGCAGCGTAGGTTGTGTCTGAGTGGGTAGAGACCTGTGGATGGGCATATATTCAGTGTGGATAGTCTGTGGGAGAGGGAGAGCAGTAGTTGTTAGCCATTTAACAGTCTAATGGCCAGGGGATAGAAGCTGTTCAGTCTGAGCCTTGATGCATCGGTACCGCCTGCCGGACAGGAGCATGGAGAACAGTCCATGTCTCAGGTGGCTGGAGTCTTTGGCAATTTTTCTGGCCTTTCCCAGACGCCGCCTGGCATGTATGTCCTGAATGGCTGGGAGCTCGCCCTTTTGTATCACAATACTCTATTCAATGCGATCAAACGCTTTTTCGGCATCCATCGATATGACCATTAGTGGAGTATTACTCAAATTAGCCTCCTGCATTATGTGAAGTAGTCTATGTATATTATCTGTCCCTTATCAATTTTTTATCAATCCAGTTTGATCTGGGTGGATAATCTTTGGCATTAGATTCTCAAGTCTCATTGCCAGTTTAGCAAGCCCTTTATAGTCTGCATTAAGCAAGCTGAGTGGTCTATATCTAAATGCCTTTTCTAATCACTAAATAGGTATACACTGAGTATACCAAACATTAGGAACACCTTCCTAATATTGAGTCCTTTGGGTGGTGGAACATTCTTGATACACATGGGAAAATGTTGAGCGTGAAAAACCCAGCAGAGTTGCAGTTCTTGACACAAACCGGTGCGCCTGGCACCTACTACCATACTCCGTTCAAAGGCACTTAAATCTTTTGTCTTGCTCATTCACCCTCTAAAGGGCAATAATAATTGCACGATAAACCTCCGGTTAGACGCTGTGCCTCCCAGGAGTCATGGCTATCCCCTGTCGCAGGCTGAAATGAAGGCTATGGAGACATACGTCTCAGAGTCCCTGCGCCAGGGGTTCATACGTCCCTCCACTTCGCCCGCCTCCTCAAGTTTATTTTTCGTGAAGAAGACGGAGGTCTGCGCCCTTTCATTGATTACCAGGCACTTACTCAAACTACCATTCACTATAGTTACCCTCTACCCCTCATCTCCTCTGTTATCGAATCAATGCATCGGGCACGCTTCTTCACGAATTTAGATCTCCGGAGTGCGCACAACCTGGTGTATGTCCGGGAAGGGGACGAGTGGAAGAAGGCATTCAGCACAACCACGGGGCATTACGAATACCTGGTGATGCCATACGGGTTGATGAATGCTCCATCCGTCTTCCAGTCCTTTGTAAACGAGGTGTTTTGGGACATGCTTGGTCGCGGAGTGGTGGTCTACATCGATGACATTCTGGTGTATTCCGGCCGAGCATGTGTCCCTGGTTCGCAGAGTGCTGGGCCGACTGTTGGAGCATGACCTACAGTGAGGGAAAAAAGTTTTTGATCCCCTGCTCATTTTGTACGTTTGCCCACTGACAAAGAAATGATCAGTCTATAATTTTAATGGTAGGTTTATTTGAACAATGAGAGCCAGAATAACAAAACAAAAATCTAGAAAAACGCATGTCAAAAATGTTATAAATTGATTTGCATTTTAATGAGGGAAATAAGTATTTGACCCCCTCTCAATCAGAAAGATTTCTGGCTCCCAGGTGTCTTTTATACAGGTAACGAGCTGAAATTAGGAGCACACTCTTAAAGGGAGTGCTCATAATCTCAGCTTGTTACCTGTATAAAAGACACCTGTCCACAGAAGCAATCAATCAATCAGATTCCAAACTCTCCACCATGGCCAAGACCAAAGAGCTCTCCAAGGATGTCAGGGACAAGATTGTAGACCTACACAAGGCTGGAATGGGCTACAAGACCATCGCCAAGCAGCTTGGTGAGAAGGTGACAACAGTTGGTGCGATTATTCGCAAATGGAAGAAACGTAAAATAACTGTCAATCTCCCTCGGCCTGGGGCTCCATGCAAGATCTCACCTCGTGGAGTTGCAATGATTATGAGAACGATGAGGAATCAGCCCAGAACTACACGGGAGGATCTTGTCAATGATCTCAAGGCAGCTGGGACCATAGTCACCAAGAAAACAATTGGTAACACACTACGCCGTGAAGGACTGAAATCCTGCAGCGCCCGCAAGTTCCCCCTGCTCAAGAAAGCACATATACAGGCCCGTCTGAAGTTTGCCAATGAACATCTGAATGATTTGGAGGAGAACTGGGTGAAAGTGTTGTGGTCAGATGAGACCAGAATTGAGGTCTTTGGCATCAACTCAACTCGCCGTGTTTGGAGGAGGAGGAATGCTGACTATGACCCCAAGAACACCATCCCATTATGCTTTGAGGGTGTTTTTCTGCTAAGGGGACAGGACAACTTCACCGCATCAAAGGGACGATGGATGGGGCCATGTACCGTCAAATCTTTGGTGAGACCCTCCTTCCCTCAGTCAGGGCATTGAAAATTGGTCGTGGATGGGTATTCCAGCATGACAATGACCCAAAACACACGGCCAAGGCAACAAAGGAGTGGCTCAAGAAGAAGCACATTAAGGTCCTGGAGTGGCCTAGCCAGTCTCCAGACCTTAATCCCATAGAAAATCTGTGGAGGGAGCTGAAGGTTCGAGTTGCCAAACGTCAGGCTCGAAACCTTAATGACTTGGAGAAGATCTGCAAAGAGGAGTGGGACAAAATCCCTCCTGAGATGTGTGCAAACCTGGTGGCCAACTACAAGAAACGTCTGACCTCTGTGATTGCCAACAAGGGTTTTGCCACCAAGTACTAAGTCATGTTTTGCAGAGGGGTCAAATACTTATTTCCCTCATTAAAATGCAAATCAATTTATAACATTTTTGACATACGTTTTTCTGGATTTTGTTGTTGTTATTCTGTCTCCAACCACGGTAAAGAAGGTGCAGTGTTTTATTGGGTTTGCCAATTACTATCAGAGGTTTATCCTGGGCTTTGGCAAGGTCGCAGCTCCCATCACCTCTCTGTTGAAGGGTGGGCCGTCCCGGCTCCGCTGGTCTGCTGAGGCTGACAGGGCTTTCAGTTACCTGAGGGCTCTGTTCACCTCAGCCCCGGTACTGGCCCATCCCGATCCATCATTACCGTTCGTAGTGGAGGTGGATGCGTCCGAGGTGGGGATAGATGCTGTCCTATCCCAACGCTCGGGCACACCACCCAAGCTCCGCCCCTGTGCCTTCTTCTCTAAGAAGCTCAGCCTGGCGGAGCAGAACTACGACGTTGGTGATCAGGAGCTTTTGGCTGTTGTCAGAGCCCTGACTGCATGGAGGCACTGGCTCGAGGGGGTGATACACCCTTTCCTCGTCTGGACTGACCACCGTAATCTGGAGTACATCCGGGCAGCGAGGAGGCTTAACCTTCGCCAGGCCAGGCTTGTTCTTCACCCGGTTTGATTTCACGTTGTCATACAAACCAGGTACTAAGAACGTGAAGGCAGACGCGCTGTCACAGCTGTACGAAACAGAGGAGAGGCCCATAGACAACATCCCCATACTCCCGGCCTCCTGTATTGTGGCGCTGGTATTGTGGGTGGTGGACGCGGACATAGAGCGGGCGTTACGCACAGAACCATCTCCACCTCAGTGCCCAGCTGGGCTGCGGTACGTGCCGTCTCTTGTCCGTGTCCGTCTTATCTATTGGGCACACACATCTCCCTCCTCTGGTCACCCAGGTGTCGGACGTACAGCGCGCTGCCTGACCGGGAAGTACTGGTGGCCTACCTTGGCTAAGGACATGAGTGTGTATGTCTCCTCCTGCTCGGTGTGCGCCCAGAGTAAGGCACCTAGGCACCTCCCAGCGGGTAAGTTACATCCCTTACCAGTTCCACAACGGCTTCCTCACTGATCTTCCCCTCTCTCAGGGTAACACCACCATCCTGGTTGTTGTGGACCGCTTTTCTAAAGCCTGCAGCCTCCTTCCTCTGCCCGGTCTCCCCACGGCCCTGCAAACTGTGGAAGCCCTGTTTACTCATGTCTTCCGGCACTACAGGGTGATAGAGGACATAGTGTCTGACCGGGGTCCCCAGTTTACATCCAGGGTCTGTAAATTTGGGGGGGTTGGGGGGTACTGTCACGATTTCCTCCGAAGCTTCCTCCTCTCCTTGTTCGGGCAGGCTTCGGCGTTCGTCATCACTGGCCTTCTAGCCACTGCCGCTCCTCATCTCATCATTCCATTTGTTTTGTCTTGTTTATTACACACACCTGGTTCATATCCCCTCATCAGTACCTGTATAAGTATTCCCTCTGTCCCCCTTGTCTTTGTGTGTGATTGTTGCTTTGTGGAGGTATTGCTAGCTCGGTTGAGCATTTTTGTTATTTTATCGCCGGGAATATTTACCCGTCTATGTTTGGTTCCCAGTACGCATTTAAGTCGCACTGGGATCGTGTTTACGCATTGCTGCAGACTACCTTATTGGGCTGAATAAAGCATATTCCATATTCCTGGTGGCATGTCTTGTGGGGTTTGCATGGGTGTCTGAGCTGTGTGCTAGTAGTTTATACAGACACCTCACATTTTTCTATTTTTTATTTTAATTTTATTTAACCTTTATTTAAGTAGGCAAGTCAGTTAAGAACAAATTCTTATTTACAATGATGGACTGCATGTCACACTTCTTACAAAAACAAGTAGTGATGAAGTAAATCTCTCCTCCACTTTGAGCCATGAGAGATTGACATGCATATGATTAATGTTAGCTGTCCGTGTACATTTAAGGGCCAGCTGTGCTGCCCTGTTCTGAGCCAATTTTAATTTTCCTTTGGTCCCTCTTTGTGGCACCTGACCACACGACTGAACAGTAGTTCAGGTACGACAAAACTAGGGTCTATAGGACCTTTGTTGATAGTGTTGTTAAGAAGGCAGAGCAACACTTTATTATGGACAGACTTCTCCCCATCTTAGCTACTGTTGTATCAACATGTTTTGACCGTGACAGTTTACAATCCAGGGTTACTCCAAGCAGTTTAAATTTCCACAATTACAAGAGTTAGTTGAGGTTTAGAGTTTAGTGAATGACTTGTCCCAAATACAATGCTTTTAGTTTTTGAAATATTTAGGACTAACTTATTCCTTGCCACCCATTCTGAAAGTAACTGCAGCTATTTTTTAAGTGTTGCAGTGATTTCACTCGCTGTAGTAGCTGTTGTGTATAGTGTTGAGTCATCCGCATACATAGACACACTAGCTTTACTCAAAGCCAGTCGCATGTCATTAGTAAAGATTGAAAAAAGTAAGGGGCCTAGACAGATGCCCTGGAGATTTCCTGATTCTACCTGGATTATGTTAGAGAGGCTTCCATTAAAGAACACCCTCTGTGTTCTGTTAGACAGGTAACTCTTTATCCACAATATAGCAGGGGGTGTAAAGCCATAACACATATATTTTTCCAGCAGCAGACTATGATCGATAATGTCAAAAGCCGAACTGAAGTCTAACAAAACAGCTCCCACAGTCTTTTTATCATCCATTTTTCTCAGCCAATCATCAGTCATTTTTGTAAGTGCCGTGCTTGTTGAATGTTCTTCCCTATAAGCGTGCTGAAAGTCTGTTGTCAATTTGTTTACAGTAAAATAGGATTGTATCTGGTCAAACACAATTTTTTCCAAAAGTTTACTAAGGGTTGATAACAGGCTGATTGGTTGTCTATTTAAGCCAGTAAAGGGGGCTTTACTAATCTTGGGTAGCATAATGACTTTTGCATCCCTCCAGGCCTGATGGCACACACTTTCTAGTAGGCTTAGATTGAATATCTGGCAAAAAGGAGTGGCAATATCGTCCGGTATTATCCTCAGTAATTTTCCATCCAAGTTTTCAGACCCCAGTGGCTTGTCATTGTTGATAGACAACAATAGTTTGTTCACCTCTTCCACACTCACTCAAAATTACAATGCTTGTCTTTCATCATTTGATCAGTTATACTTGGATGTGTAGTGTCAGTGTTTGTTGCTGGCATGTCATGCCTAAGTTTGCTAATCTTGCCAATGAAACAATCATTAAAGTAATTGCCAATATCAGTGGGTTTTGTGATGAATGAGCCATCTGATTCAACGAATGATGGAGCAGAGTTTGCCTTCTTGCCCAAAATTTCATTTAAGGTGCTCGAAAGCGTTTTACTATAATTCTTTATGTCATTTATTTTTGTTTCACAGTATAGTTTCTTCTTCTTTTTATTCAGTTTAGTCACATGATTTCTCAATTTGCAGTACGTTTTCCAATTGGTTGTGCAGCAAGACTTATTTGCCATTCCTTTTGCCTCATCCCTCTCAACCATACAATTTTTCAATTCCTCATCAATCCACTGGGATTTAACAGTTTTTACAGTCAGCAACACTGTGATCCAGCATGTGTGTGGGCACAGACCTAATAGTCCCAGTCGGTATTAGATCGAACGTTGCGGCCCTGCCCGCCTGTGGGGAAAAACTACTTGTGGTTACCTAGGTTACCCCATTGGCTCACAGCAAATACTTGGCCTTTTTCAAAAACAAATTTCTTGTTGTCTGCTTGTTTTAGTCAATTACAAAACTACATTTAAGAAAAGTACAACATGACTAAAGATTACTTTTCAACATTGCCTGCTCCCGAGTTTTCTAACAACTGAATATTGAAGGGCCACGTGAGTGAGTGCTAAATGATTTGCTGCCGCTGTAGCCAAGCAACACAACATTCAGATCTTCAACTATTCAGCCCCACACAGTGTTCAGTGAACGGTTAGCTACAGTAGATAAAAGTACAATCTTGAACATTAAGCTAGCCAAGACCAACAACACAAACAAACAGACCATACAGCTACATTTTGAATTGTTGGATTCCTCTTATATCTAAACTTCTAAATTAGTGTAGTTATTTTGTCATCGATGTTATATTGTGAGTAGATTTGTTGAGTTATGTATACTACTCTGGATAACAAAAAATTGGCAACGAAGTTGGCTCTTTTACAATGCGTGTCAATAGGAAATAATTTTTATTTTCCCAATTTGTGGGCGTGGTCGAGGGGAATTCCTTATTATTCCGTGAATATTGACTCGGAGTATTGGTCTGCATAGATGTTTCCCATGTACTCCCTCATATCCTGCGATCTTTTTCTACTGTAATATAGTTACCCTGTTACCATAGAAACACACACCAACATTATTGGCAGGTTTGAGTCGACGGCTGGAATAGGATAGCAGTAGTTGCATTATTAGTACAAATGGAGACCAGTTATGTCCGTAAATTCAGTGCCATGGGAGAATTGATGCCCAAAATGTTATGCAGCTTTTTGAAATTATGTTTTAAAAAATTATAATGTAATCTGGAGCCGAGCATTTTGAATTGTCGGATTCCTCTGATATCTAAACTTCTAAATTAGTGTAGTTATTTTGTCATCGATGTTATTTTGTGAGTAGATTTGTCGAGTTATGTATACTAAAGTATTATGGATACTGTATTGTATACAGTCATGGTCAAAAGTTTTGAGAATGACACAAGTATTGGTCTTCACAAAGTTTGCTGCTTCAGTGTTATGAGATATTTTTGTCAGATGTTACTATGGTATATTGAAGTATAATTACAATCATTCCATAAGTGTCAAAGGCTTTTATTGACAATTACATTAAGTTTATGCAAAGAGTCAATATTTGCAGTGTTGACCCTTCTTTTTCAAGACCTCTGTAATCCGCCCTGGCATGCTGTCAATTAACTTCTGGGCCACATCCTGACTGATGGCAGCCCATTCTTGCATAATCAATGCTTGGATTTTATCAGAATTTGTGGGGTTTTGTTTGTCCACACGCCTCTTGAGGATCGACCACAAGTTCTCAATGGGATTAAGGTCTGGGGAGTTTCCTGACCATGGACCCAAAATGTCGATGTTTTGTTCCCCGAGACACTTAGTTATCACTTTTGCCTTATGGCAAGGTGCTCCATCATGTTGGAAAATGCATTGGTCGTCACCAAACTGTTCTTGGATGGTTGGGAGAAGTTGCTCTCGGAGGATGTGTGTCACGATCGTTTAATGACTGGTTGAACCAAGGCGCAGCGTGATAAGCATACATTTTATTAAAGTACTGAACACATGACAAAACAATAAACAAACGATACGTGAAGTCTTAAGGTTACACCAAACAAACCTATACAGAACAAGATCCCACCCAGACTGGTGCCAAAAGGCTGCCTAAGTATGGTCCCCAATCAGAGACAACGAGCTACAGCTGCCTCTGATTGGGAACCACCCTGGCCAACATAGATCTACACGATCTAGAAACTCAACATAGAAAACTTAACATAGAAACTACACACCCTGGCTCAACATTTAAGAGTCCCCAGAGCCAGGGCGTGACAATGTGTTGGTACCATTCTTTATTCATGGCTGTGTTCTTAGGCAAAATTGTGAGTGAGCACACTCCCTTGGCTGAGAAGCAACCCCATACATAAATGGTCTCAGGATGCTTTACTGTTGGCATGACACAGGACTGATGGTAGCGCTCAACTTCTCTTCTCCGAACAAGGTGTTTTCCGGATGCCCCAAACAATCGGAAAGGGGATTCATCAGAGAAAAGGACTTTATCCCAGTCCTCAGCAGTCCAATCCCTGTACTCTTTGCAGAATATCAGTCTGTCCCTGATGTTTTTCCTGGAGAGAAGTGGCTTCTTTGCTGCCCTTCTTGACACCAGGCCATCCTCCAAAAGTATTCTCCTCACTGTGCATGCAGATGCACTCACACCTGCCTACAGCTATTCCTGAGCAAGCTCTGCACTGGTGGTGCCCCGATCCCGCAGCTGAATCAACTTTAGGAGACGGTCCTGGCGCTTGCTGGACTTTCTTGGGCTACCTGACGCCTTCTTCACAACAATTGAACCTCTCTCCTTGAAGTTCTTGATGATCCGATAAATGGTTGATTTAGGTGCAATCTTACTAGCAGCAATATCCTTGCCTGTGAAGCCCTTTTTGTGCAAAGCAATTATGACAGCACGTGTTTCCTTGCAGGTAACCATGGTTAACAGAGGAAGAACAATGATTTCAAGCACCACCCTCCTTTTAAAGTTTCCAGTCTGTTATTCTAACTCAATCAGCATGACAGAGTGATCTCCAGCCTTGTCCTCGTCAACACTCTCACCTGTGTTAATGAGAGAATCACTGACATGATGGCAGCTGGTCCTTTTGTGGCAGGGCTGAAATGCAGTGGAAATGTTTTGGGGGGATTACGTTCATTTTCATGGCAAAGAGGGACTTTGCAATTAATTGCAATTCATCTGATCACTCTTCATGACATTCTGGAGTATATGCAAATTGGCATCATCAAAACTGAGGCAGCAGACTTTGTGAAAATGTATATTTGTGTCATTCTCAAAACTTTTGACCACGACTGTACATGTATGCCCACACAAACAGTCCAACAGGTGGTTAGAACCCAGTGACAAATACACATACATACCGTACTCAATTACTGACATAATCTTGTAACTCATAAATGATTTGCTGTCGCTGTAGCCAAGCAACACAACATTCAGATCTTCAACTATTCAGCCCCACACAGTGTTCAGTGAACGGTTAGTTATAGTAGATAAAAGTAACCAAGGCCGTTATACTGGAGTTCTCACAACAACAAAGCGCTGAACACATCCAGTATGGTATCTAAGGTACAGGTGGGTCTGTGTGAACTTGTGAAGATAGGCCTATTTTTGTGGCGAGCAGGGGACACAGGCAGCACAAGCACGGTGTGTACTGTGTTGTAGTGTGTGGGCATGCAGCCGCTCTGCGGTTATAGAGTCACTCTGCCTCCACAGCCTCCTTTTATATACAACCTGCTCATTTCTGCTCTGACGTCAAAGGCCCTAGCATCCTAGCCTGCTCTCCTCTGCTCTGGCTGTCTCCTCAGTTACCAAGGCTCCTTTCCCTCTGTAGTGATTCATGTAATTACTAAGACTTCAGAGGAGTGGGATTCTCTCTCCTCCAGCATCAACTTAGTGTCCAAAGTATTTATGAATGCGCTATGCTAACTACCCAAATAAGGTATGTCATTGGAAGATAAATTGATACTCTTGGGTAACAAACATTTTCACTATGTCTGAATTAACCTTTTAGTGCCAAGGGCACCATCATTCCTCTCAGTATGGAGGAATGGATTTAGTTGTATTCAAAGTAGTACTTCATCTAGTAAACAATTAATAATAGTTTGTCAGTTCAGGTTGTGTTTGTGCCCTAGCCCATATATCTGGCTAGCTCATTGTGTTTCTCCTTCAATCAATTATTCTCCTTAACCCACAATAGTAGTCAGGGTCAGATTAATTCAAATGTCATACCACCCTGACACCCTAGTTCTCTGTGAGCATCCTATTGATAAGGCTGTGCCCCTAGGGAGACTCCACGCTAACAGATGCCCAGGTTGTCAGGAAGGGGTTTTAAGTGTAATCATGCAAACTCACACCAGCCTTTTCCTTAATTACCTATTACCTTCAACGCTCAGTACAAGACAGAGAGAGAAATAGAGGTGCATCTGACTGTGTTGGATATTGTTGTGGCGCCTCGTTTGCCGGACTTGACCAGGTGGATGTTGGTTCAGGGTGCCATGCAGTCATCCGTGGATGTGCCTGAAGCTCTGTTGTCACCTTCCCTGTCCCCACAGGTGCCACAGGATGAGTGGAGCGGCTTCTCACCTCTGGGGGGGAAGGAGGACGATATCCCGTGTCGACGCATGCGCAGCGGCAGCTACGTGAAGGCTATGGCAGAGGATGAAGACAGCGGGGACTCAGAGGAAAGTCCTAAGCTGTGTCCAAAGATCCAGGCCCAAGGTCGACGGGCCAGCTATCTCAAAGCCACCCAGCCATCACTGACTGAAATGACCACTTTAAAGTAAGACTCCTCTCATTAACTCGTTTTAAAGTAACTTTAACTTTAAATGAATTTAACTAGTTCTTATGATGTCGCATTCTTTTGGGCATGGGATGTACGTAATGAAATGTTTACTGCAGTGGGATAGAAGCATAGCATAAAGAAATCAGACAACAGTGTTAGAATGAGGTCCTCCGACCTCCAGCTTTAATGGTACTTTGGACTCCCTTCAAGTGGTGCAGGGATTTCTGCTGATAATTTGATACCATTATATAGAGAGGCTGCTCGTAGCCTTCAGTATCACTCTGACATATCTGGGGCTTACAGCTCGCGTTTGTGAATTCAGTAAAGCAGCATCCAAGTCAAAAGACAACCCAGCCTGGTGCTTATACATTCCCCCTGCATCCCTTTCCACTAAATGAGTAAAGAGTATTAAAGTTTCAAACACCAGGGGAAATTAATGGAAGGTTCTCCTAGTTTTACATGAAGTGGCTACAGTGAGAAATACCTGTGAAAATGAACATTTCAGTTAATGATCTTAATTCTAGTCTTATAGGTTCATTGCAATATGCACAATGAACAAATATGTCAATCCCTGAGCATCACAAACATCTCTCAATGCAAATGTGAAAGGGATCTTCGACAAACGTTTCACTAAAGGCATTGGCTGAAGGACAACATGAGTGAAAAACATGGCTGACTGTGATCTGTGTTCTAAACTAAAGGTCTGCATGCTTCTTGGCCTTTGATAGTGTACTTTGCCTCTCCTAGTTATTTTGTTCCTGTTCTGAACTCCACAAGGTGCTAGAAACAGTTTGGCAGGCACTCTGGCTGCGTTTACACAGGCAGCCCAATTCTGATCTTTCTTTCACTAATTGGTCTTTTGACCAATCAGATCATCTCTGAAAAAGATCTGATGTGAAAATATATGATGTGATTGGTCAAAAGACCAATTAGTGGAAAAAAAGATCAGAATTGGGCTGCCTGTGTTAACGCATGGTGCAGCATATTGCTCCACTCACTGTGTGGAGTATTGGTGTGATAATCTACCCTGATAAATCACCTTCCCAATCAACAAGAATAAGGTTGACTTAATACACAAAAGAAGATAGAGAGTGTAATAGTTTGGCACTTTTTTCTTTGTCTCTCTATGACAGGCCTACAGTAGTAACCAGGCTCCATATACTTTGCACTAACAGCAGGGATATGAATTAGATGATCCTCAGAAACACACCATGCATGTCTCTATCTCTAATTAAGTACCTACACTGCTAGAGAAGGTATGGTGAGTAATTACATTCATTAGCCTGGGGACTTCTCTTTAAAAGTGCTGCACTCACAGAATGGAACCTCATAGCTGTTTTGTCTGAGTTGGATTACAGGCAGAGGGTATGTGTCATTCATTTATGATATTTCTATTTTGATGCAGTTATTGTATAGGCCGGTTTGGATTTATTTAATGATGATGTTATGGAAATGTTTGATAGCAGTCGATGTTTTATACGTGTCCTAAATTTCTATGTGTTTGTGCGAGCGTATTCTTGACGTTTACCTGTCTTCCTTTAGTGCTTGTTAGATAATGCACTGCAGTCATATGATTCATGTTACCAAATGGTAATCAAGAAGTCATAGGGATATAATACCACAGAGACACATATGGTTTGTCATAAATGTATACTGATCCCATTGCTGTCTCATATCATTTGCTTTGGAATGATCAAGAGACTTATGGCCAATGACCAGTGTGGTGGTTTATGTGTTTAATTGGCTATATTAGGTCAAGTGTCTTCTGAGATCTACTACATGGTGTACAATTACTGTACTACTGTGAACATTGATTGAGATACCATTTATGACACAGTGCTATTTTTTGCCATTTATTGTACAGTACAGTGAATGTCATAGAAGAGGCTAATGTAAAGGTAGGACAGCACGCAGCACATATGTCCAAGGATGACACAACCCCAACTCTGATTGAAGCAGAAACATATTGGCTTATTTTACACCAGTGACATCATGCATAACCAAACCCCTTAAGAGCTAAACACTGAGGAAGCCACAGCTCAGCCCTTCAAGCACTTTAGGTCCGAACTTTTTCAATGTATTTTGTTCTGCTGGATTCGGAGTCAAGCTCCCAGAAGGCTTTTGGACCACAGTGAAGTTTCAGTAGGAGCTTCTGAACTGAACGAACCATGCTGCAGCAGCAGACCAGACAGAGTTTAGACACAGAGTTTCTCAAGTGCCAACCCAACCCAGCACTGTCCTAGCTGTCTTGTCTGCTTGGCTTCCCTCACTGCTGCTGCTTAGAGTGTTGCATGGGCAGCTTTAAGTGAATTTAGCTGTTTCTCTGCTGGCTGGCTTGTCCTGCTTTATGGGAAAGTGCATAATGGAGATAGAGCTTTGCAGCTGTGACCAGGGTCTATTTTAAAACCATGCATATTATAATACATGCAAGGAGCAGAGTGGACAAACATGGAGTCAATCAATCAAGAGATTCGTTGGACATATTTCACTTCTCAGGCTGAGGATTAAGCAAATCTGATGTGAACGTGGCGTGCACTGAGAATGCCTGTCTTTATGTGAGGGGATCGGACACATTGTTACGATCTAATTTCATCTGGTTTGATTTTGTTTTGATGGTGAAAATGAGACACAGCGGGCCCTATTTTCGCCTGGTTTTAAGGCGGCGCTAGTGTCAAACGCACGTTAGTTTCCAATTTCGTCATGTAAAAACTGGCGTACTGACATTTTCCAGCCCTAACGCCAGGTTTGGCAATTTACCTGTCTTATATCAGCTCGCGTGCGCTCAGATGTGCAGGGTGGAAATATTTTAGGCTTGTCCTTAAAAACATGATCCAAAGTGCTAATTTCAGGCAGCGTTGATAGGGATATTTAAGACCAACCAAAACCTGGTTAAAGCTGAATTTTGACAGCAGAATCCAGCCTATCCAGCCGTGACGCACACTGCCCATATCGGCACGGAACAAGAGTAGCCTAATGTGCTTTTGGTGCCTGTATACTTCATATTTAGAAACATAAAAAACGAATGTTTGTTTTATTTGATTAAAAAACAAGCATAGCCTCCCCTCCTCTCAATGTAGGCTTTTTTTGTCTGCCAAATGCAATTTCAAAAGTAGTCGATAAAGGGTTTGGCTCCTGAGACCACTTGGAAATACATCTTAATCACCAAAGCTTTATAAAAAATGTATCGGAGTAAAACAGTGAGCTGACATTCCCTTTTTATCTATGCATTGTAGGCAGGCCCACATTATTTTAGCCATGCAGGTCCCGTTTTGGACGTGCGTAAAAATCCCTCCATGATTTAGGCTACGTGTCCATGCCCAACATGAAACGAGAGATGAGTACCTCGGTGAATACCGGTATCTGTAACCTATAAAAATTGCTTGTTTTCCGTTTCTTCTGTTCAAAACCTAAGCCCTCCCTTAGGCCTACTATAATGAAGGCTGGTTCAACAGCAATGCCTGTCTTTTTTATCCTGGCGATTTTATGATATCATTACATTTTATATTTATTGGTTGTTATTGTAAACAAACTTATTAGAATGATTAACCTTCCTGGTTTTATGGTGACAACGTCCGTGGTGCGCTTGGAATGCAACTTCTGGAGATGTGTGAATGCGATCTGATCTGTAAGATGGTTCCGGTTATGTTCATAAAACATAGTCCTATTTGGGAGCAGTATAACGGTGAGTGGTCATTCTCCGTTTCTCTTTATATTGGATCTTTGTTTAGCTACTGGGAAAAGTTTGGATGTGTGTAAAACCTTCCATAGTCTGCGTTGTTTTAATATTAAATGCCAACGGGGAGAAACTATGGTGCCTGTAAGTGTGATATAGCCTATTTAAAAGAAGGTATTTTGTTTAGAATTTGATTAGAATTATTTGTTCTCTTTTTAGGCCTTATCAATAATGAATGTAATCTTGCTTATTGACAATGTTTGGCATGTCCTTGCTCAGACATAATGCAATTTACAGTATGCCTAGCCCATATATCAGTGTGAATGCTATTGAAGCCATGAAATTGCTTAGAACAATGTGAACTGCAAATGAGTTCAAGTTAACGTATTTAGCAAAGATAGGTCTACATATTGTTATTTCATTTATGTAAGCCATTTAACAAACTATAACATACTAACATTGGAATTGGAGTTGATTCCAAGGCAATACATAAAAGACCGTAAATACACAACTTGAAGCTACCACATACAGTATTTTGCCATGGAGCATGTTGTGATTGGCCAGTGAGGGGCCAAGCCTCAACACACCGGCAACTTGTTTATTCATCAAAACCCAGCCCTTTCGCGCCAATGCCAGCAAGTGTGCCGATAATTGTAATAGTGAAAATAGCAAAAATATTTCTGACACACCCCTGAACCTATAGCGCTACTGCCTGCGCTTAGATGTATCATTTTGTTAGGTTTGTTAAAATAGAGCCCAGTGTGTTAAAGAAACAAAATAGACTATACCTCTCATTCCTTGTCTGAAAAAAATATTTGTTTCATACAATGTCACAGTGATTCATCAAACTATAATTGTGACACTGGTACAACTTGCCAGTGCTCCAGAAACGTCTCTATTTGATCTGTCCATCTGACTTAACTACTGCACCATACCTTTGACTGCTGATCACAGTGAATCAGACTATAACTGACATGCATCAATAGATGATGATGTCCACATTTATGAGAGCCCATGACATCAGTAGCCTGAAGCCAGATCTGTTTGTGCGATCTTGCCATCTCCTTGTCACTCAATGTCACACAAACTCACAATGAGTTGGGAAGATGGCACAAAGAGATCTGGGATCAGGCTAATGACAGGAGGCCAATGTTATTAACACCTGTTTGAACTCTGTTGACTTGTCTTCATTGGCAGGATCTCCACCGAACACTCTCCGAAGTTGCAGATCCGGAGCCACAGCTACCTGCGGGCGGTGAGTGAAGTTTCCATCAATAGGAGCCTGGACACCCTGGACCCCAAAGGGCTCCTGGACCCCAAAGCGCTGCTCTCCTCTCCCCAATACCGCTCGCGAAATGAGAGTTACATGAGGGCTATGAGCACCATCAGCCAGGTTGGTGCTCCCGGCATTACGTCACCGTCTCTGGTGCTACGTCTGTGCAAGGGAGGAAAGTCACATCCAGTCAAAGTCCAATCAGCCATGAAATCAGCCACAAATTCATCTCTCCAGCGATGAGATGAATTTTATTTCAAACCAATCTCAATGTCAATGTTCAGCCCTCAACCATCAAGAGTCAACATAAAGAGGTGAAGCAAAATGAACCTGCCATTCCATTTATCATTTATCGCCTCTCTAGAGTTTGATACAGGAAAAATTCACAGTCTGCCTTACAACCAGTATAATAATCCTAGCCCACTGCCTTTAAAGCCGGTTGTGAATTGTTTTATAGTATTTAAAAGATGGCATAACAGAATAAATTATTATAAAAAATAAACCATTATCATATGACTTCCATAATGTACTGTATGTCATACACATTACTTCATGTTAACTCTCAGCTAAATAATAATTTAAAGATTGATTAAAAGATAATAATCAAAGTATTGTACAATATTCTTATTGATGTTCAACTATTCCAAGGACATTGTAGATACAAATATTTCCTTACATTTCGGAGTAAACAAGTCACCCAAAATGAGTAACCTTATGCTCTTTGCTTTTCATGTCTGGAATTACAAATATAACTCACTGAACAATCATCTCCCAAACTAAAATGCAATAAATATTTGGATAAAGGATCAGTATTCACCAACTGTTTCTTCTTTAATACCCACCCTCAGTTATCAGTGAAAATCAGATGGAATTACAAAACATCTCAGCATTAGTCTTGCCAAAAGTGCCTCAAGCTCTTATCTTTTTGTGTAGGAGTGGTATGCTTTAAACCGTATACAAACCCTCCTTATCCCACCTAAACCTACAGTATGTTATTGAACCATCTTAGATGCTCTGGTTTTTGTCTTACCTACCGTCAGGCCCATCCCCTGCATCTCCCATGATCCTCTCTGTTTCTGCTCTGATCCACTGCAAGACCCCCTCACCCTCATAGACTAGGGCTTTTTCTCAATGTGTCTTTTCTTAAAGATCCAAGGTTACTCCCCTCTGACCTTTTCCTCCAAGGTGTTTTGAAAAGCAGTTGAGGAGAGAGGATGCCAGGAATTGAGGAAAGACATTGAGAAGGGAATGCCCAACTCCGTTTTAGACCCTGAATGAAACCTCCTCCTCATCCCAAACAGTCTCTCTGCACTGCACTTGCTTGTTCTCCAATTAACATTGACCCTCACTCTCCCATTCCCTCCGACTCTTCCTCCTCTTGTTACTGCTGTTTTGTGGTTACTCTTCTTCTTCTGTTGTAGTTTTCTTCCTTTACTTCTCCTAATGATTCCAGATATGTTTACTCTGCCCCATAGCATTGAATGTTAACGGCTATTAAACTTTAGGTAAGTGGCTCTTCTATGGCTCGTTCCCCAGGTTAGGATTAGGATACTGATATTTGGATGTCTGGTTGTGCTGCACCCCCTCTCTCCCCCATCGTCCCCCTTTCCCCGTCCCCTTGCAGGTGAGTGAGGTGGAGGTGAATGGGCAGATAGAGCAGGTGTGTGAGCAGATGTTCAGCGAGATGGAGTCGCAGGCCATAGATGCGTTGGACCTTCCCATGCCGAGCTGCTTCCGCATGCGTAGCCACAGCTACGTGAGGGCCATGGACCAGGGCTGCTCAGAGGATGAGGGGACATCCCTGCTGCCCGCCTCACCCCCCATGACCACCACCACCACCACCGTCAGGACCATCCAGAGCAGCACAGGTCAGTCGGTTTATCACTCTTACAGTACACACTGATTAGTCACAGGTCAGTCTAAATCTGTTGCTCTGTTTATCTGGCGAGTCAAAACATGCACTGCTCTACCATATCACTGTCCACTGTAGCAAATGGAAGTGTATTCTCTAACCACCACCACTATGAGACCCTCAAGAGTAAAAACAAACACTGCTGTCAGCGTTGCACAGACCAATAAAGGCCAATGTCTCCCCTGGATCGCCTTTAATTCACACCACCACCACTATGGAGACCCTCAAGAGCACCACAGGTCAGTGTTTATCACTTTCACAACATACATTGATCTACTGTACCAACACTATTACATTTTAGTCATTTAGCAGACACTCTTATCCAGAGCGACTTACAGTTAGTGCATACATTATTTTATATTTTTTTCATACTGCCCCCCCGTGGGAATCGAACCCACAACCCTGGCGTTGCAAACACCATGCTCTACCAACTGAGCTACATCCCTGCCGGCCATTCCCTCCCTGGTATATTAAATCATTATTATTGTATACAGAACATTTTCAATCAGAGCTGGTATGTGGAATAGGCTTGGAAATGGCACTAATTTCTAAAATGTAGTTAAGGGATCGGAAGAAAATCCTATTTTTATGATTGGTTTGCTTCCAGGCATTGTGTAGATGCTTACAAGCAAAAAACTCATTTTCTGTAATTAATACAATATTATCTGAGTTAGTGTGTGTATATGATAAGGGCCTCTAAAATCCACTGTTATCAAGTTATTTATCAAAAATATTTTTAGAATTTCACTGAAATGCTTCAAAGGTCTTTATCAAACATAGAGACTGCCCCGTCAGATGAGTCCCAGATGTCAGTGCTGATTTGAGTTGAACTTCCTGCGACCTAGTTTGAGTGTTCCTCTGGGAATTCTTACATTGTTATCCTAGTGGCAATCCACTGACAGCAAGGCTCAGTTTGACATCCCAGGATTAAATGTTAAGAGACATTTCTGTAGTCCCAGGAAATGATCAACATGACCATTTTGCCATATTCTAAATTAAAACAACAAATGTAGTTTGGCAATAATTGTTGTATTTATAGATAATCATAAAAGGACAGTTACCATGTAGAGATAGAATGAACTGCTAAGGACAGATCTATCTGACTGATGTTGAGTTGTCTTGTGGAAATAAAGGAAGGAACCATTTCCTTATCTTCACATTTAGCTCTTAAAACTTAGAAAGCTTCAGTACTGCAACAACAAAGACTTCAGAAATGCATAGTTGATTAAAAAGAAGCTAGGCACAATCTTCAGAAACAGTTAAATAATAAGGGCTTTATTTGACTCTACCTCTAACTCTTTGCTGGTGCTGCATGTCTGAATTAAGATGTGCACTCCCTGCTTTCCATCCTGCTGATCTGTGCCCGGGGCTAGTCAAGGCAGACATATGGGCTGGACCCGTAGGAGAGCTGCTTGGGCAAGTGGAGAAAAGAGAGAAAAAAAAAACAGGTTTTCAGTATGAAAAATCCTTTATTTCTTTTATACACACTTTTACTTATTTGACTATGTCAATATGTCTTTGTTGTAAATGTTTTGGTGCCAAACTGGTGGCAGTTGGGAAAAAAAGTCAATAGTTGGAAGAGTTGCAGAGTTAATAAAAAATAATGCCGTTGTTGATTGGATAATTTTTTCATTAATTAGGCTATTTTCTCTTGGACCATATGGTCTATCCACTAGAAACTCATGGACAAAATGGACACAGATGTAAAAAATGAATACTATATATGAATACATTTCTTTTAAGTTATTCAAGTATAAATGACCAAAGTTACCATAGATTACCTGTTAATTACCAAAATGACTGAAGACTCCACTAACATTGGTAAATTAACGCTACCCTAGATGAGAGAACGTGTGGAGGGAAGTTTCTGGACTAGTTCATTTTTCACGATGGCCGTTGGGTCTGAGTGAAAACATCAAGCTGGCATTTGCGTCCCGTCCCGACTCTGCCGTCAGCACTCCACAACATCTCTAGACATTTGAGCTGTGGGGGGGATCAGAGGCCGCTCACATCAGTTTGAACATAATGCCAAAATCTAGTTAAAATGGAAGAGAATGGGCCTGAGAGTGGTATTATTTTTCATTGTATGTGGGCACAGAAGCAGTATATGTTTTTGTTGTACTCTGTACTGTACAGGTATGTTATTGTCAATGCCAATGCATCATACATTTTCATCATTATTTCTCTATAATCTGACCTATGACGTCCTTGACCACATCAAATAAAAGAAAGAGGTCACCCTCAGTTAAGAGCCAGGCTAAGACATCTAAAGCCCATGCAAATCACTTCCCCTTTCTGTGCTTTGACTTATCTGCATCTCTGATATCCTACTTTCCCACCATTTATAATTTCCCCACACATTTCAAAAGGCAGACAAGCCTTTATATATTTTTTTAGATAATTCTGCCTAAAAAAATATAATTATATTAATATGAACACAGGGCGACATCCTTTGATAAGCTTGTGTGTGACTTGAAAACAGCAGCAACAACATCATTAGCTGTTTTGTGAGGAGTAGAGACAGAATAGGGAATCAAATCTGAACGTACAGCCCTGACAAAACTGTGTGGACCAAAACATTTTCTTCACAAAACCTTGTGGACTCTTCTCCTAATAACACAGTTCAACAGAAATGGTCCACAAGATTTTGTGAGGAAAGGGGTTTTGGTCCACAAGATTTTGTGAGGAAAAGGGTTTTGGTCCACAAGGTTTTGTGAGGAAAAGGGTTTTGGTCCACAAGGTTTTGAGAGGAAAAGGGTTTTGGTCCACAAGGTTTTGGTCCACAAGGTTTTGTGAGTAAAAGGGTTTTGGTCCACAAGGTTTTGTGAGTAAAAGGGTTTTGGTCCACAAGGTTTTTTGAGGAAAAGGGTTTTGGTCCAGGAGGTTTTATGAGGAAAAGGTTTTTGGTGCACAAGGTTTTGTGAAGAAGAAGGTCCACAAGGTTTTGAGGCAGAAATAAGAGAGCCAAGCTCATCAGAGTGAGGCCCTGACATTGGCGCTTGGTGTGCAGTGGAGGGAGGGGGCGATCCTAGTGATGACTCATCACCATGGTGCTGTGAGAGAGATTTATGCACTGCTGTACGAGAGAGCGAGAGCGAGAGCGCGAGAGAGAGAGTCTGGCTAGCTAATCCAGATGTCCGCTCCATGGAGAGGAGGAGAGAGAAAGGGAGAGTAGGACTGATGACTTATGGGAGAGTTAATGGGGAGGAGTGTTGGTGCTGACATTTAGAGGGCACCTCTACCCCTCGTACATGGCTCTGAGTCTGGCTCCCTGAGACATGCCATCTGCCTCAGGGAATGGAATGGAAAGCAGGAGATGGGCATAGTTCAAAGTTGTAACTCAGGTGTCTAGGTTATTTTAGGTGAATGTAATTTACAAGGAAGCCTTGTATAAGTCAGATAAAATTGATTCTGTTTATCTGATGAAGTAAAATAAATAAGCATACCCATTTCCATGTGATTCTTGATTATTTTTAATGTCATATTTTACTAGACTCGTGATGCCATCTTTCCAAGTCTCGTTAATCACATGAGGAAGCCTGGAAAGCGAGGCCATATTTTTACATACGGTACACGGCAGATCAGATATAAAGCTTCATAATCCCATGATACTTGTGAAAGTGTTTTTCATCCGTCCTTCCATCCTTAGTAATCTGTGAGACTGATGTGTGTGATTGACGTGTTTCCCTAAACAGCGAAGATGATGGGATCCCAAGAGGCCCTTGGTGTGTAGCAGTGAGTGGGTGTGAATGCTGCTGCTGAGAGTAGATATGGGTGATTGTACATGACATCTGTGTAATACTGGTGCAAGCTAAGCCCTAGGACTCCTGCTGGCTCATACATACAGCAGAGGAGAGAGAGAGATAAGGAGAGAAAGAGAGAGATGAGAAGAAGAGAGGAGGGGATAATATTACAGCTCAGGAGGTGTGCAGTCAGAGCTGTTACGAGAGGATGTCTCCTGGACTAGGAGAATAGAGTGTAGGTACTAATAGTACTCAGTGTAGGGATCGGTGTTTTGGGAAAGAGAGCACTCAAAACAGTAGCTGTTCTAGTGTAGTCTGGTGTTTCAGTGACATTTACAGTGTTTCTACACTGCCATCTAATACAAGAGGCAATGCATTTACACTTACAAACTATCTTTAAAATAGTGACCTTCATCTCCAACAAGCCAAGCAAGGCACTAGAATACAAATAGCTGTCATCTTACCTTAGACTATTATTTCCTCAGACGCTGTTGTACTGTGTAAATAACACTAGCTATAGCCGGAGATCTGAGTCATGCGGGGCCTGTCTCCGTGCCTCATTCCCAGAAAGAAGATCACCATGGACTGAGGTCATTCCCAAGGCAGTCTGAGTAACACCGCTGGTGGATGACCCATCTGTGTTCTACGTCTAGAAGGCCTCATTCACTCACCCTCCGGCCCTGCCCTGGCTCCTGCCTGTATGTCAAACACTGTTAACCTCCAGCCTAGTAGGGCCTGAATGAGCCTGTCTTTCCTTCCGCTGACGCTGCATGTGCCAAAACACACAAGAGGGGTTCTGCTTCCACTCTGACCCTGTCGAGGAATACTTGAATATTCTGCTGAAACTGTGAATCAGTTGACAGCTACTTTCTACTGCGGACTGGAACAGAGGAGAGGAGATGTATATGGGAAAACTTGATATACACGCAGAGTTTATTATTAGTATTTTTTTTACATTATTATTTGAAAATTGTTATTGAATGGCATTAGATTCCTGAATTAGAGGGTTTGTAAGCATGTAACATGGGATAACATCGGATAATCTCTACTATGCACTGCAGTACATGTTTAGCAGTTAGCACAGTGGCTTTATTGAGCGAAAGAGGATCCTTTTATAGATTTGTGCAGTGGTCTTTTAGCAGTTTTGAAGTCTTCTAACGTTTTTCTGCTTCACATCATGAACCAGAACATGTACCATGGAGATCTTTAAAAATATACAATACATAGAGGTCGCCATGTTTGTTGTTGGTGTGGTTGTTTTTGTTTTCCCTGTAGGAAGATCCTGATTTAGATCATGGCGCATAACACGGTACTTAGCTAATGAATGTTCTCTTCCCTGAAGCCAGATGTGGAATGCATAAACATAGACAGACGGTATGACTCACAAGTATTTACATACTCCCACCTACACTACCTGCATGGCTGAATACAAAGAAATAAGAATTGAACATAGCTCTCAAGTGCTATATCACACGTCCATCTCTGTATTTCGGTCTGTTCTTGTGTATAAGGGAGGGAGAGAACACACACACACTTAGGTCTCAGAGACACCAATAGTTTTTGCTGGCTAAAAGTAATTAGAACCGCTGAACGTAATTTGTGAACCGAGTGCGCACCGATTTTACATGTAGAATCGTGTGGAAAATGTTGGCAGTCAGACGTCTACAGCTGGTGGTCCCTATCACACGGTGCGCTGAGCTAATCGACAGACGAACGCTAGATCCACATTCGGTGCGATGTGTGAGCCTTTAGGGAGGGAACACACAGATCTGTGCTGCCTGTCCGTGAAATGGAGACTAATTATCTGGCCGGGATTGATTAGTCTTCTTGGTAGTGTCTGTGTCATTCACCCTGTCCTCTAAGACAGACCAGGGTTTAGTTGGCTCTCCTGGGGAGGCTGCTCTCCCTCTCCTGGCGACAACAACACAAGGCTACTCATCTAATCATACTAATACCCTTTCACACTACTAAGCTGAGCTGAGCCAAGCTGGGCAGTACTGGGCTGGTCTGCTTACGCATCCACCATAGATGCTGGAACCGTACTGGAAAGAACAATGTGAAAAGAAAATATCCAAGCCAGTTCAGGTACGGTTCAGGTCGGCCTTTTAATGTGAATCAGGCATCAACGACCCTGGCTCCATACGTGCCACTATCCCCTCCACTGTCATACACTCCCCTCCATATGTATTTGGACAGTGAAGCTAACATTTTAAATGTGGCTCTATACTCCAGCATTTTGGATTTGAGATCAAATGTTTTATATGAGGCGACAGTACAGAATGTCACCTTTTATTTGAGGATATTTTTGTTCATACATATCTGTTTTAGCTTTTAGAAATGAAAGCACTTTATGTACTGTATCTAGTCCCCATTTGAGGAAGTCATAAGTATTTGGACAAATTCACTTCAAGTGTATTAAAGTAGTCAAAAGTGTTTTATTTGGTCTCATATTCCTAGCATGCAATGACTACAACAAGCTTGTGAGTCTCCCCCCGGCCAAGTAACATCTCCCCCCGGCCAAGTGGAGAAAATGCCTCTGTGCTTGTCTGCCCTTCAAATCAAAGTCCCATAAACTGACTGTAGACCGCCAATCATGCTTTTCCTTTTCAGAGAACAGCCAGGGCCTCACCCAGGACTCTGAAACAGCATTAGTTACCATCCCAGGCATAGATACAGGCAGCAGGGCCAGGAGGGTTCCAGGGGCGGAGTGCAGCGTGGTCACTGCTACACGATAAGAAGCTCCACAGTCTCAGTCACAGCTGGTGGTGTGTCTGTGTGCTCCTTCTCCCTCTCCCTGCCAGCCATCACTCATCAAAAGCAAAGCCAGACAGTTCATTTCTATCGTCAAAGTTTTAGATGTGGCGATGTCAAAAGAGATTGTGTGTGTGTGAGAGAGAGAGAGAGAGAGCTTTGCTACCGTGTGGTCTGAGGGCATGGTGCTATTTATTCAGTCCTGTCAGAGCAGACAGAACGTGGGGCTGGACCTAGACAGAGCAAAGTCTCTCTCCTGCCGCCCTGCATGGATCATTCCTCCAGACACCTCACTTTGTTAGCTTGCCATGGAATAAAATATTGTATGTATTGGAGACACTCCCAATATTTCTCACAAGTGAAACATTCATTTAAGAACTCATTTGAAAATCATTGTTCTTGTACAGTTGGACCTGTATTGATGTAGTTACTGTGGATAGAATTATGGAGTTTGTCTCTGTGATGTATAGTCAAAACAGATGCGGTGTTTGTCTGCTAATTTGTGTTGCATGATTTACCATCCCACAGTTCCGCACCCTATGAGAAAATACTCTGACCTACTTCTTAAAACAGGACAGTGGGACTCCATGGCTGTTCCTTTGCTGTGCTTTCCCCTCTACCTTTGCATGAATGACTAACACTCATTATTTTGCTGTAATTGCACATTTTGTAATGAGCAGTTAGCTCTTGGGTAGATTATGTAAGCCATCACAAAAACAAGACATCATAAACTTTAAAAAGGAGGGTGAATGTGGTAGAAAAAAAGAGAGGTGGAAAGAGTAGGAATAAAAAAAAAAGTGTGTTTTATTTACATCTTTGTATTAATTGGCTCACATACCTCTACCACTACTATCACCACTACCTCTTTAGATTTTAACATGTACAATGAGAATAGTGGCCCTCCCCTGATCACCTATAGATTTGACTGTATGTATGAGAACATCAAAACCTGTCCACAGCGGGAGAGTAGAATATACATTCCTACTTTGATATGTTGTAACTCTATGACATACTGCGTGTGTTAAATATCCCCCTCACAGGTACTTTATCTCTCCCATGGTTCCCCACAGTGTCATCATGCATCACCACCTATAAGAAGACCCCTCCCCCGGTGCCGCCCCGCACCACCACCTCCAAACCCTTCATCTCCATCACAGCCCAGAGCAGCACCGAGTCGGCCCAGGACGCCTACATGGATGGCCATGGCCAGGGGAGCAGGGATAGCCACCCGCAGGGAGACATGACCATCCAGTCAGGCCTGTCTAACTCCACGGAGAGCATCGACAGCATGAAGGCCCTGACGGCAGCCATTGATGCGGCCAACGCCCAGGTCCACGGCCCTGCCAGCCAGCATGTTGCAAACAGCAGCATCACCATCACCACCACCACCTCGGCCCTGGCCCAGATCACTGAGGACAGCAGGAAGGAGCAGGTCAGGCGGGCCAAGTGCCAGCTGTCCATCGGCATCCAGGTCTGTGTTAGACACTACCTCACATCCACTTTTCAGGTGTCATTTGATATTTTGTTTGATCTGATATGGGAATAATAAGAAATTGATTAGTTGACACACGAGACAGGTTTTGAGAGGCTGGATCCCCATCCCCTTTCTGAGTTGACAGGATCTACTTTTGCTCTATACTGTCCTCTAGTGGCAGATGTTTACATCTACTTCACCCTGGTGTTCTGTATATTGTAGTGACTCTGAGAAATAAATGTTTAGTTTATCGTTGAATTCGTTTTTGGGATAATTTTATGTCCAGGTGGACGGGCCAGAAGAGGAAGCTCTGGAGATGGAGGACCAGTCCAAGTTCCAATCAATTGGGGTCCAGGCGGAGGATGAGAGGGGGTGAGTCTCTCTCTCTCTCTCTCTCTCTCTCTCTCTCTCTCTCTCTCTCTCTCTCTCTCTCTCTCTCTCTCTCTCTCTCTCTCTCTCTCTCTCTCTCTCTCTCTCTCTCTCTCTCTCTCTCTCTCTCTCTCTCTCTCTCTCTCTCTCTCTCTCTCTCTCTCTCTCTCTCTCTCTCTCTCTCTCTCTCTCTCTCTCTCTCTCTCTCTCTCTCTCTCTCTCTCTCTCTCTTTCAGTCAGTTCAGAATGTCAGTCGCTCACTGTTTCTTGCCTTCATGACCTTTTGTGTGAATGTCCAGAGAAAGGCATCCGTTTACAAATGAAGGCCGTTACTAAGTGAGTCAGGGGTTGCTGGGAGAAGCAGCCTGAGCCTAGGGTTGTTAATGCGATGGAACAGCTGTGCTAGCAAAACAGACATTTGGAACTATGGCCTTTCCTGCCCCGTTCCTCTGAAAGGGAAATGGTGAGTGAGTTGTGTTTGTCTGTTGGCCTTGCAAGTGACACCTCTTCAGTGACTTCAGCTGAGTCATCTCCAGCTCACCTGCGACTGCAGTCTGACGAGGCAAACCAAACGCCTTCACTCACTCACAAGATTATTCTCTCATTTTTGAAACCGGTGATAGAAGTTGGAGAAATAATCTGGATAGACTTTAAAGTAGCTTACTGCAGCTGGTTTCGCAACTTCTGTCTGTTAATGAGGAGCACTGACTGCCCACTACTGCAGCTTAGTCACACTAAAGACTGTGAGAGTTTGAATATGAATCAGAGTGAAATTATTCACGTTCTAAACCTTATTGTATATTTCTTCCTGGTCCTACGTGTGTTCTGCTCCACCCTATGTGTTGTATAGGACAAATATAGCATCAATAGTCATCAGCATCGTGAGACAGTTCTTGTACAGCTCTGCTGTGTGTCTGTAGTGAAGGGTTATCCCTCTAAAGGTATAGTCATGGCTGGTGGGTGTTTCAGAGTAGTAGGAATGCTCTGTGATGACTGCAGCCTAGGGCCCCTTCGCTTACCTCACTCTGTGTCTCTGTACACCTCCCACATTGTGACCTGACCAGCAAAAACTCTGTACCTTTTGTATAGCCTTAAATTAGGTTCTCCTGGCCAGGTCACCTCAGACTGAGCACTGATGTATGTCTCCCCCTGTTGGCAGATACCGGCAGTTCACCCGCTCCAACAGTGTAACAGCAGCAGTACAGGCAGACCTGGACATGCCTGACATGTTAGACAGCCCCCTGGACTCCCCAGAAACAGACATGCCCTTCTCAGGCTCTGTGTCCCGCAAGTACTCCCGCGAAGCTGCCACCTCGCCAGCCTCCGCCTCCACCGTCAGCATCCAGGGCTCGGGCAACCACTACCATGCCTGTACCTCAGACGACTACGATGACGTGGGCTTCGACCCGTCCATCCTGCCCCCGCCCGACCCCTGGATCGACAGCGTGACCGAAGATCCCCTGGAGGTGGTCCAGAGGTCCGTGTGCCAGAGGGACGGACGCTGGTTCCTCAAGCTGCTGCAGGCCGAGACGGACCGCATGAAGGGCTGGTGCAGACAGATGGAGCAGGACGAACAGGAGAACGACCTGCCGGATGACAGTGAGTCTGGCCTATTCAAAGGCACTTACACCACTACCCATCACAATTGTGTGAGTGCGGAGGAGGCTGGTGCTAAGTAGTTGTGCGTAATTGTACTTGTGATAGGTACAATTAGACAGTCCTCAGATTTCTCCCTGTGTGATCTGATCTGTGTTTACATGATCTTCCTCTCCACAGTCTTGGGGAAAATGAGGCTTGCCGTGGGAAGTGCTCAGCTCCTGATGTCACAGAGGTTCCAGCAGTTCCGGGAACTTTGTGAGGAGAACCTGGTGTGCGACTCTTCTAGTTCTTCAGTTTCCTTTTACTCCCCCTGTTCTTCACATAAAATCTGAGATAAAACTCTGTTTCGTTCTTCCCTTTTTTACTGATCTGGGATCAGAACCCCAACGCCCGCCAGCGGCCCATCTCTCAGGACCTGGCTGGTTTCTGGGACATGCTTCAGCTGTCCATCGAGAACATCAGCCTGAAGTTTGATGTGCTGCACCAGCTGAGGGCCAACAACTGGAAGCCCCTGGACCCCCCGGAGAGAAAGGTAAAACAGGAGTCCAGGACCAGCTAGTATCTGTCTATGTTAATGGAGTCTCATCTGCAGAACAGAGGTGCCACAGGATATCATTCCGACTGGCCAAGACATACTGATCATGCAGAAACAAATCAGTAGCTTTTCAACTCATTGCATGATCTAGTATCGCTGTTGTAACTTCACGATTATTATTTATTAACATACTGCATCAATGTTTTTCTTTGGTTTGGAAACAACTGACTTTTCTCTAGATCAGTGGTCACCAACCTTTTCTGAGTCAAGATCACTTTCTGAGTCAAAATGCAAGCCGAGATCTACCGCTCAGACTTTTAAAAAACATGACTTAAACATAAGCCTATGCAACATTAACCAATTAAAAACAGTTCTGTAGCAATGAGGTTTGTGCAATAGGCTATAGGCCCAATACATTATCATTGCATGTTTGAATTGCCCTGCCAATGTTGTTCTTCTCAGACCATTTTGAAAATGTGGGTATATGATCACACTGGTATTTTTGTTTTGTTTTACTGGACTGATGGCCTGCATCTGATGGTCAGTCTGAGGGGAGGGAGAGAGCAGCAGTGAGGCTGCCTCTCACCCGACTCACCATACCTCCGCTCTCCCTCCCTCCACTGAGAAAAGGGGACTCAGTCTTTCAGCTGATGTTGAAACTCAAGTCGCACTGCATTATTTCTGTATCATGCACCAATTCATGTTGTTACTCCTATGACCAGAGAAAGTGACATATTCCTCGATATTAAAAAAGACACAAGCCGCTAATAATAACAATGCAAGCTTATCGGAACACTTTCCTAGAGGCAACTCCTTTTAATCAATCAATTTTATTTTATATAGCCCTTCTTACATCAGCTAATATCTCGAAGTGCTGTACAGAAACCCAGCCTAAAACCCCAAACAGCTAGTAATGCAGGTGTAGAAGCACGGTGGCTAGGAAAAACTCCCTAGAAAGGCGAAAGCCTAGGAAGAAACCTAGAGAGGAACCAGGCTATGAGGGGTGGCCAGTCCTCTTCTGGCTGTGCCGGGTGGAGATTATAACAGAAACATGCCAAGATGTTCAAAAATGTTCATAAGTGACAAGCATGGTCAAATAATAATCAGGAATAAATCTCAGTTGGCTTTTCATAGCCGATCATTAAGAGTTGAAAACAGCAGGTCTGGGACAGGTAGGGGTTCCATAACCGCAGGCAGAACAGTTGAAACTGAAATAGCAGCAAGGCCAGGCGGACTGGGGACAGCAAGGAGTCACCACGGCCGGTAGTCCCGACGTATGGTCCTAGGGCTCAGGTCTCTCAGTTGGCTTTTCATAGCCGATCATTAAAGAGTTGAAAACAGCAGGTCTGGGACAGGTAGGGGTTTCGTAGCCGCAGGCAGAACAGTTGAAACTGGAATAGCAGCAAGGCCAGGCGGACTGGGGACAGCAAGGTGTCATCATGCCCGGTAGTCCTGACGTATGGTCCTAGGGCTCAGGTTCTCAGAGAGAAAGAGAGAACGAGAGAATTAGAGAGAGCATACTTAAATTCACACAGGACACTGGATAAGACAGGAGAAGTACTCCAGGTATAACCAACTAACCCCAGCCCCCCGACACATAAACTACTGCAGCATAAATACTGGAGGCTGAGACAGGAGCGGTCCGGAGACACTGTGGCCCCATCCGAAGAAACCCCGGACAGGGCCAAACAGGAAGGATATAACCCCACCCACTCCGCCAAAGCACAGCCCCCGCACCACTAGAGGGATATCCCCAACCACCAACTTACAATCCTGAGACAAGGCCGAGTATAGCCCACAGAGGTCTCCACCACAGCACAAACCAAGGGGGGGCGCCAACCCAGACAGGAAGATCACGTCAGTAACTCAACCCACTCAAGTGACGCACCCCTCCCAGGGACGGCATGAAAGAGCACCAGCAAGCCAGTGACTCAGCCCCTGCAACAGGGTTAGAGGCAGAGAACCCCAGTGGAGAGGGGAACCGGCCCGGCAGAGACAGCAAGGGCTGTTCGTTGCTCCAGCCTTTCCGTTCACCTTCACACTCCTGGGCCAGACTACACTCAATCATATGACCTACTGAAGAGATAAGTCTTCAGTAAAGACTTAAAGGTTGAGACCGAGTCTGCGTCTCTCACATGGGTAGGCAGACTGTTCCATAAAAATGGAGATCTATAGGAGAAAGCCCTGCCTCCCGCTGTTTGCTTAGAAATTCTAGGGACAATTAGGAGGCCTGCGTCTTGTGACCGTAGCGTACGTATTGGTATGTACGGCAGGACCAACTCGGAAAGATAGGTAGGAGCAAGCCCATGTAACGCTTTATAGGTTAACAGTAAAACCTTGAAATCAGCCCTTGCCTTAACAGGGAAGCCAGTGTAGGGAAGCTAGCACTGGAGTAATATGATCAAATTTCTTGGTTCTAGTCAGGATTCTAGCAGCCGTATTTAGCACTAACTGAAGTTTATTTAGTGCTTTATCCGGGTAGCCGGAAAATAGAGCATTGCAGTAGTCTAACCTAGAAGTAACAAATGCATGGATTAATTTTTTCTGCATCATTTTTGGACAGAAAATTTCTGATTTTTGCAATGTTACGTAGATGGAAAAAAGCTGTCCTTGAAACAGTCTTGATATGTTCGTCAAAAGAGAGATCAGGGTCAAGAGTAACACCGAGGTCCTTCACAGTTTTATTTGAGACGACTTTACAACCATCTAGATGAATTGTCAGATTTAACAGAAGATCTCTTTGTTTCTTGGGACCTAGAACAAGCATCTCTGTTTTGTCCGAGTTTAAAAGTAAAACGTTTTCAGCCATCCACTTCCTTATGTCTGAAACACAGGCTTCTAGCGAGGGCAATTTTGGGGCTTCACCATGTTTCATTGAAATGTACAGCTGTGTGTCATCCGCATAGCAGTGAAAGTTAACATTATGTTTTCGAATAACATCCCCAAGAGGTAAAATATATAGTGAAAACAATAGTGGTCCTAAAACGGAACCTTGAGGAACACCGAAATGTACAGTTGATTTGTCGGAGGACAGACCATTCACAGAGACAAACTGATATCTTTCCGACAGGTAGGATCTAAACCAGGCCAGAACTTGTCCGTGTAGACCAATTTGGGTTTCCAGTCTCTCCAAAAGAATGTGGTGATCGATGGTGTCAAAGGCAGCACTAAGGTCTAGTAGCACGAGGACAGATGCAGAGCCTCGGTCTGACGCCATTAAAAGGTCATTTACCACCTTCACAAGTGCAGTCTCAGTGCTATGATGGGGTCTAAAACCAGACTGAAGCATTTCGTATACATTGTTTGTCTTCAGAAAGGCAGTGAGTTGCTGCGCAACAGCTTTTTCTAAAATTTTTGAGAGGAATGGAAGATTCGATATAGGCCGATAGTTTTTTATATTTTCCGGGTCAAGGTTTGGCTTTTTCAAGAGAGGCTTTATCACTGCCACTTTTAGTGAGTTTGGTACACATCCGGTGGATAGAGAGCTGTTTATTATGTTCAACATAGGAGGGCCAAGCACAGGAAGCAGCTCCTTCAGCAGTTTAGTAGGAATAGGATCCAGTATGCAGCTTGAAGGTTTAGAGGCCATGATTATTTTCATCATTGTGTCAAGAGATATAGTACTAAAACACTTAAGTGTCTCTCCCGATCCCAGGCCCTCGCAGAGTCTGCGCAGATCCAGGACAGCTAAGCCCTGGAGGAATACGCAGATTCAAAGAGGAGTCCGTAATTTGCTTTCTAATGGTCATGATCTTTTCCTCAAAGAAGTTCATGAATTTATCACTGCTGAAGTGAAAGCCATCCTCTCTTGGGGAATGCTGCTTTTTAGTTAGCTTTGCAACAGTATCAAAAATAAATTTTGGATTGTTCTTATTTTCCTCAATTAAGTTGGAAAAGTAGGATGATCGAGCAGCAGTGAGGGCTCTTCGGTACTGCACGGTACTGTCTTTCCAAGCTAGTCGGAAGACTTCCAGTTTGGTGTGGCGCCATTTCCGTTCCAATTTCCTGGAAGCTTGCTTCAAAGCTCGGGTATTTTCTGTATACCAGGGAGCTAGTTTCTTATGACAAATGTTTTTTCGTTTTTAGGGGTGCAACTGCATCTAGGGTATTGCGCAAGGTTAAATTGAGTTCCTCAGTTAAGTGGTTAACTGATTTTTGTCCTCTGACGTCCTTGGGTAGGCAGAAGGAGTCTGGAAGGGCATCAATGAATTTTTGTGTTGTTTGAGAATTTATAGCACGACTTTTGATGCTCCTTGGTTGGGGTCTGAGCAGATTATTTGTTGCGATTGCAAATGTAATAAAATGGTGGTCCGATAGTCCAGGATTTTGTGGAAAAACATTAAGATCTACAACATTTATTCCATGGGACAAAACTAGGTCCAGAGTATGACTGTGGCAGTGAGTAGGTCCAGAGACATGTTGGACAAAACCCACTGAGTCGATAATGGCTCCGAAAGACTTTTGGAGTGGGTCTGTGGACTTCTCCATGTGAATATTAAAATGACCAAAAATTAGAATATGATCTGCTATGACTACAAGGTCTGATAGGAATTCAGGAAACTCAGAGAGGAACGCTGTATATGGCCCAGGAGGCCTGTAAACAGTAGCTATAAAAAGTGATTGAGTAGGCTGCATAGATTTCATGACTAGAAGCTCAAAAGATGAAAACGCCATTTTTTTTTTGTAAATTGAAATTTGCTATCGTAAATGTTAGCAACACCTCCGCCTTTGCGGGATGCACGGGGAATATGGTCACTAGTGTAACCAGGAGGTGAGGCCTCATTTAACACAGCAAATTCATCAGGCTTAAGCCATGTTTCAGTCAGGCCAATCACATCGAGATTATGATCAGTGATTAGTTCATTGACTATGACTGCCTTTGAAGTGAGGGATCTAACATTAAGTAACCCTATTTTGAGATGTGAGGTATCACGATCTCTTTCAATAATGGCAGGAATGGAGGAGGTCTTTATCCTAATAAGATTGCTAGGGTGAACACCGCCATGTTTAGTTTTGCCCAACCTAGGTCGAGGCACAGACACAGTCTCAATGGGTATGGCTGAGCTGACTACACTGACTGTGCTATTGGCAGACTCCACTAAGCTGGCAGGTTGGCTAACAGCCTGCTGCCTGGCCTGCACCCTATTTCACTGTGGGGCTAGAGGAGTTAGAGCCCTATCTATGTTGGTAGATAAGAGGAGAGCACCCCTCCAGCTAGGATGGAGTCCGTCACTCCTCAGCAGGTCAGGCTTGGTCCTGTTTGTGGGTGAGTCCCAGAAAGAGGGCCAATTATCCACAAATGTTATCTTTTGGGAGGGGCAGAAAACAGTTTTCAACCAGCGATTAAGTGCTGAGACTCTGCTGTAGAGCTCGTCACTTCCCCTAACTGGGAGGGGGCCAGAGACAATTACTCGATGCCGACACATCTTTCTAGCTGATTTACAAGCTGAAGCTATGTTGCACTTGGTGACCTCTGACTGTTTCATCCTAACATCGTTGGTGCCGACGTGGATAACAATATCTCTATACTCTCTACACTCGCCAGTTTTAGCTTTAGCCAGCACCATCTTTAATGCAGCTGCAGTGCTGTTTGTAGCGTAAGTGAAAGTAGGGAGAACGCACATTTTATTTCTTAAAGTGTTGACAGTGGTGAATAACAACTTAAACATGAACTTACTCATAAAAACAACAGCTCTTTGCTGTATTCATTGAGTCTCTCTCTAGTCATGGTTTTTAAACCATTTGAAATCTCACAGTATTAACTTTGCTGTGCGTTAGTCTTCTTTTTACAGTCTATGGCTCGATGAAACTGTGCAGACACAGTGATCTGAGCTATCTGATTGGCCAGTGGTAGGCCTATAGATGCACTTGATTTGCTCTCTGGGCCTGCTGGGTAGTTGGAGTTCTACCTTCAAATCAAATCAAATCAAATTTTTTTGATTTTTGGCCACATGCGCCGAATACAATAGGTGCAGACATTACAGTGAAATGCTTACTTACAGCCCTTAACCAAAAATAAAACAACAACAAAAAAAGTGTTGAGAAAAAAGAGCAGAAGTAAAATAAAATAACAGTAGGGAGGCTATATATACAGGGGGGTACATGAAATAGTTAAAAAATGGGAACACTTTGCCTTCCCGGTGCTAGGGCTGCTGAATCATGGGCACCTACCGCCAACAGTGCAGAAAAATTTATACAAATAGGAACGCAAGGCTTTATCGTTGGGTTTTTTATGGAAATGTTTGGTGATCGACTAGGAATGCCTTGGAGATCGACCGGTTGGTGACCACTGGTCTAGATGGTGAGGGTTTATGAGATGTACCGCATACCTTTACTAAGTGCTTCACATGGCATGAACCACACATTATAACATATACGCCATCAATAGTTTTATACACTATCATATTTATTCAGTTTTATACACAATCGTTTAACACAGTGAAATACCTCACACCCAAAAGTTGAATGTTGCCAATTTTTCCTGTCATTTGTTGTTTTAGCGACAGTAGAGTTGTTGTTACTGTACAGTATCATGGCTGTTGCATTTTATACTATTGATTTTCTGACCGCTTCTCCATGTTTTTGTTCTGTTGTTCTTGTCGACAGTGAGCTGGTTTTGAGAAGTCATTCCATCTGGCACGCACCACGGGGCCTGACCTTGCTGGGCCACCGTACCTCATGCAGTCAGTCGCCCCCCTCCCCCCCGCCGCTGCGTCGTGTGTGGTTGTCTATCTGTAGTGCTAGCCATGTGCTGCTATAGGTGTACTAATGCTGTCTACGCTCCTGTCCCCCCGTCCCCCCCCCCCCGTCCCCCTCAGGGGGCGGCTAACTGACTATTTGTCATCCCTGTTCAGGAGAGACGGATCCCCCCTCCTGTGCCAAAGAAACCCCCAAAAGGTCACCCTCCCCTGGCCCGTGATAGGTCCCTGGAGAGCTCAGAGAAGCAGCGGCTGGATGCGCGCAAGCGCTTGATGGCCGCCAAGCGAGCCGCGTCGGTGCGTCAGAACTCAGCCACTGAGAGAGCAGACAGCATCGAGATCTATATCCCTGAGGCCCAGACCAGGCTATGAGCCCCGCGGCAGGCACACCTTCACCACTACACACACACCCTGGCTTACACTCACATACACAGATTCACTTACATCACACACACAGGTAAACACACACATAAGCTTTTAACGGTATGGTTCCTGTGGGCACACAGACCTACTCCCACTGATAGGTAAGTGCCAGGATTTTGTAATATAATCTCACTAACTCTTTTCTCTGTAGTGGGAAGAGAAATGCCACCGGTATAGTTGTTTCTGTTACATATTCTTATCTGTCTCTCTCACAAATTTGATCCTGGTCTTGTTTCTATCTATGTAACATAGATCCTCGCTTGAAGAGGACTCCTTCGTGATCCTTCTTTTAAAAAGTGTATCACTTTTACCCACACCTGTGTAACATAAGCCATCATCTTGCAAAATGTATAGCATTCTTAATCAATGTAGACACCTATTGATATCCTAACAGAAAGCAAATAAGTATGTTTAAGTATTTGGTGTCTTTAGCTATTTTTACTTTTACCTAAGCATGGGCCAAACAGAATCCCTTGCTTCATGTCCCATTCAACCTTCTCAATCTTTTTTCTTTGATTGTAACATAATTGGCAAACGAACAGGGTATATTATGCTTAAGCAATATTCATTTCAAATCAGATCAAGTAAATGTGTAAAACAACTGAACACTTTGGTTTTGAAATCCCATCTGTAAAGATCAGAGATTTGAGATAAAAAGGATGCCTTTTTTTTCCTGTAGCCAATTCTGTTGGTTTATTATGCTGATGCTGTCTATTGTAAAGACATAGTTGCTTATTCTAGAGAATCATTATCTGTTTAAACATTTTAATAATTCATGGTACAAGGACAACTAGAGACAATATTCTTTGATACATGTTCTAAATTAACTAATCCTGGTGATTTCCCTTCTGTATAGTCGGATGGGTGTCTAAAGTGGATTTGTATGACAACTGAGGATCTTTGTGGTGATGAGCAACCCAATATGACATAGATGACATACCCTAAAAACATAGAGGGACACTAAAAAACAACTCTGGAATGCAAGTTTTTTTTTTCCCTTAACAATGTCTTTCCAGTAGCAAGTTCAGTGGCTTAATTTTATTAGTAAACTGTTTCTCGGTATGTTAGTTCAATCCCAGGTGGACTCCTGGAAGGCCATGTGACTGTCTCTGTCAAGTGGTTGAGCAGGCTTAGCTCTGTGTTATTTCTCAGGAAGAGATGGAAATTCAGTCTGTCAAATCAGGGTCTCCTAGTGCTGATGGTGTGTGTGTGTGTGTGTGTTTGTGTGTGTGTGTATTTGATGTGTATGTGCGCGTGCATGCGTGCCGATTTGTGCGTGTCGGTTTGTGTCCATCAGTGTTTAGAGGTGAGTGTGTGTTTGAGTGTGGGTCTCTTAAAGTGCTTCCTAATTTCCTCGTTTGATATGTTGGCCTTTCTTCAATACGATCAAGTAGCCTCATGAACATTCTGTACATAGTCAAAACAACACTTGTACTTCAAAATAGCCAGGTGTGTTTGTACAGAAATGATACATGAGGATGTTCCTGTAAGCATGCAGACAATATTAGAAATACAAAATCTATTCCTAATTTATACTTGTATTAGTTTATTTATTTAACTATTTATTGATTGATTATTTAGTTTTTTTACTGTTTGAATTCTGTTTTAGTGGTCTGTCATGCTACTCTGATCTTATGTTGTATTGTATAGAGATTATATGTGCATACATATGAACATAGAATAAAATAACTATGAACTCTATTTCCGGTCTTGACCATGTATTTATTTGCACTGACTGACTCCATTTTTCAGTCAGCCTGATGTTCTTTTTCTGTTTTGAGCACTTGGTGGCGCTGAATTTTTATTTATTAGGATCCCCATTAGCCGACGCCTATGGCAACAGCTAGTCTTACTGGGGTCCGACACATAACGAAAAAGACATTACAGACAAAAGACTTAACAATCTACATACATTTAAAAACATGAACATGTAGTGTGTGTATGTGCATCTATCAGTTACACATCAGATCAAATCAAATCAAATGTATTGGTCACATACACATGGTTAGCAGATGGTATTGCGAGTGTAGCGAAATGCTTGTGCTTCTAGTTCAGACAGTGCAGCAATATCTAGCAAGTAAAATCTACAGTTTCACAACAAATACCTAATACACACAAAGCTAAGTAAAGGAATGGAATAAGAATATATAAATATATGGATGAGCAATGTCATTATCAGAGTGGCATAGGCTAATATGCAATAGATAGTATAGAATACAGTATATACATATGAGACGGGTAATGCAAGATATGTACACATTATTAAAGTGACTAGTGTACCATTTATTAAAGTGGCCAGTGATTTTCAAGTCGGTATGTACGCAGCAGCCTCTCTGTGCTAGTGGCTGTTTAACAGTCTGAGACAGCCCAACAGGATACTCTCAATTGTGCATCTGTAAAAGTTTGTGAGGGTTTTAGGTGACAGGACACATTTCTTCAGCCTCCTGAGGTTGAGGAGACGCTGTTGCGCCTTCTTCACAACACTGTCTGTGTGGATGGACCATTTCAGTTTGTCAGTGATATGTACGCCGAGGAACTTAAAACATTCCACCTTCTCCACTGCTGTCCAGTCGATGTGGATAGGGGGGTACTCCCTCTACTGTTTCCTGAAGTCCACGATCATCTCCTTTTGTTTTTTTGATGTTGAGTGAGAGGTTATTTTCCTGACACCATACTGTGAGAGCCCTCACCTCCTCCCTGTAGGCTGTTGTTAATCAAGCCTACTACTGTTGTGTTGACAGGTAAGGTGGAGGTGATATGATCCTTGACTAGTCTCTCAAAGCACTTCATGATGACAGAAGTGAGTGCTACGGGCGAAAGTCATTTAGTTCAGTTACCTTTGCATTCTTGGGTACAGTAACAATGGTGGCCATCTTGAATCATGTGGGGACAGCAGACTGGGATAGGGAGAGATTGAATATGTCCGTAAACACACCAGCCAGCTGGTCTGCGGATGCTCTGAGGACGTGGCTAGGAATTTCGTCTGGGCCGGCAGCCTTGCGAGGGTTAACACGTACAGTGCATTCGGAAAGTATTCAGACCCCTTAAATTGTTCCACATTCTGTTACGTTACAGCCTTATTCTAACATCGATTAAATTGTTTTTTCCCCCCTCATAAATCTACAAACATTACCCCACATTGACAAAGCAAAAACAGGTTTTTAGAAATGTTTGCTATTTTTTTTTAAATAAAAAACAAATATCACATTTACATAAGTATTCAGACCCTTTACTCAGTATTTTGTTGAAGCACCTTTGGCAGCGATTACAGCCTCAAGTCTTCTTGGGTATGACTCTACAAGCTTGGCACACCTGTATTTGGGGAGTTTCTCCCATTCTTCTCTGCAGATCCTCTGAAGCTCTGTCAGGTTGGATGGGGAGCGCCGCTGAAGAGCTATTTTCAGGTCCCTCCAGAGATGTTCGATCAGGTTCAAGTCTGGGCTCTGGCTGAGCCACTCAAGGACATTCAGAGACTTGTCCTGAAGCCACTCCTGTGTTGTCTTGGCTGTGTGCTTAGGGTTGTTGTCCTGTTTGAAGGTGAACATTCGCCCCAGTCTGAGGTCCTGAGCGCTCTGGAGCAGGTTTTCATCAAGGATCCCTCTGTACTTTGCACCGTTCATCTTACCCTCGAACCTGACTAGTCTCTCAGTACCTGCCAATGAAAAACATCCCCACAGCATGATGCTGCCACCACCATGCTTCACCATAAGGATGGTGCCAGGTTTCCTCCAGACGTGACGTTTGGCATTCAGGCCAAATTTCAATCTTGGTTTCATCAGACCAGAAAATCTTGTTTCTCATGGTCTGATAGTCCTTTAGGTGCATTTTGGCAAACTCCAAGCGGGCTGTCATGTGCCTTTTACTGAGGAGCGGTTTCCGTCTGGCCACTCTACCATAAAGGCCTGATTGGTGGAGTGCTGCAGAGATGGTTGTCCTTCTGGAAGGTTCTCCCATCTCCACCATCGGGTTCTTGGTAACCTCACTGACCAAGGCCCTTCTCCCCCGATTGCTCAGTTTGGCCGGACGGCCAGCTCTAGGAAGAGTCTTGGTGGTTCCAAACTTCTTCCATTTAAGAATGATGGAGGCCACTGTGTTCTTGGGGATCTTCTGCAGAAACCAGGTTTGCTGTTCACTTGCGCTATATAAGATGGAAGAGAGCCATGCACTCATGGCTCTGTATAATACGTTTCATTGAATTTGTTCTGGACCTGGGAACTGTGAAAAGACCCCGGGTGGCATGTCTGGTGGGGTATGTGTGTTTGTCAGTGCTGTGTGTAAGTTGACTATGTAAACAATTTGGAATTTCCAACACATTAATGTTTCTCATAAAAACAAGAAGTGACGCAGTCAGTCTTTCCTCAACTCTTAGCCAAGAGACTGGCATGCATAGTTTTAATATTAGCCCTCTGATTACAATGAAGAGCAAGATGTGCGGCTCAGTTCTGGGCCAGCTGCAGCTTAACTAGGTTTTTATTTGCAGCACTTGACCTTATGACTGGACAATAATAAAGATAAGATAAAATTAGAGCCTGCAGGACTTGCTTTGTGGAGTGTAGTACCAAAAAGCAGAGCATCTCTTTATTACAGACAGACCCCTCCCCATCTTTACAACCATTGAATCTATATGTTTGACCATGACAGTTTACAATCTAAGGTAACACCAAGTAATTTAGTCTCCTCAACTTGTTCAACAGCCACACCATTCATTTTCTGTCACGGATTCAGCCGAGGCTGCTGATCCTCCTTGCTCGGGCAGGCTTTGGCATTCGTCGTCACCGGAGTACTAGCTGCTACCGATCTATGTTTCTGTGTTCTACTTGTTTTGTCTTCATTGTACACACCTGGTTCCCATTATGTCTATGATTTGTTCCCTATTTAACCCTCTGGCTCCCACTGTGTTGTGTGCGTGTTTGTTCTATGTTTGGTGTTATCGACTGGTGAGCGGGATTGTCCTCCCTGCGTGGAGTTTATGTTCATTTGTTATTTACGAGTAAAGTACGTTGTCTACTAGCTGTGTCCTGCGCCTGACTCCGTCCTATTTCTACACACTGACGCCTGACAGAAACACGCACCTCAAATGGAATCAGCAGGTACATTCATTCCTTCCGGATCAGTGGAGGAACGCGTCCAACAGCAGGCGACCATGATACAGACTCTCGGCACAGCAATGGAGCGCGTGTTGAACACCATGGAGCGATGGGAGAGAGGGGGTTTTCCTACACCTCCTCCAACTACACAGCAACCCACACCGCTGTCCACCCCTTCGTCACCTGGGTCCAGTGGGATTCGGCTCTCGCTCCCGAGGACATATGATGGTACAGCTGCCGGGTGCCAGGGTTTTCTGCTCCAGGTAGAGCTCTACCTGGCTACCATCCACCCGGCTCCCTCGGGATACGAGAGTGTGTCCGCCCTCATCTCCTGTCTGTCGGGGAGAGCGCTCGAGTGGGCCAACGCCGAGTGGGGAGGAATAGACGCGGCGTCGGTGCGCTATGAAGATTTCACCCGCCGCTTTCGGGTGGTATTCGATCATCCACTGGAGGGGAGAGCGGCGGGGGAACGTCTGTTCCACCTCAGACAGGGGAAGAGGAGCGCACAGGACTTCGCACTGGACTTCAGGACCCTGGCTGCCAGCGCGGGATGGAATGAGAGGGCCCTGATTGACCACTACCGATGCAGCCTACGTGAGGACGTTCGTTGGGAGCTGGCCTGCAGGGACACCACCCTTAACCTGGACCTGGATGGATATGTTGATAAGGCTGGATAACCTGTTGTCAACCCGCGGACGTCCGGATCAGGGTCCGTCCATTCCATATCCCAGCACCTCCGACCCTACTCCGATGGAGCTCGGAGGTGCTGCTCTCAGGGAGAGCGGAGGGAGGGCCGTCTCCTGCACCAACTGTGGCTGCAGAGGACACACTGCTGGTCGGTGCTGGGGAGGGTCCTCAGGGAGTCAAGGCAGCAGGCAGAGCACTGGTGGATCGTCCCAGGTGAGTAGGCACCCGACTCACCCAGAGCTCCCTGTTGCGCACATGTGTATTGACATCGAATTTCCAGAGTTTTCCCCGCATTCGCTCGTAGATTCAGGCGCAGCTGGGAACTTTATTGATCGTAAGTTTTTCCGTAGATTAGGGATTCCTATTGTTCCTGTTGATGTGCCCTTCCCTGTACATGCCTTAGATAGTCGCCCTTTAGGGTCAGGCCTGATTAGGGAGGTCACAGCTCCACTCTGGATGAAAACGCAGGCGGGTCATGAGGAGAGAATTAGTCTCTTTCTGATTGATTCTCCTGGGTTTCCAGTGGTGTTGTGGCTTCCCTGGTTAACCTCTCATGACCCCACGATTTCATGGCAACAGAGGGCTCTCAAGGGATGGTCAAGTCAGTGCTCGGGGAGGTGTGTAGGTGTTTCCATAGGTGCAACTACGGTGGAAAGTCCAAACCAGGTCTCCACTATGCACATTCCCCCTGAATATGCCGATTTGGCTCTCGCCATCTGTAAAAAGAAGGCAACTCAATTACCACCCCATCGACAGGGGGATTGTGCAATAAATCTCCAGGTAGGCGCTGCACTTCCCTGGAGTCACGTGTATCCTCTGTCACAGGAAGAGACGGCTGCTATGGAAACATATGTTTCCGAATCTCTGGGACAGGGATACATTCGGCCTTCCACTTCACCTGTTTCCTCAAGTTTCTTTTTTGTGAAGAAGAATGATGGAGGTTTACGCCCGTGCATTGACTACCGTGGTCTCAATCAGATCACTGTTAAGTACAGTTATCCATTACCTCTCATGACGGAGTCATTGCACGGGGCGCGCTTCTTCACCAAATTGGATCTCTGGAGCGCGTACAACTGGTGCGTATCCGGGAGGGGGATGAGTGGAAGACGGCATTTAGTACCACATCTGGGCACTATGAGTACCTCGTCATGCCGTACGGGTTAATGAATGCTCCATCAGTCTTCCAATCCTTTGTTGATGAGATTTTCAGGGACCTGCACGGACAGGGTGTAGTGGTGTATATAGATGACATTCTCATATACTCCGCTACACGAGCCGAGCATGTGTCCCTGGTAAGCAAGGTGCTTGGTCGACTGTTGGAACATGACCTGTACGTCAAGGCGGAGAAATGTCTGTTCTTTCAAAAGTCCATCTCCTTCCTAGGGCACCACCTGTCCGCGTCAGGGCTGGAGATGGCGATTGACCGCATTTCGGCCATGCGTAATTGGCCGACTCCAACCACGGTTAAGGAGGTGCAGCGATTCTTAGGGTTTGCAAACTACTACCGGAGGTTTATCCGGGGCTTTGGTCAGGTAACGGCTCCCATTACCTCATTGCTGAAGGGGGGACCGTGCGACAGGGACGGCCTGTTCAATAGGGCGATATGGGCGACGCACTGCCAAACGGGAAAAGGAAGGGATTTTTTTCTAATCAATTATATCACGGCAACAGTACTAGTTATCAGTGTTCTAATCTGATCTGACTGCCACTAAATGTCAAATCAGGCTAAAGTCGTGCTTCAAATGGCCCCGCCCGTTTTTGGGGCGATTTCAGTCAGGTTGAAAATCGCCCAGAAGTCTCTCATAGCCTGTCATGTAAAATCTATTTTTTTCAAATTTCAAAGCTTTCAATACATTCTCTATGGGTGTCTGTGGGCTTGCACTTACGCGCTTTCGTCATACGTGACGTAACCATGAACGTAACTAAGAAAATAGCAGCTAGCAGCGTCTCTGTTGCGACCTGCAGTGTGGCGTTATTTTATGTTTTTAATTTGTAGACTTAGTTTACAAACATTCTGCCAACCATGGATTTTTACAGTGGTGGGTTTTGGACTGATCTTGTTGATCGTGTACATACCCGCTACGAACGGACTAAATAATGAAAACGCTGCTGGCAGCGGAATCCAATACAGCTGGGAGACTTGGCTGGATGACAGAGTCCCGGACAGAGAAGTGGAGCCGGCCGGCTTCACCCTGGTCAGAGCGGACCGCGATCCTGGTAAGAGAGCGACTCTGTACCCCCCGACATTGAACTGCTTTCTGTGTCACTGCGACCTTACTATCTGCCCCGTGAGTTCCCCCAATTGTTTGTTACCGTTGTGTACTGTTGATAATCACAAGTTTACTGGAGAACTGAGACCAAGTAGAGACTTTGGACAGGGTGGATATGGTATAATAAAGGCAGTTTATTCAGAGGTAAAGATATCTGGAATCGCGTGCACGGACCCGTTCGTCAAACTCTTAGGGAGCTATCTGAAGAGAGCCCCGAAAACATTGTGTGCAGACATTTTATACAATAAATGATGTAGGTTGAATCTAGTAGTTCTGATCTTCTGATTGGTCCTGATGAGTTGGGCGAGGTCCCCTCCACTGTTGCATTGGCTCTGAGTCGGGTTCTCTGTCTTCAAATGTTCAGCCTAAAGAGAGGGGATTTTTGTGTGTGTGTGTGTGTGTGTTTAACAGTGATGATGTGTGTGTGTGTGTGTGTGTTATCAGTGATGATGTGTGTGTGTGTGTGTGTGTGTCCTCAGAGCAAGAACTCGTGAGTTGGAAGAACTGAGAGACCTATGGCGTGGGTGTTGTCCTTGGCCACCTGCTGACAAGGCTGACAAGATAGGACTCTTTTGTCCATTGTTATAGGATAGGAACAGCATTGATTGAAAACAAACGCCCAACACAAAATGGGTCATGCACAAGATTTTAGTCAGACCAAGCTATAACATTATATATTTACTACGACAGTACATTCAACCAAAAGCTAATATAACAAAGGCATCAGAGATTATTTATAATCTGTCACAGAAACTGGAATCCATCTCCCCAGATCAGTCAATAAATGCTTCTGGTATTGACTTATATGCTGCCCCTGTCTTCATGTTGTTGCTGGACATATCTTTTTTAAAATGTGTGTAGGTCACCTAAATCATCAGAAAAATTGCCCCTCCTGAGAATTTTTTCAGGAGCCGCCACTGCCGTGCGACTGCAGTGGTCAGCTGAGGTGGACAGGGCTTTTGGTCACCTGAAGGACCTGTTTACCTCGGCTCCATTTCTGGCTCATCCGGATCCCTCCTTGGCATTCACAGTAGAGGTGGACGCGTCCGAGGCTGGGATAGGAGCTGTACTGTCTCAGCGCTCGGGTACGCCACCTGTGCTTTCTTTTCGAAGAAGCTCAGCCCGGCGGAGCGCAACTATGATGTGGGGGACCGGGAGCTGTTAGCTGTGGTTAAGACTCTGAAAGTGTGGAGGCATTGGCTTGAGGGGGCTAAACACCCTTTCCTCATTTTGACTGACCACTGCAATCTGGAGTACATCTGGGAGGCGAGGAGACTGAACCCTCGCCAGGCAAGGTGGGCCATGTTTTTCACCTGTTTTGTGTTCACCCTTTCTTACAGACCAGGTTCCCAGAACGTTAAGGCAGACACTCTGTCCCGGCTGTATGACACAGAGGAGAGGTCCATGGAGCCCACTCCCATACTTCCGGCTTCATGTCTGGTGGCACCTGTGGTGTGGGAGGTTGACGCGGACATCGAGCGGGCGTTACGTACAGAGCCCACTCCCCCTCCAGTGTCCAGAGGGTCGTATGTACGTGCCGTTAGATGTCCGCGATCAATTGATCTATTGGGCTCACACGTTACCCTCCTCTGGTCATCCTGGCATCGGTCAGACAGTGCACTGTCTTAGTGGAAAGTACTGGTGGCCCACTTTAGCTAAGGACGTGAGGGTTTATGTTTCCTCCTGCTCGGTGTGTGCCCAGTGTAAGGCAGCTAGACACCTGCCCAGAGGAAAATTACAACCCCTACCCGTTCCACAACAGCCGTGGTCCCACCTATCGGTGGATTTTGTTACGGACCTTCCCCCGTCACAAGGGAACACCACGATCCTGGTCGTTGTGGATCGGTTTTCTAAGTCCTGCCGTCTCATTCCTCTGCCCGGTCTCCCTACGGCCCTACAGACTGCGGAGGCCCTATTTCCACACGTCTTCCGGCACTATGGGGTACCTGAGGATATAGTGTCTGATCGGGGTTCCCAGTTTACCTCAAGGGTCAAGAGGGCGTTCATGGAACGTCTGGGGGTCTCGGTCAGCCTGACCTCAGGGTTTCACCCCGAGAGTAATGGGCAGGTGGAACGAGTAAACCAGGATGTGGGTAGGTTTCTGCGGTCCTATTGCCAGGACCGGTCGGGGGAGTGGTCGGTTTTCATCCCCTGGGCAGAGATGGCCCAAAACTCCCTCCGCCACTCCTCCACTAACCTTTCTCCATTTCAGTGTGTATTAGGTTATCAGCCGGTCCTGGCACCATGGCATCAGAGCCAGAATGAGGCACCTGCGGTGGATGAATGGTTTTGGCGCTCGGAGGAGACCTGGAACGCTGCCCATGTACGCCTGCAACGGGCCATCAGGCGACAAAAGACGAGCGCCGACCGCCACCGCAGTGAGGCCCCGGTGTATGCACCGGGGGACCGGGTCTGGCTCTCGACCCGAAACCTGCACCTTCGCCTGCCCTGCCGGAAGCTGGGTCGGCGGTTTGTGGGGCCATTTAAAGTCCTGAGGAGAATGAACGAGGTTTTTTATAGGTTACAGATTCCTCCTGAGTATCATATTAACCCCTCATTCCATGTGTCTCTCCTCAGGCCGGTGGTAGCTGGTCCACTCCAGGAGTCTGAGGTACGGGAGGTTCCTCCGCCCCCACTGGACATCGAGGGTGCACCGGCGTACTCGGTCCGTTCCATCCTGGATTTGAGGCGTCGGGTGGGGGGCCTGCAGTATCTCGTGGAGTGGGAGGGGTACGGTCCGGAGGAGCGGTGCTGGGTCCCTAGGAAGGACATCCTCGATCCCTCTATGTTGAGGGATTTCCACCGTCGTCATCCGACTCGCCCTGCGCCGCGTCCTCCTTGCCGTCCCCGAGGCCGGTGTCGGCGCACGGCTGGAGCCGCGGGTCAAGGGGGGGGTGGTTACTGTCACGGATTCAGCCAAGGCTGCTCCTCCTCCTTGCTCGGGCAGGCTTCGGCGTTCGTCGTCACCGGAGTACTAGCTGCTACTGATCTATGTTTCTTTGTTCTACTTGTTTTGTCTTCATTGTACACACCTGGTTCCCATTATGTCTATGATTTGTTCCCTATTTAACCCTCTGGCTCCCACTGTGTTGTGTGCGCGTTTGTTCTATGTTTGGTGTTATTGACTGGTGAGCAGGATTGTCCTCCCTGTGTGGAGTTTATGTTCATTTGTTATTTACGAGTAAAATACGTTGTCTACTAGCTCTGTGTCCTGCGCCTGACTCCGTCCTACCGCTACACACTGACGCCTGACATTACCAGATTCAGCTGAGGTCTAGAATTTAGGAAATGATTTGTACCAAATACAATGCTCTTAGTTTTAGAGATGTTCAGGACTGGTTTATTACTGGCCACCCATTCCAAAGCAGACTGCAACTCTTTGTTAAGGGTTTCAGTTACTTCATTAGCTGTGGTTGCTGATGCATATATGGTTGAATCTTCAGCATACATGGACACACATGCTTTGTTTAATGCCAGTGGCAGGTCATTGGTAAAAATATAAAAGAGTAGAGGGCCTAGAGAGCTGCCCTGCGGTACACCACACTTTACATGTCTGACATTAGAGAAGCTTCCATTAAAGAAAACCCTCTGAGTTCAAATAGATAGTTCTGAATCCATGATATGGCAGAGTTTGAAAAGCCATAACACAAGGTTTTTCAACAACAGGTTATGGTCAATAATATCAAAGACTGTACTGAAATCTAACAGTACAGCTCCCACAATCTTCTTATGAATTTATTTCAACCAATCATCAGTGATTTGAGAGAGATTGGTGAAATTGTTTACTAGTCCAAAAAGAACTCCTAGCTCCCTTATCTATCAGCATGCTGAAAGTATGTTGTTGTTGGTTTTTTTTTTTTACAGAGAAATAGCATTGTATTTGGTCAAACATTTTTTCCAACAGTTAGCTAAGAGCTGATAGGTCTGCTGTTAGAACCAGTAAAGGCCGCTTTAACACTCTTGGGTAGCGGAATGACTTTGGCTTCCCTCCAGGTCTGAGGACAAAGACTTTCCTCTAGGCTCAGATTACAGATATGACAGATAGGAGTGACTATAGAGTCATCTACTATCCTCAGTAGCTTTCCACTTAAGTTGTCAATGCCAGAAGGTTTGTCATTATTGAGCGATAATAATTTTTCCAACTCTTCCACACTAACTTTACAAAATTCTAACTTACAATGCTTTTCTTTCATTATTAGTTGTTTTATGCATGAGTACGATGGCTCACTGTTCGTTGTTGGCATTTCCTGCCTAAATTTTGCCAGTGAAGTAATCATTAAAATAATTGGCAACGTCAAATGGTTTTGTGATGAATAAGCCATCTGATTCGATGAAAGATGGAGTTGAATTTGTCTTTGTGCCCATAATTTCATTTAAAGTAGGCCTACTCCAAAGTTTTATTCTGATGTGTTTTGAGCTTTTTTTCTTCAATGTGATGCCTCAGCATTTATGATCCACTCCTGGACCAAAGAAACAGCAATCTATCTGCAATATTGGGACATAAAAAATGAAAAATCTTTTATAAATAAAAGATGCCCAAAATGTAGATGTAAAAGGAGGAGTAGGTATGCATGCTCTTGACATGGTTTACCTCTGTTTAATACCTGCACAGTATGATAATATCCTTGTTGACCACCAGGAGTCCTCAATGGCCAGAAACAACTGGGGCTTGTTCCTAGAAAACATTACAGAATGTTCAGATAAAACTATATTCCATAGAACAGATACATACCTACTTTTCTGTTATATACACTCTTAGAAGTAAAGAGTTCTTTGTTTTTCCCCATAGGAGAACCCTTTTTGTTTCCAGGTAGAACCCTTTGGTGGTGAAAAAGGTTATACAACCTTTCAGTGGTGAAAGGGTTCCACATAGAACGTTTTATTAGTGAAAGGGTTTCAGCTGGAACCAAAAATTGATATTTGCAGAAGGTTCTCCTATGGGGACAATTGATGGTTCTAGGTAGGACTTACTTTTCGCAGAGTGTAGGGTAAAAATAGTCAGCTCTATACATTAGATTTCTATCTGCAACTTTAGTAGGAGCATCCCATTGATGGCATATTACATTTTGATTTAAATTACTTAATTTAAAGGAACTATGCATCAAAACTATGTTTGTGTAAAAGTTAAATTGCATTGTTTGTCAATAATTCATATTCAGATATTCATATGCACATGTATTTTACCTGCCAAGATAGGGTAGAGCAGATGGGTGAAATTTCACATCAGGGATCAACTTTTCACTTTTTTTTTTTTTTGGTTAAAATAACCCTGTGCCATTTTAAATAATGTTGGTCCCTCCTTGATTTTTGATTACATCCGATGATACCACATTATAAGCTACAGTCAAGATCATGCTAATACTCCCATGACATTTGATTGAAATATTAATTAACTTTTCCGTTTCCATTTGAACAAGGAGGAGGAATCTAACACAACACAGGATTATTTTGTTCTGGATTTAAACCTGCCCCAGGGTAATTTGAAACTCAAAAGTGTTGGGTCTGGTCCATGCTAGATGGGAGACCAGATGCAGCTGGAAGTGCATGGTATTGGATGGCCAGTAGGGGGCATTAATCGCTCTATACCCAAACGCCCTAGTCAGTGTTGAAAACTCTGTACAGATCCTCTGCTAAAAACTCAAATCTGACACTAATCCCAATAGTTAGCGAGTTGACCCCAGTGTCCCGGCTAGATTCTCAACCTGGCTGCTCATATTGTGCTCTAATTCCCAGTTATTAGGCTAACTGGCTATTTCAAACTCTTTACTTTACTTTAAAAGTTTCTTCAGGTTATTGTTTTAGCCTAGATTGTGTCAATTTACCTGCAGGTAAGTAAAAATGATAGGTTGATAATACTGTTAAAACAATTTGCGCTAGATTCTATCAAATAATATAGCCAATGCAGAATGTATTTATTTGTAGAGTGCATTTCCCACACAAAATGTGCATAATATACTTCATATCTATTGCAAAACATAATCTATTCAAAATCAAAAGTCAGTTTGAAATGGAAGGTCTTAAATTAGAAAGAATGCAATTGAGGCTGTCTCTTTGACATGTGCAGGTGAAACAAAACATGAGCCACAGAACTGCAGGTTTTTTTGTCCCATGCAGCAGCTCATATTTCCTTCCATGTCACACCTGATTCAACTAATCAACCTAAAATGTAGGCCTATGTGTTTATTTTGCCTGGACGTCTGTCTGTCTGTCTGACGCTGTGAGCTCTGACGCTTTGGGAGAGAGATGGTAAATGGCCACCTACAGGTTAACACGGGTCACCAGATTGCCGCCCTAAAACCCAATATGGATGTATCATGTACAGAATGGTTACCCATATGTCGGGGTAGTTATTCACTTTTCGTTTAATGCCAATTGACTAAATTGCTATTTTGGCTACTTAGAAAACAGACCGACAGATTAGATGTTGTAAACGAAACCAACCCAGACAGGAAGCACCAGGTTTCCCGTGTTGTATTAAGATTTGTATGACACTAGAATATATCCCTACCCTAATCTCTCTGCGTGAAACAGACATAACCGCCCAGGGCTCCAGTCAGAGACTTTCAGATTAGTGCTAAAAATCAATTAGGCCAAGGAATAGTGAATCAATGATCTTCCTTAATCTCTTTGAGGGTATATTTATGATTTACTTAAGCAAGTGTAATGTTAATATGTTGTCGACTGAAGAGGGGTGTGTGGGTGGAGGGGAGGGGAGGGGAGGGAGACATTGGTGGTTTTGATTAGTGGGGTCATTCATTTTGCTACCTGTTGAAGTGCCCGGATTAAATGTTTAATTAATTGATTGAATCATAGGCTAATCATCAGACTTGTTGGAAATGATCAAAATAATTATAATCTACATTACATCATAAACTGAGTTGTGTGCCTATAAGCGTTCAAACATTTAGTTAACAAGTTATGGATGCTGCACTTGGTGAGCAGAGAACGCCTAAATAGTGTGTCGGTGGAAAATTAGAAGACAATATCTCAAACAAGACATTAGTTTTAGAACTTCTTGTGCATTCATTGCTATCAATGACTCAAGTCTCTCCAGACCCCATGAGCACGGTTCTAATTTGTCTTGCAATCTGGAGAGCGAGCGCCCCGCGCGCTATTTCAGTTGCCACGGCGCATGTGGTGGGATTCCCAGGGAATCACCAGTGTTTCGGCAGCTTGCGCGTCCACCTCGCGCTGACACTCTGACCTCCTCAATCAGGCCATGAAAACGCATGGTTGTGGTAGTCAATGGCACTTTACCAGCAAGCTTTTCAGGTACCAGGTCACTAAAAAATGTGAGATGAAAAGAAAAGCGTGTGAGCAGAATAAAAGCAACGTCATGGCACAAGGCTGGACGTGCGACTATGGTGCGGGGGCTGACTACAGCACCACAGGATATGCTGGTTACATTGGGTAACCTGTGAGTCTAAAAATTGAAATGTGAAAAGGACAATTATCAACTATGTATTGTTGAAATGTTGATTTCTGTCACCATTCGTTCTTTGTGGACGCGGTATGGTAAAATGCATTATGTATGAATGCATTAGTTACAGGTGCTATTATTAGTGATTAGGCTAATGTTCACCTGAGGACGTTCATATTCAGCATAAATGTTTATAGCACATTTTCTTAAACAAAATAATACCTTGTCACTTGATCATCTGTTTACATGTGTGCTTCAAAGCACTTGTAAACTTGCATAGCAAGGTGTAACATTTATTAAGACGTTCCAAGTTTTTGTTATATGTTTAATCCATTTAGTTTGCATTTTTGTCTTGAATCTCTCTAATCTTTTGGACACTCAAGATGGATTTATGTGATGATTATGTCCAGCTTTTGCACTGGGCTTTTCACTTTCTAAGTAAGAGTTTTTCCATATCCATGCGTTTTATGCACAGCAGACACCAAGTAGGCTATATGTTAATGTTCACTTGATTTAGTGAGCGTAAAGCTACTTTGAAAAATCTACAATTAAACTATAGGTGTAGGCTATTGAGTCTTGGAATCATGCATCACTGGCCCTCCCTCACCATGAATTGTAATACACCATGACCTTCGTAATACATCTCATTTATAATGTTCACCATTATACGGTCTGTTGAAGAGACCCAAGTGTTGCTGTTCCCATGCCAGTGCTCGCTTTGCAGCGTCCGCTGGCACTGAGATACAGTATGTCACACTGGTGAATTGATCGTGTGACGTTGACGGTCACGGTCCTGTCTACGAGCAATTTGTAAAAGAATCCCCCTGCTTAACGACCAGTCATCGCTCAGGTACCAGTCTGGTGCAACAAACAATATTGCAGACCTGTGGCTCTATTGAATGTAAACTAATACATCGAATCGAAAATATGATTTAAGCCGGTATGAATCAAGCACATGTGTTTATTATCAGATCGACAGCATACTTTCCTATTTCAAAATATATTTAAAAGTTATAGGATAGGTGGATATATATTATATTATGTTATATTAGCTCTTCAAACATAAACCTAGGCCTATTATAAGAAAACCAAAACGCGCATGCAAGGTGCAAAGCAGCAGCAGCACCCATTATAATGGGACGTGTTGCATTGACTGGCTCACCGCACAAGTGGCGTTATTCCCACGGCCTGTGCCTCCACTGCTTCATGTTGCAGCTTGCGGCGAGGCGCAATACACAACCTACAGTTAAAGACTTGTTTTCTCCTTCAACTAGCAAAATGACCCCCTCCATCTCAATCTGAATGGGAGTGAATGGGGGTTTCCCAGACTCCGACCAGTCAACATTTCAGGTACCGGCATAATTTGTTGTGAGGTGTCTGACAAACGCCCTCTGACGCGCACTGTGAGGGCACACTGCCTTTACTCTGTTTCCCCATAATAAAGCCATACTAGCTGTCGTAAGTGGGTCGATCTCTTTATTGGTGAATTTATTTCTGTTCGTGAAAGCACTTAGGCTAAAGGACTTGCATTATGGTGCTGAACACCTGAAGGATTTAAGTCGAGTTTGTCTTAAAATATTATAGCCTATTTGGTATCGCATTCATAGAATGTTGGGCACATTTTTACGCACATTCAGAACTCTTTTTGACTACGACTATATGAAGTGTTAATTGATATAAACCAATGTAACTCAGCAATGTTGTCTTAACTTCTAGCTTCATCTTTATTTTACACAATTCTGCAGTCTAGAAAAAACAAACAATAGCTTAATAAAAGGCAAACATCAAAAACATAATTTTGGCACACAAATAAACCTCCCTTAAAAATGAAAACTAGGGTGAATAAGGATAGAGTGGGACATCATATAAACTGGGACAGCTTAATCCCGAGGCATTTATAGCTTGGTCTGACAAGAGAAAATCTAAACTATTGTTACTAAGTCCTTGCAGAGAAACTACCTGATCAAAATCACACTTCATTGGTGTGACATTATAGATGGGGGCAGAGCAAGCTTCAAACAGGAAGCTCACCCCGTGAAGAACATGGGAAGATCAGTGATAGCTTTTTTTCTGTTTTGATGTTAAGGTTATGAAACTGTAATAAATAATGCACTGTGCCAAGTTGTGATGTAAATATGCATACTATGTACTGGTGATTCAAAATACATTAAAAAGTTGCCAATATTATGCTTACATTTTGTAATTCAGTCATTTTTTTATGTAGTCCCGCTTTACCAACCATTTTTGTTGTCCCGCTCTGGTTCTTGTAATATTATATCCTGTACATGTTTTCTTGTAGTACTGTTATTAGTACTGTTATTGGAGTGAATTCAGAAAAAGTGGGACACTTTTTACATTTAGGTCTCCTGTAAACTCTTCAGACATCTATCCAACATATTAGCCCAACATATGATACACATCGTCAGATATTTCCTAATCACACAATTTTATAGAATTGTCATTTGGGTACAATTAGGACTATAATAATGGTGTCCCAGTTTATCTAACCTGCTGTCCCAGTCTATCAAATGCGAACTGAAAATATGGTTCCCTCAGTGTACACAAATGGGTGTGTCATGCCTCCTGTGAATATGATATCAAAATGTATTTTTGTGTGATTAGGAAACATCTTGAGGATTTCAGAAACGTATCATGTGTTGGGCTAATATGTTGGATAGATTTTGAAAGAGGTTACAGATTACGGAAATGCAAAAAGTGTCCAACTTATTCCGAATTTACCCTACACTCCAGCACACATGGTTTCAAGACAACCAGAAAGACAACTTTTAGATAAAGGCAGGTGAATTCAACCTTTAATGTGAAAACAAACAAAAATGTCAAGAGATTATTTAAACGATGCAAGTTTAGTTTTGAACATTTTGCTAGCCTGATATTGTGTGGCTGCTTTTGATATTAATTGGCTAACCCCGCCAATATTTCACTAGGCGGTTAGGTAGGCTACCTGTTGCACTATAAGTATTGAATGTGATTGCATCCTTATCTTTGAGTGAGATCAAACAAAATTAATAACTTATCTGAAGTATTGCCTGCAATATGTGATACATTTCAACTCTGCACTGGACAGATCATCATCATCCCACAGATCATCCCTCATTGAGATTATCACCACTAGGCTTAATTAAAGTCAACAGGTATGATGCAGTTATACAAGCTTTCTTTATCATATCATAAGCATGTATAACCCATTTTATATCGTAATATAATCTCATAATGATGACTATAACTACAGCTATTCTCAGTCTGAAACCTTGCCCCTATATTCTAGGACATCATAACATAATAATAGGACTTCATAAGGGTTCATATGTATGACACGTAATAAAACATCCCTGTTGGCAATGGGAAAATTAGGCCTATTTCCAACTATTCTATGTTTATCGAAGAGGAATTCAATATATATTTTTGCTGTAGCCTAATATTATTTTTGAGCTGTACATTTCGTAATCACACTTGCAAGGGGCTCTCGATGTTTTGTGGCTGTTTTGTATTGTGCCCTTTTCACAATTATTTAAGATAAGAGCACTTCTTGTCATAAATTACTCGTTTACGGTGACAGAGGGTATGTCGCTATTGAGAGGCAAGAAACGCCCCTGCTTTGTCGGTAAAGTGCTCTCTTATTCTCTGTTGATTGTTGCGGCGTGAACAGGCGAGTGTCCACTGTGCAGAGCCAATGTGTAGGCAGAGCAGCATCCTAAAACCTATGACTGATGAACACATCATTATGTCCGCCTGTCTATCACTGAAATTACGTCTCATTTCAATGACATTATTCTCATACAAATGTTTACTCTGCGTTCTATGGGTTCTAATAGAAATTGGACTCCTCCAATAATTAAGTGCTCAGACCAATGGGCTCTAACTGCTTGCTGTGGGCACGAGTGGTCGGCTATTGAATGGGGCAGGTACCTGCTTTAAGATGCCTGCCTTCATGAGGTGTCAGCGATGTTATCATTGTTATATGCCCGACCCTTTAATTACTACATATTTTTTGTTCACTTTACACATTGTTTAGTCCCAATGGATGCAAGGGTGCAGTAGATGCAAGATAAGCCTATTCAATGCAGACTATTTATGTTCTTGTAGGCCTATAAAGCTCGAAATTGAATGCAATTTAGATTGCATTGACAAAAGATCAATACGAGAATTAAGACCTGGAGCCTCGGAAAGGACTCTGATGTTTATTACAATATAATAGCCTAATAATAATATATTATTGTGGAAACGTGCAACCAGATGTGGACACTTATGCTGCAAGCAAATAATGTAATAATTTTATTGAATCAAAAATCAATAAAGCAATGGGAATAATGCGATTACTTCAAAGAAAAGAGAAACCTGCACACTACTCTTGCTAAAATACAAATGTTCACAAAAGTTCTGAGGAAGGCCAAGAAAGAGGCCGACAGGTTAATTAAGCTTTAATAAGTAAATAAAATATTAAAAAGTGATCCGTGCAAGAGCAGTGTACGAGTTTCTCTTAAAAATAACTGTATTGAATAAAAGGTACAATGTTAGGGTGGCTGCAGGTTTTGGACTTAGTTGGTCATTGGTCCTGTAATGCTTTGTTGCCCCTATGTTCAGTTTTCCATGTAGTGCAAAAAGGGGGTAAGCGCTGCGCCATAGAGTGGGGCGGGGGTGGAGTGGTAAGAGATTATTTTATCTAGGTGCACCCTCCGCTGCGGAGCGTAGTGTATACTCAACGCTGATTGGCTGGCGTTTTTGGTTAATGGCACACGACTATGGATGTAGTTATAAGAGTCCTCGCGTGCCAGCCTTCAGCAAAGAGCAAACTTGCTGTTACTGGGCAACACGAACACAACAGCTAAAAATGGACACTGTCTTGGATCCATTTACTGCACTGGACTCCTTCTCCTCCCCTTATTTTGATGACGATGATTTCTTTACTGACCAGTCCTCCAGGGACCACTTGGACACCGACGAGTTTCTGGATGATGATGTCGACTTTCTCACCAGCCATTTCCAAGATTACTACAAGGATAGCAGGATAGCGCATGATGGGGACTATTGTGATATTGGTAACTTGTCCTTCTCTTCCTCCTCATCTACCTTCTCGTATGAGTGCACTGACAGCACCTCAGAACTGTCGCCTCAGATGGGAGGAGATGGCCCGATGCTAAAAAGGCGGAGGCGGATGAGATCCGATAAGGAGATGCAACAATTGCGGCAGGTTGCCAACATCCGCGAGCGGCGGAGGATGCAGTCCATTAACGTTGCTTTCGAGGGACTCCGGTCTCACATCCCCACTCTACCGTACGAGAAGAGGCTATCCAAAGTAGATACTCTGCGCCTGGCCATTGGCTACATCAACTTCCTCGCTGAGCTCGTGCAGTCGGACATGTCCATCCGAAACTCCAACAGCGACGCACTGACTCAACCCAAAAAAGTTATAATTTGCCACAGAGGAACAAGTAAGAAGCCTACATTTCATATGGTTAGATAATGACTATGATAATGACTTAACTTTGAACTGTATTGTTTTTGTTACTCATTTGTTAAAGACTAATAATTTGTCCCCTTATCAGGATCTCCATCTCCAAGTGACCCTGACTACGGGCTGCCTCCCCTCGCGGGACACTCTCTGTCCTGGAAAGACGAGAAAGAGCTGAAAGACCAGAACGTAATCAGAACCGCTAAAGTCTGGACACCTGAGGACCCACGGAAACTGCACATGAAATCCTCCCTGTCCAATATTGAAAACGAGCCTCCTTTCAGCTTAATCTCAGCCCAATAAATATTATGTTATGTTTATGTCTAAAAGTATGTATTGTTATACACACATTGTAAATCCATGTTAATATATAACGTTCTCTTAACGTTTATTCTTATGTAACGTTGATTATTTACGTGTAAATATTATATTTATATGTCAATGTTCTCTATTCACAATTCAGGCAGCATGGCAATCATCATGTATAGCAACATGTATTTAATTGTTTCCATGATAATATGTTTTAATATAATTTTTATGAATATACGAAAACCAAAATATTTTTATAGGCCTACTGAATTGTAAAAATATGTATATTTATATTCAATCTGATAATAAATGCTCTTAAATTATGAATACATTGTGTTGTCTGGTCTGTACCACTTTTCTTCATAGGCTGATATGCTTACATTTAATACATATGATTTGAAATCCAAGTTGTGAAGATAAATAGCCATAAAAGGAAAGTTATACGCATGCATAACAGTGCATAAAGCAATCAATCAACATGCATAAATAAATAAATCAACATGCATGAATCAATTACAGTTTTTTTTTATTGCTTAAGCACGATTTTCAAAACAGGGCCCGTGTTTTCAAAACACTACACACAATTAGCACAACCACACACCCAATTAGCAAAACACTACAGATCCTTTGCAAAATTAAACACTCTTGTAAAAACTATACACTTCTTTTTAAAAACCACACTTTGTTACCATATGAAACACACACGTTTCACATTACTATACTCTGTTTGCACGAGTTACACTCTGCTGTGATAAACCTAAAACACTTTTAGCACTTCTACTTCCCTATGATTAGAGTAGGCTACTCTCAACAAAGTACAAATATAATGTAAATTCACCAAACACTACACAAGACCAATGTTGCAGACTGAAGAAACTCATTTATTTCTCAACACGCCCAAAATGTTGACATGGAGATTCATAATACTGTAACCAAACGTCACTTTACGTATTGTAAGTTCAAAAAAATAAAAATAAATAACTAGACATTGTCTCTTCGCCTAGCTGGATCTGGCCAGAGAATTTCATCAACATCACAGGCAATGTTGTCATTAGCAAGACACCTTGGAAAGAAACGTCTTGAATGACGAATCCATCCTTGCATTGCTGCTACCTCCATCTGGTCACAGGCCTCCTCCATGGCTTGGATGAGGGGTACCTCAGCCTGGAGACGGAGATCATATACCTTCCACTGCCATGCCGAGAAAAACTCTTCTATAGGGTTGAGGAATGGAGAGTATGGTGGAAGATATAGGACGGTGAAATGTGGATGTTGCTGAAACCAGTTCTGAACCAGAGCAGAGCGGTGGAAAGACACATTGTCCCAGACAACAATGTATTGCATATGATCGATTTGATTTGCTGCTGTTATGTTGTGCAATTGGTCCAAGAATGTAAGTATGAGTGCTGTGTTGTAAGGGCCCATATGGGCATGGCGGTGGAGGACCCCATTCTGTGTAATGGCTGCACAGAGTGTTATATTACCCCCACGTTGCCCTGGGACATTGACTATAGCCCTGTGGCCAATGATGTTTCTTCCCCTCCTTCGTGTTCTCGTCAGGTTGAACCCAGCCTCATCTACGTAAATGAACTCATGCTGGATCTCCTCTCCATCCATTCGTAAAACTCTCTGAAAAACAGTGTCAGGCAAAATTGTGTAGTTCAGTGTAGATCTAGTATACATATTACAGTACAGTAAAAGATTATGAGACAGTATGCAAGATCACACTGCTAAAGTGAATACATACCTCTGCATAATCATGCCGCAGTCGTTTCACCCTTTCGGAATTGCGCTCGAAAGGCACTCGATAAATTTGCTTCATTTGAATATGGTTTTTTTTTAGGATGCGTGCCAGTGTTGATGTTGAGACCTGATGGATATCGTTGAAAATGGCGTGGTTATTGACAATGTTAGCTTGGAGCTGCTTGAGTGTTATAGCATTGTTGGCCAAAACCATGTTTACTATCTCCCTCTCTTGCTGTTCTGTGAACATAGGAGGCCTTCCCCCTTGTCGTCCCTGACCCTCAATCCTATGTAGAAAAAAAACAGTATACAATAGTACAGTAATTTCACAGGAAAAGGTAACAGAAGTGCTGATAGTGCATAGAATATAGTACTGTAAGCAGTTACTGAAACCGTGCAGATGTTTTTGATATGATGATATTTTTACAATACCTATTTTCCAGTCGAAATGTTCTCATCACACTTGCCACTGTATATCGGCTTAGATTTGGCTGTACTCGCAGTCCAGCCTCCCTCAGCGTCAGGCCGTGGTTGACAATGTGGTCAACCAGTGTTGCGCGGATCTCATTTGTCAGATTCGGTCCTCTTTGAGCACCTTCTTGTCTTCCTCTTCCTCTTCCTCTTCCTCCCCCCTCCTCTTCCTCCTCCTCCTCGTTCTCCTCCTCGTCCTCCTCGTCCTCCTCGTTCTCCTCGTCCTCCTCGTCCTCCTCGTTCTCCTCATTCTCCTCGTCCTCCTCCTCGTTCTCCTCGTCCTCCTCGTCCTCCTCGTTCTCCTCGTTCTCCTCGTCCTCCTCCTCGTTCTCCTCGTCGTCGTCCTCCTCCTCCTCCTCGTCTTACTCTTTCTCTGACTCTTTCCATTGTGCTTGAAGACCGATGAACTCACCTGCTGCTTTTTATAGTGCTTATACACCTGATTGGTGTGTCTACAATTAAGCAAACGAGTGTTTGCACACCTGATGACTGTGTTGAACCAATTGGTTGGACGGTGTGGTAATTTGACAGTCAGTGCTTTGGTATTGCAAGGACGTGACTTCATGATAGATTTTTGTGTGTAATGTATGTTAAGTGTGTTTAGTGTTTTGCAAATCACTGTGTGTAGAGTTTTGCAACAAGTGTAAGGTTGACAATGTGCTTATAGTTGTGCAAATATGGGCTGATGTTTTGCTTCTTGAGTGTAAGGTTTTGCTAATAGTGTACTACTTTTAATTTTAGTGTGTAAGCAATCCAAAAAAACTGTAACAAAAGTTATATTTTAGAACGTGGTTGTGCACCTGAAAGTCAGTGATATCGAGCATTATACGTTGAAATGCATTGCACATTGGGCCTCAGTCTCAAGCCATGCATGTGCATATACTCCATGAGCAAACATGTTCATTCTACTGGGTATCTGATGGAGACTGATAACTCCTTCATAGGCCTACGATCTTAGAACTGTAGGTTATACACCCACAAACTTCATATAAAAACTACATTAGGTATGCAAATCAGATGTAAATTAAACTAACATGCAGATACAATCCAATGGCTTAAAATGCAGGGCCTGCAGCTACAAACCATAGCTGTTATCATGTTGATCTATTATATTGTTTAAAGGGGCATGACTAAACCGATGGCTTGCAGTAAAAGCTGTTAGCTTCAATGTTCTGCAGGTTCTTCAAGGCAAAACTCTTCCCATGGTAGCGGCTTCCCTTCAACGTGTTCCATTGCCATTTTTACGTCAGCTCTCTCCCATTTATGTAGTGGTAGCGCAGATATATGCCTGTGCCCAAACTTGCAAACACACATTCATACAACCAACTGGCTAAGGGCATTTCGGATAACACATGCATTTCGGATGGGGAAAAAAGAAAGGTATATTCATTTTCTGTATTAGTCTTTGCAATTCGATTATTTTCTTCTTGCTATATTATTATAATAATAATAATAATACGTATTATTATTATTATTATTATTATATTATTATTATGGTTATTATTGTTATTATTATTACTCTACTCGAAATTGTTGCTAAATATTAAGGAGATTATTGTGTTGTTTTTCTAACTTGAAACTGGAGTTTAATCTTTTTACAAGTTTTCAGTGCATGTGCTTTTTGGGAATGACAGTGGACCTATAATCCAATCTCTTGTTGCATTACCGCCTCATTAACAGCGCAGTTATCCCTGTCCTAGACACAACACAAGAGACCACGTAATCTAATTACATTAATTAGAAAGTCAAACGTTAGCAAGTCAGCCTTAAACGAAATAAAAGACCCAGGAAGTAGCTGGGCTTCATCCATTTTGTCGTGGGCAACATTTATATTTAATTTGGTGAAGTTGCAGAGAACAACAAAACAACAGTATAGCGTCATTGTTTGGTCACCCCTAATTCTATTGAGATATTGTGTTTTTGTGTGCAAGCACAGTAGAAAACCCCTCAAAACATCCTTTAGTACAATACCAATCAAACGGAAGGGAAAGGTTTAAACCGTAAAACACTTGGGTCTCTATCTTGTCAATCTTGTGCTTGGTCTTGGCAAGGCTTAAAAGAGCACCATTTACGGGCTGACAGGTTTTATTCCTTTTCTTACCCGGCTAAACATTCGAAAACCATGCCAAGCTCCAATTATGTTAAGAATAAGTTAGTGATACTGAAATGAAGTGCAATTCTCTAAAGCATTCGGGTAGCCTTTGACTATATGTTGCTGACTGACGGAGGTGCTTTGGCATGCAAAGCAAGTTTATAGTCAGTAAATGTGTCACAAGGCATAGAAAACAGCCGTATGTACGGCAGTCGTATATAGAACCATGTGGCTCCAAGGTATGCCTGTGCCAACTTGGCAAAAACAAAAACACGAGGTTTATGGATGTGTTATGTCATTGTCCACTGTCATTTAAAGTGACACTCTTCCTAACGTGTTTGTGGTTTTTAACATATCAAGCCTATTGTTACCATTTGAAAGTTGTTGCAAATAAGAAATTACGCACCAGGGTGTTCATGACAAGCGCAGCCCTCTGCGCATCAGTTTGCATGCAACTCAGAGCCAACGAATGAATAACTGTTGCGCATAAATTGTAGAAGACAGATCAAAGATATGCAGAAATGTACAACAAAAAAGCTGTGATAGGCTAACAATGACAACAGTGATTGTAACAAATAATTAGGCTATATTGGAAAACCAACTTCTAAGAACATTAGGCCATTTCATGAAGGTATGCTAGTGCTACTTTATGATATCCAACACATTTCAGTCATATCTCTATTAATCAGATGAAAGTAAAATGGTTAAATGCATCATCCATCGTCTATAATTCTATAATAATCCGTAGATAAGCGTATGGTAAGCACTGGGAAGGACGCCTAACAAGATTCTCTTAAGCTGTAAGTAACTCTGCTGATACTTTGGATTATCGCGCATAAAAATATGGGCTCAGAGTCTGTAAATCCCCCGAACTCCCGCGATTTCATTAACGTATCTCCACGGTGGCATCGGGGTACCAGCTGCGAGGTTGAACAAACACCAGTTGAGTCTGCCCATGGGTAGTGTGAACCTCATGGGTAGCCTTTTAAATCCCATCGCACCATGCACCAAAACGGTCAAATGGCTCAAAATTATGATTGAAAAACATATGCACATATAATTCAATAATTATATGTGATAATTCAAAATAGATTATTGCGGTAGTATGGATGTTAGCACTTGGCTAACCAACAGGTGTTAGGACTTGGCCCGGGGATACGGGTACAGAGAGACCCATGGAGGGGAGGGCGAGGTTGCCAGAGAACGCTCTGACCAGGAGCCTCTCCTTTTACATGGCGTGGAGGCGCCTTACAATCCAAATGATAGGCCTATCTTTATTGCTACTCACATGTCCTAGGCTGTAACATATCCATCCCCGTCGAGGTTCTTTAGGATGCACCTGGTATTTCAAACTTGTTCTTTTTGTGCTTCTGGGTGCTGGACAGCAGCTGCTTAAAACAAGCAAAGAGAGAGGCCCTTACAATGTCTCCAAGACGTGTTGGCATGGTTTTCTCGTCTTTAATGTTCCATTAACCATTGTCTATACAATATGGGAACTGTAAAGCATGACGTTTTGTTATAATAAAACATGTTCAATGATACACTTGGATTGAAAGCTTTAATACGAGCCAGCAAACATTCAATCTCGTTGTGTCCCCCGTCTATCTGCAGGCAATTACTGCGGCCTTTTGCTGGGCCTTGATAAGCCAATTAAATTTATGTCTGCTAATTTTCCAATTAGAAAAAAGGACTTAGAGCTGGGCTGGCTCCTAAGGACATTGATTTTCTTACCATCACCTGGCGTTCAAACGGGTTCCATTTACCAACAAGGAAAATGTCAGGCGTTTCATTTGGCGACTCTTGTTACCATAAGCCTCTTTCCATCCTGCCCCATTGTTTTCTCCTGTTAATAACTCATTACAAGGATTTCACAAATCCTCCATTACATATGTTTTGTCTCCATATTTTGATCCGTAAGATTAAGCAGATGTTATGATTGAAAATTGAAAACTCCAGGGCTATTCTGTCTGAAAGAAAGAGGCGGACTCCGCGCCGAACTAACAAAGAGGTTGGGGAGATCTTCAGAAAAACATTTCCGACCAATAAACAGACTTCATCCTGCTCTATTTCAACCATTGTGTCATTTTTGAATAATTAAGGTTAATAGGAATAGGTTTGTGTACTTTCAATGCAAGGCCACAGGTGCGGGGTGACATGATGAATGATGTGCCTGATTTTTGCCAAGCTCGAGGGCCCTTCTCTTGGATGTTCAAGCTGATAGAAAATATTGGCATTTCTTTAATTCACAGCATTACTTTCATTCAGGACAAAGCAGGGTGATGAAAAGCTTATGCTGTAATGAAACACGCTACATGGTGGTCGCTTTGCTTCCTGAAAGAAAGGGCGAGTCAATGCCCAGGCGCGCTTTGGTTTGTGCGCAAGTACTCCATCTAAATTAAATAAAAGACCCTTTCCAACTTTTAAAAGACCGCATTTTAATGTATTAAAGCCTCCACGGCTGAATTCATTAAGCATATGGTGCTAAGGCACCAGTCTTTTGAACTGGGGAAGCCCTCGACATGGTAACTTGTGTTTTAGGGGATATTTAACTTCTCAATAGCCGAACTGATCATGGCAACAAGTGCTCCCAAGGCGCGCGCGTACAAGATGGTGCAAGGTGTTTTTAAAAGGAAAATATTCTTAATTGGAGCTTAAAACAATAGTAATTTCGCAATTTCAACACATGTGTAACCCTCATTGAAAAATGAACACCAGTTATTGATGAAAAATATCTTAATTGTGGACCCAAGGAGAGGGACATAAATACTCCAAAATCTGTGTCCATTTTGCGCATTGAGCTATATCCTCGGCTATGTATGGATAGGTTTGGGTGCGCATGGAGAGCTTCTCTATTATTTTATGCCAATTCTGAATCTAGTCTAAAGTACCCACATCACAGGTCGTGTACTTGGTCCATGTTCGCCTAATTTTCTTTAGTTGCTAAATTTTTCAGTTATACAGGCTTTGGTTTTCTAACATTAATTTCCTGTGCAGCAGTAGTAGTGTCAACGTTACCACATTATCCCTGTCTATAACCAAATAAGGCCTTTAATTATGGAGGGTTGGTCATTTAGTTCATGCCATTATGGGTTTATGATGGTTAAATAAAACTATAAATCCAATACGTTTACGCGTAACGGATAGTTCCATAGCCGAATCTTAAAATGCACTGAAGTTTACACGCACATATCTTAAATTATGATGATCATATGCAGATATTTAGGTTAGATATTCTGACACGTTCAGATGAGCGCACCAATCAGAGCAATCTAAAACCACCACTCAGCCTATAGGCCAACTATATTTTAGCATTGTTTTAACCAATTTATATCAAATTTAAACCAAGACACGGTCAAGAAATAAACATTGGATGTGAGATTGTACTGACAAAAGACGCTGACTTTTGTAAGCGTGAGTGACTCATTGGGTGGGTGAAATTAGTGAGATTGATGTTTGATGGAGCTTGAGATCAGAGTGAAAGTGAGAGGACGTCTTGAATTTAATGGATAAGCAAGCAAGTGCGGTGAAGCCTATACAAAGTGCATTCGGAAAATATTCACACCCCTCGACTTTTCACACATTTTGTTAGGTTACAGCCTTATTCTAAAATGGATTAAATTATTATTTATCTCATCAATCTACACACAACACCCGATAATGACAAAGCGAAACAGGTTTTTAGACATTTTCACACATTTGTACATTTTCTAAAACAGAAATACCTTCTTTACATAAGTATTCAGACCCTTTGCTATGAGACTCGAAATTGTGCTCAGGTGCATCCTGCCATGATTTGGAAAGGCACACACCTGTCTATATAAGGTCCCACAGTTGACAGTGCATGTCAGAGCATAACCCAAGCCATGAGGTCGAAGGAAATGTCCAAAGAGCCCCGAGACAGGATTGTGTTGAGGCACAGATCTGGGGAAGGGTACCAAAACATTTCTGCAGCGTTGAAGGTCACCAAGAACACAGTGGCCTCCATCATTGTTAAATGGAAGAAGTTTGGAACCACCAATACTCTTTCTAGAGCTGGCTGCATGGCCAAACTGGGGGAGAAGGGCTTGGTCAGGGAGGTGACAAAGAACCTGATGGTCACTCTGACAGAGCTCCAGAGTTCCTCTGTGGAGATGGGAGAACCTTCCAGAAGGACAACCATCTCTGCAGCACTCCACCAATCAGGGCTTTATGGTAGAGTGGCCAGACGGAAGTCACTCCTCAGTAAATGGCACATGACAGCCCACTTGGAGTTTGCCAAAAGTCACCTAAGTGACTATCAGACCATGAGGAACAAGTGTTTCTCATGGTCGATCAACAATGACAAGCCACCGGGGTCTAACAACTTTAATGTAAAATTATTGAGGATAATAGCAGACGATATTGCCACTCCTATTTGCCATATCTTCAATCTAAGCCTACTAGAAAGTGTGTGCCCTCAGGCCTGGAAGGAAGAAAAAGTTATTCCCTTACCTAAGAATAGTAAAGCCCCCTTGAGTGGCTCCAATAGCCGACCAATCACCCTGTTACCAACCCTTAGTAAACTTTTGGGACAAAACCGTGTTTGACCAGATAAAATGCTATTTTACAGTAAACAAATTGACAACAGACTTTCAGCACGCTTATATAGAAGGACATTCAACAAGCACAGCACTTACACAAATGACTGATGATTGGCTGAGAGAAACTGATGATAAAAATATTGTGGGGGCTGTTTTGTTAGTCTTCAGAGTGGCTTTTGACATTATCGATCATAGTCTGTTGCTGGAAAAACATAACAGTGTTATGGCTTTACACCCCCTGCTATATTGTGGATAAAGAGTTACCTGTCTAACAGAACACAGAGGGTGTTCTTTAATGGAAGCCTCTCCAACAAAATCCAGCTAGAATCAGGAATTCCCCAGGGCAGCTGTCAAGGCCCCTTACTTTTTTCAATCTTTACTAACGACATGCCACTGGCTTTGAGTAAAGCCAGTGTGTCTATGTATGTGGATAACTCAACTCTATACACTTCAGCTACCACAATGACTGAAATGACAGCAACACTTAACAAAGAGCTGCAGTTAGAATGGGTGGCAAGGAATACGTTAGTCCTAAATATTTCAAAAACTAAAATTATTGTGTTTGGGACAAATCAAGTTGAGGAGACTAAATTGCTTGGAGTAACCCTGGATTGTAAACTGTCATGGTCAAAACATATTGATACAACAGTAGCTAGGATGGGGAGAAGTCTGACTATAATAAAGCTCTGCTCTGCATTCTTAACAGCACTGTCAACAAGGCAGGTCCTACAGGCCCTAGTTTTGTCGCACCTGGACTACTGTTCAGTCGTGTGGTCAGGTGCCACAAAGAGGGACATAGGAAAATTGCAATTGGCTCAGAACAGGGCAGCATGGCTAGCCCTTGGATGTACACAGAGAGCTAACATTAATAGTATGCATGTCAATCTCTCCTGGCTCAAAGTGGAGGCGAGAACCCGATCGAACATCTCTGGAGAGACCTGAAAATAGCTGTAGAGCGACACTCCCCATCCAACCTGACATTGCTTGAGAGGATCTGCAGAAAAGAATGGGAGAAACTCCCCAAATACAGGTGTGCCAAGCTTGTACCCAAGAAGACTTGAGGCTGTAATCGCTGCCAAAGGTGCTTCAACAAAGTACAGAGCAAAGGGTCTGAATACTTATGTAAATGTGATATTTATTGAATGTTTTTTTTGTTTTTTTGCTAACATTTATAAAAACCAGTTTTTGCTTTGTCATTATGGGGTACTGTGTGTAGATTGATGAGGGAAAAAAAACAATTTAATCAATTTTAGAATAAGGCTGTAATGTAACAAAATGTGGAAAAAGTCAAGGGGTCTGAATACTATCTGATTGCACTGTATGTCATTTTTTTGTCATCGATTTACACAAAATACTCTAATGTCAAAGTGTAAGAAAAATTCAAACATTTGTAAAATAAAATAAAACAAATAAAAAAATACACTAATATATCTTGATTAGATAAGTATTCAACCCCCTGAGTCAATACATGTTAGAATCACATTTGACAGGTATACAGCTGTGAGTCTTTTTGGTTAAGTCTCTAAGAGCTTTCCACACATGGATTGTGAAATATTTGCCCGTATTTCTTTAAAATATTCTTCAAGCTCTGTCAAATTGGTTGTTGATCATTGCTAGACAACCATTTTCAGGTCTTGTCATAGATTGTCAAGCAGATTTAAGTCAAAACTCTAACATTCACTTACTTCTTGGTAAGCAAGTCCAGTGTAGATTTGGCCTTGTGTTTTAGGTAATTGTGCTGATGAAAGGTGAATTCATCTCTCACTGTGTCATGTTCGTCGTGTAAAGGATTGGACCAAGGTGCAGCGTGGTATGCGTACATGTTTAATGTTAATAATAAACACTCGACAAAACAACAAAGCAACTGAACGTGAAGTTCTAAAGGCTATACATCAAAACAAGCCAAACAAACAGAAACAAGATCCCACAACATAGGAAGGCAACATGGCTGCCTAAGTATGATCCCCAATCAGAGACAACGATCGACAGCTGCCTCTGATTGGGAACCACACCCGGCCAACATAGAAATACTAAATCTAGATCTTACAAATAGAAATTCACACCCAGACCAAACCAACTAAAGATCTCTATGTCAGGGCGTGACACACTGTCTGGTGGAAAGAAGACTGAACCAGGTTTTCCTCTAGGATTTTTCCAGTGCTTAGCTCCATTCCATTTATATTCTATCCTGAAAAACTCCCCAGTCCTTAATTAACGATTACAAACATATCCACAACATGATGCGGCAACCACTATGCTTGAGAATATGGAGAGTGGTACTCAGTAATGTGTTGCATTGGATTTGCCCCAAAATTAACAATTTGTATTCAGGACAAAAAGTTAATTGCTTTGCCACATTTTTTGTATTACTTAAGTGCCTTGTTGCAAACAGGCTTCCTTCTTTTCACTCTGTCAATTCAGTTAGTAACCAACATCCTCAGTTTTCTCCTATCACAGCCATTAAACTGTGTAACTGTTTTAAAGTCACCATTGGCCTCATGGTGAAATCCCTGAGCGGTTTCCTTCCTCTCCGGCAACTGAGTTAGGAAGGACGCCTGTATCTTTGTAGTGACTGGGGGCATTGATACACCATCCAAAGTGTAATTAATAACTTCACCATGCTCAAAGGGATAATCAATGTCTGCTTTTTTCCCCTGGTCTTTGTTTGGTTGGTTGAATCTGTGTTTGAAATTCACTGCTCGACTGAGGGACCTTACAGATAATTGTATGTGTGGGGTACAGAGATCAGGTAGTCATAACAAAAATCATGTTAAACACTTATTGCACACAGAGTGAGTCCATGCAAACGTATTATGTGACTTGTTAAGCAAAATTATACTCCTGAACTTATTTGGCCTTGCCATAACAAAGGGGTTGAATACTTAGTGACTCAAGACATTTCAGCTTTTAATTTTGTATTAATTTGTAAGAAGTTCAAAAAACATAATTCCACTTTTACATTACGGGGTGTGTAGGCCAGTGACCAAAAAATCTAAATGTAATCCATTTTAAATACAGGCTGTAACAACAAAATGTGGAAAAAAGTAAATGGGTGTGAATACTTTCTGAAGGCACTGTAGGCTACATCAGCTAGAGACACGGACAGCACAAAGATGAGCACTATTTCTGTATCAATAATTCTTTCCACTTATTTCTATAGGCCTTTCTTCTGTTTGTTGGTATGTTGATGTTAACCATGTTTTCATGCATGAAAAATATATAGCATAACATTTAAAGGATTTCATAAATTGGGAAGCATAACCCTTAGACCTTCTTGAGATACACTACATGACCCAAAGTATGCGGACACCTGCTCGTCGAACATCTCATTCCAAAATCATGGGCATTAGTATGGAGTTGGTCCCCCCTTTGCTGCTATAACTGCCTCCACTCTTCTGGGAAGGCTTTCCACTAGATGTTGGAACATTGCTGCGGGGACTTGCTTCCATTAAGCCACAAGAGCATTAGTGAGGTCGGGCACTGATTTTGGGCGATTAGGCCTGGCTCACAGTCAGCGTTCCAATTCATCCCAAAGGTGTTCAATGGGGTTGAGGTCAGGGCTCTGTGCAGGTCAGTCAAGTTCTCCCACACTGATCTCGACAAACCATTTCTGTATGGACCTCACTTTGTGCATGGGGCATTGTCATGCTGAAACAGGAAAGGGCCTTCCCCAAACTGTTGCCACATCTGGAAGCACAGAATCGTCTAGAATGTCATTACATGCTGTAGCGTTAAGATTTCCCTTCACTGGAACTAAAGGGCATAGCCCAAACCATGAAAAACAGCCCCAGACCATTATTCCTCCTCTACCAAACTTTACAGTTGGCACTATGCATTCGGGCAGGTAGCATTCTCTTGGCATCTGCCAAACCCAGATTCATCCGTCAAACTGCCATATGGTGAAGCGTGATTAATCACTCCAGAGAACGCGTTTCTACTCCTCCAGAGTCCAATGGTGGCGAGCTTTACACAACTCCAGCCGATGCTTGGCATTGCGCATGGTGGTCTTAGGCTTGTGTGTGGCTGCTCGGCCATGGAAACCCATGAAGCTCTCGACGAACAGTTATTGTGCTGACGTTGCTTCCAGAGGCAGTTAGGAACTCGGTAGTGAGTGTTGCAACCGAGGACAGACGATTTTTACGCGCTTCAGCACTCTGCGGTCCCGTTCTGTGTGTTTGTGTGGCCTACCATTGAGCCATTGTTGCTCCTAGATGTTTCACTTCACAATAACAGCACTTAGAGTTGACCGGGGCAGCTCTAGTATGGCAGTCATTTGACGAAATGACTTGTTGGAAAAGTGGCATCCTATGACAGTGCCACGTTGAAAGTCACTGAGCTTTTCAGTAAGGCCATTCTACTGTCACTGTTTGTCTATGGAGATTGCATGGCTGTGTGTTCGATTTTATACACCTGTCAGCACAGGTGTGGCTGAAATAGCCAAATCCACTAAGGGGTGTCCACAGACCTTTGTATATATAGTATACATTTAAATGTTTTTGATAATAGTAGAGAATATCTGAGTGTTATCCTCTATTACAGGCCAATAATATTGTTTGAATTGTTTTATTTAGTAGAAATAAGAACTCGACAAACTGTACCTCCATTTTAATTATGTTGGTGATTTTGTTGTATATACTACAAAAGTATTGTAAATAACTAATTTATATATTGCAGAATGTTTTAATCAGTAAGACTATATAGCAATATAACAAGCATGAGAGTGTGCGCTCCCCCAATAGCTGGGCAATGACAGACAGCTGGCTTTAAAAATCCCCCTTGGTGGACCAAACACAACAACACTGACCTTTCCACGGGGGAATGGGAGATGGGCTTTTGACTGAATTAGCCATAAAGACGTCTTGCTATGACCTTTGTTCGACTGAAAGAGGAGTGGATATCGTGCTTAATATGAGAGGCATTGCACACAGCTTTTGCGTGCCGCATATGAAATATTACTGTCCTTTCATTGACGCTAATTCACATCAAGGATGCAGTAACCGTACATTTGGGTTGGAAGTTCTGAGTTCATAAAATCATAAGACAACGCGTTTGATTTTAATTTAAACGTGTATATATCTTACTATAGCCATACGTCCTATAAAGAATGAAGATTCATTATAATAGTTGTCATGTCATTACATTAACTTAAACGTAATTATAAGAGATTAAACGTTTTTGGAAGACCTGATTTATTCATGACAGTTACTGATTAGTCTACAAACTTAAGGCTTCTCATTCAAAAATAAAATAAAAGGCCTATTATGACATTTCCACAACAAACAGTTTGAAAGTTTGTTTTAAAAGTTATGCTAGGAACAAATTTGTTCCACATCTCATCAAACACATCGATTTTGATAAACGCGTTCTCTGCCTTTTGGAAAACTGTTAATTGCATGGCTCTCTCCGCTGATGATTGATCTACTTTCATTTAGTCAACTTTTTACCTTGCATAACGAAACAAAAAAGTTAAACAAAAATGTGATAAATTACAAATATGCTAATTTCATTCATAGGCGATGTAAGTGTGTCTAGCTGAAAGTGAATAACGCCTTGCAGCCAGTCTGACTGCACTCGGGGAGCCGGGGACCCCAGGGCTATGATCAAAGAGACCCTTTCTCTTTCATCCCCAGTATTCTCCTCAAAACTATTTCGATACAATATGTTTCCGTAATAGACGTCATGTGCCTTGGACACAAAACTCGTTGCAATCCAGCTAAATGTGTCCAGCTCTTTTGTTCTCCAAGATGGAGTTCTACAAAGTTTTTTTCTCCCCTCAGTTGCCAGGTTTCAGAAGTGTAAAAGCATGCATCATTTTTCACCAGGTCCCGTTTTAATATTCACAAAAGTAAATCGATGTAAATCGCTAGCTTGAACTTCACTGCTGTCCAACTGATCTCTTTTCCTATTCTAAGCATTGCGCAGCAGGGGTGTATTTTGCAAGACAAATGCAGCTGAGAGTCAAGTGGCACAAAACGTTTCAGTTTAGAAGGATACATTAAGATTTATGTGAAAACAAAATTGTTAAATTAAAAAGACAAGATTTTGGGGTTTACATTCAGACAATGTTTTATGGAAGATCTGTATATATCTACAAAAAGTTACTTTCTAAAGATATTCAGGAAATTAGGCTAATAGATTGGTGCAGCAGAAGAACATCCAAATAAATAAATAATGACAAATGCATATATTATTCTAATTTGTAGGGATTGTGTATCTTGCAGACAGTGGGTCTATTCATCTTGTGGGATGAACAATCTGAGTTTTTTCTAAACTGGCTAATTCCATTCCTGAGGGCTGAATCAAATGGTAAAGCTTGAACTGAGAAGTTCTGTACTAAGTGACTATAAGCTTGGCGGACTGGCTGAGAGCCATGGTACTGGGAAGGTTTCCAGCCAGCACTGACTCTGATTAACCCTGTGTGCTGAAACTCTGCTGGACTCCACCATACCAGCAATTGCTATTTATCCAGCATTTAATGAATGCAATTACTTTGAGTCCAACAAAAAATTCCCCACTTTGTTGTTTTACAACCAATGCAGAAACTCTGAAAGAGGAAGCAGCATCCCGAGTAAGAAACCCTCCTGAGACTGTTAAGAGACATAATATATATGCCAGCAGTTTCTATGACAACATGGTTAGCCTACAGCCCATAGTGTTTTACTGAATGCCTGAGGAGAATGTAAAAGTGTCTTATTAAAGTCACCAAATGACCTACTGTTGAAAATAACAAAGAGTTAATGTATAATCACATAATCTCTATAAAGAGGACTGTGGCACAGTGAAAGAGACCATCATATTCCAAACATCATCAGTAATAAATTACATTTAATTAAAGGAGAAATTGCTAATTGATTATAAGCTTGTCGTTCAACGTCATGAGGTTGGACATGAAAGGACTGTGGGGGCTTTTCTGCATGCAGCCATGGAAAAGTGAGAGGAAATTGAGATGTGGCTGGCTGGATATTCTTATAGCTATGAATGTTGCAGCATACAGCTAAGATCCCATCCACCCATACATACCCAAACATCAGGGAAGACAAACAGCTGAAGTATGCAAGGAAATTTCCCACTGAAAATATACATCTACACAAGAGGGAAAGCATAAACATAATTTACTTGGTATCCTCAATATATTATACAAAGTATAACAGACTATGTAGAGAATTGGAGAGTAGATGGCCCTGTTCTGAGGCATGTTTTTTTACCCTTCTATTTCACTGAGGGAGTATGTAAAGGCTTATGTGAATCAGAGCCCCAAAACACTCATTGTGAGTATGGCCTCAGAGCTATTGAGAGCATCTCCAAAGCCTTGCATTCCACAGGGTTTGTGCTGTACGAGGCATGCGGAAAGCTAAAGAATATCCACAAGGCACACTCGACTCTGTGGCGAACGTCTGCATACAGTTAGGAAGGTTTTCACTATTCATTCCGGCATTATTCCACCAATACAGAAGCACTCAGTGAATATATTCATGAGAGTTAATGAATGGCAGTGCTTTCTTCTCACTTCCTAAGAACAAATGCCAATGCTGTTGTTGTTTTTGTCATTTGTTGTGGGAACAAATATGATTGTCTATTAATTTTTAGTTTTTCTAAAGTGAAAAACATGCAGGAAAGATGAGGAACTGAAACTACACCATGTATAGCAACTCAATTGCATGTGTATTTCAATAATAAGGTAAAGTTGGCTACTGACATGCATCAGGTGTGAAACTTTCTAATTTGTTTAATTGTCTGAAAAGCATGAATGTTGTTATAGGTATCTCATTTTGAGGGAGGGCAGATTGCAGATGTGAGGGATGATGTCTGCCTGATAGGGGACGGAGGGTGAGGAAGAGGAAGCTGATTCCATCTGGGATTATGGAATTAAATCAATGTGTCATTAATATATTGACATCATGGGCAGTAAGTTAAACAGTTAAAGGCCCATTGCAACTGTTTTTATCTCAATATCAAATCATTTCTGGGTAACAATGAAATACCCTACTGTTATTTTTTTCAATTAAAATTGTCAAAAAGAAACAAATACCTTCTTAGCAAAGAGCAATTTCTCAAGCAAGAATTTTGCTAGGATTGTCTGGGAGTGGTCTTAGTGAGAGGCCTACTTGGACGAGTCTAATGGGAGGGATATGTAGTCTGAAAATAAGCTGTTATTGGCAGAGAGATTTGAAAGTCTTTGTCATTGGTCTATGAACGTACACCACCTGATGATGTCGCCAGGCATGTCAAAACTCCATCCCACCAAAATAGGCTGTAATTTCAGGCGGCCCTTTCAAACAGCTCTTACATTAAAATGGCATTATCATCATTTTCACAATTTCACAGTATTATTCCAACCTTATAGTGTGAATATATAAAACACAGGAAAATCACGTTTTTGACTACACTGGGCCTTTAAAACTGTAATTATGATATAGTTGTTATAAACCTACATGATGACATGAGGAGCATGTATAATTTTGCAACAAAACTCAATGTGTGCAGTAATGCATTTTACAAACTTATACATACATTTGTTTGGTATAGTTTCTTATTTCAAAGATCATTGCCACTTTTAATAATACACTGCAGTCTGGACTATTGCTCCATCCTTGTGGATTGATTCCCACCTTTAATTTGTGTATTTTTCTTGTCCGGTCCAATAAGTTGTGATTCGAAAGCAGTGGCTTCACTATACCAATAAAAATGTATGTGGGTAATGCCCATTGGAGGGATGACACGACATCTCCCTGGCCAATTCTAAACAGGTCACGGACGCTCCATAGACCCCAAGGCAGTGGGAGGGGAACTTTACTAAACCGTGTAACTGAATCAAACCAGTGGTTACCCCCTTTCAACAGCAGAGGAATGGCCATAACAATACCATTCACATTGCAGCACAGAGGACATGGTTCTTTGTGAGTGACTAGGTGGCTTTTTATCAATTAGAAATCCATGAATAAATAACATTTTAGGCTCTCTCTGATCTTTTTCTGTTTTTTGTTTATTTGATTCCTTCTTTTTCTAGTAGTTATTCAAATATTAAACATTTATATAGTTAAACAATGTTTTAAGACTTGAAAAGGGCAATACAATGAAAAGGATGCTGAATTGAGAATGGGGCTCTGATGTGCCCTTCTACTGACCTAGAGCTTTCAGGGTGCTTGAACACATCAGAATTCCCATTGTTGAAGTTGATTAATTGAGACTGATAACTTACCATGAACAAAGATTGTTATAGAGTTTAATGGGGTAGGCCTGGGTTTGTAAATGCCTTATTCACATAGCTTTGTACTGAAGCATATGGGGGCCAGACGTATTCACTGACAAACATGGACAAAATGTATTACCTTGTATATTCTTCTAACAGCCCTATTTTGAGGATATCTTTTGGGATAAAATCACTCTGCATTTTAAACAGCTTGCCATAAAAATATAACATTTATACTCTTTGAAATGTGTTGTTTTAGATAGCATTAACTTGTATATGTTAAGAGTCAACTTTTCTTGGAATGTTATACAAACTAAATGCAAACAATGAGTCTTATTGCTTATGATGAGAAAAGCAGGTTTAAAGCAATATGCTAAATATTATGTGCATATATTAAGAAAAATGACAGTTATCTAAAATGTATAAGTAACAAAAATGATAAATAATTATGGGTCTTTCTATAAATAGTGGGGCCAATGTGTGACATTGGGATCAAGATTTCCAAAAAGGTTTGAAACAAAAATAAGAAGGATTTTCATGCAGTTTCACATGTGTACTTAGAGGAATATAAGTGAATTGACCCATAACTCCACCTATACAACAACATAGGCCTAAGACTATACATCCTTTCAGCAGGGTTTATACAGACATTGGCAAGTCAAATTCAAGGACTTTCTGGGACTTTTTCAAGCAATTAATTGTAATTTCAAGGACTTAAATGTAATATACAATTGTATAATTTATATAATTGTACATATAGGGCCTAATATAGAACCCCCCCAAAAAATGCATGCAAAAAGTGTCAAAGTAGGCCAATACCACTTTAAGAATAATGCATTTTTTAGGCCTTGCCAATGCATTGATATTCAAATTATTATTACATTCTAAAACATGGGAGAATAATGTGGACATTGCCTGACTAAATTGATTGGATGCATGCCGATTTTTCTGTAGCCTATGTGGCCGACATAGGGACACGTAATAAAGCCATGAATAGCGGTAGCATTAATTTGACCATTTGAATTTCACCATCGCTGTTTTTATAATGAGAAAGTGACCAAAAACCATGGGGGTTCTTTTTTCATAGGAAGGAATTGTATAGAAAACCAAGTTGAAGACAACATTAGATGTTGTGGTCCTCATAATACCCTCACGTGGTTTTAACCGCAACAGGGTAGTGCAACACCCTTCAATTGAAGCGATGCGAAACAAATGAAAGTGGCCACATCTCTCACAAAAACGGATCAAAAATGTAATCACAGATCATTATATGGGAGTAGGAGAACTTAGAAATTGGCTACAATAATTACAAGGACTTTTCAAGCACCAAATTGAGTCTGATTTTCAAGGTAGACCTATTCCAGTACTTTAATTTCTGAGCTCAAAATTCAAGTTCAAGTAGGTAGGCTATTTCAAGCCCCTTGCATTGGGTGTTGAGCAATAGTCTATCCTGTACACAATTGCACACAGTAGACTGAGTGTCCAATCCGAGGCACAAAAACATGAACCCATTACCTTGATGCTTTCTCTGTTAAATCTAAGGAGACCCTACTGTAAATGAAGCAGACAGATGATCAACATCACGTCGCTAGGGATATTAGGTCCAACATGGATCCAGGTACAACTGTCTTCACCAGGGTAACGAATGAGACACCAAAATATTCTGGACATTCCTTGCTAACACCTTTTTTCCAGCACTTGGGCTGTTGTTGCATAGCATGCACTATCACAACTGCTGTTCTTCACTTACAGTGGGGGAAAGAAGTATTTAGTCAGCCACCAATTGCGCAAGTTCTCCCACTTAAAAAGATGAGAGAGGCCTGTAATTGTCATCATAGGTACACGTCAACTATGACAGACAAATTGAGAAAAAAAATCCTGAAAATCACATTGTATGATTTTTAATGAATTTATTTGCAAATTATGGTGGAAAATAAGTATTTGGTCAATAACAAAAGTTTCTCAATACTTTGTTATATACCCTTTGTTGGCAATGACACAGGTCAAACGTTTTCTGTAAGTCTTCACAAGGTTTTCACACACTGTTGCTGGTATTTTGGCCCATTCCTCCATGCAGATCTCCTCTAGAGCAGTGATGTTTTGGGGCTTTCAACTCCCTCCAAAGATTTTCTATGGGGTTGAGATCTGGAGACTGGCTAGGCCACTCCAGGACCTTGAAATGCTTCTTACGAAGCCACTCCTTCGTTGCCCGGGCGGTGTGTTTGGGATCATTGTCATGCTGAAAGACCCAGCCACGTTTCATCTTCAATGCCCTTGCTGATGGAAGGAGGTTTTCACTCAAAATCTCACGATACATGGCCCCATTCATTCTTTCCTTTACACAGATCAGTCGTCCTGGTCCCTTTGCAGAAAAACAGCCCCAAAGCATGATGTTTCCACCCCCATGCTTCACAGTAGGTATGGTGTTCTGTGGATGCAACTCAGCATTCTTTGTCCTCCAAACACGACGAGTTGAGTTTTTACCAAAAAGTTATATTTTGGTTTCATCTGACCATATGACATTCTCCCAATCCTCTTCTGGATCATCCAAATGCACTCTAGCAAACATCAGACGGGCCTGGACATGTACTGGCTTAAGCAGGGGGACACATCTGGCACTGCAGGATTTGAGTCCCTGGCGGCGTAGTGTGTTACTGATGGTTGGCTTTGTTACTTTGGTCCCAGCTCTCTGCAGGTCATTCACTAGGTCCCCCCGTGTGGTTCTGGGATTTTTGCTCATCGTTCTTGTGATCATTTTGACCCCACGGGGTGAGATCTTGCGTGGAGCCCCAGATCGAGGGAGATTATCAGTGGTTTTGTATGTCTTCCATTTCCTAATAATTGCTCCCACAGTTGATTTCTTCAAACCAAGCTGCTTACCTATTGCAGATTCAGTCTTCCCAGCCTAGTGCAGGTCTACAATTGTGTTTCTGGTGTCCTTTGACAGCTCTTTGGTCTTGGCCATAGTGGAGTTTGGAGTGTGACTGTTTGAGGTTGTGGACAGGTGTCTTTTATACTGATAACAAGTTCAAACAGGTGCCATTAATACAGGTAACGAGTGGAGGACAGAGGAGCCTCTTGAAGAAGAAGTTACAGGTCTGTGAGAGCCAGAAATCATGCTTGTTTGTAGGTGACCAAATACTTATTTTCCACCATAATTTGCAAATAAATTCATTAAAAATCCTACAATGTGATTTTCTGGATTTTTTTCTTCTAAATTTGTCTGTCATAGTTGACGTGTACCTATGATGAAAATTACAGGCCTCTCTCATCTTTTTAAGTGGGAGAACTTGCACAATTGGTGGATGACTAAATACTTTTTTTCCCCACTGTAACTGTCATTCAGGAAATTCCTCCCTGGATCAGATGTGTGAAAATATCACAGCCCAACTAATCAGCTGGACACCAAATGTGCATCCAACAAGCATTATGAATAATTATTAAAACCACATTGATGACAGTATAGATTTAGGTTTTAAGTATCAAGGTAAATTGACTCTTTCGGATAGCAGCATTCGATTTTGCAATCGCATTTATTATTTTGGATTTGTGTGCCCATGAAAACTGTTTTCACCAGGTAACATAAGCAGACAGAAATGTTAGGAAGTTACACTGCATTTCTGAGCTCTCTATACAAAAAAACAGTGAGACAGCTAGATCCAGGATTCTTACAGGGTTCAAGTTCAATGTCTAATTTAACTGAATAATGATTAATGTATGATATAATGACAACTTACACCGTCATAAATGCAAGGACAGAAAAGTAATGTTTTATGTCACACGATTTTGGACAAATCCATCAGACATCAACCATGATAAAGGGTTAAACATAGGTTTTTAGTCAACTCGTGAATTATATTGAATATAGCTATGATCCCCCATTATATCTTAATGTAATGACATGAATAAAATGGGCAGATTATTATCAATGACTTATCAACAGCTGTAATACGTTGTCCAGTTTAGGAAATCCTCACTGGTACCCTAGTTTATAGAAAGACCCTTATACAAAATGTGTTTATACATTCTCAAATCACTGCCTATAGCTTAGCCTGTTAGCAATGTAATATGTGCCCCTTGCTCAGTGGAGGCACACCACTCACTCAGTATCTGAATCCTTTCCATCCAAATGGTCAGCAATCAAAGAGCACAACAGAGCACGAGTGTGCAACACAGGGCCAAAATCATTCAGAACATCTTGGATTACTGACCCACAAAATAAACATAATCTGCTGTGTGACAACAGTGTTTGTCAAGACTTGTATTCTGGCTGGTGCCTTATCTCAAATGTTTCAATTATAGAGTGTCAATGGTGATCTATGGGCTGAATTCCCATGGTTTAGTCAGGGGCTGGCTGCATAAGGTAGAGGTCACTGCCCACGGACCACTCGGCCTGAAGACCAGTGGCTTTTCAACTTTGTCACCCTTCACCACGCTTCTTGTCAGCCATGTTGATTCTATGCTATTGCATCAAGGGCCCTTTGGATCTCTCACACAAAGCTAGGTCTGTATCAATGGACACTTGGACAGGGCTAGAGCAAGTTATAAAACCTCACAGAGCATACAAATAGAACATACAAATAAATTACTTTATATAAAAATCACAAAATCATTAATTAACTCTACTACAACATATAATCATATATTAATTATAAAATGTATATCCATATTTGCCATCAAATTTGAATTGATACCTTTAACCAAAAGTTCCACACAGTGGGCTGTTGTAAAAATTTGAATAATATCATATCTGTGACATCAAAAAAAATTTAAGGAAAAAAAGGAAGTAGCCATTCCTAATGACGCTGTTATATTATTGTCTTAGATTATTGGATTGTTTACATATTTCAGCAGGATGACCGAGTAATCTAGTAGATACATTATTTGGCTTCTGTGCATCAGATAGTTCTGTCTGAGAGAGAGCTTTCATATTGACAGAAGGAATTAAGCCTCCTACTTATCTGGCCCAGTCATGTCTGCTAAGCTCATTAGCGGGGATCCCAATTATCAGAAAGTCAATAGCGCACAAATAGAGAGATTAGAGAGAGCTTAGCCAGGTTGATTCCTGTTTCCTTCACTCCTGATACCACATGTTAACAAGGGGATCCTCATCCTAGACATCTGTAATCCAATTTCAAAAGCAAATGGACATGCATGTACAGTATATGAACTATATGGAAAAATTTTGGGACAGTAGATACAGGTATTTGGTCCTAGTGGTCGGTTAAATTGTTTACCTGAACAATCTGTTCTTCTGCCACTCAACACACTGATGTCCATAGTCTAATCCTGTCTATCATCTGAAAACAACCACCTATGTTGGGCTAACACAGAGAACACTTTAGCTGAAGAATCCAACATAGAAGAATTTAGTTTCAATGTACCGGTATGTATTTTTCTTTTGGTACAAACCAGAGGTGTCCCTAAGGCATAGCTGCTTGGCATTTTGAATCCATTGTACACAGGACTTTGGTAAGAACCGGGACTGTACATCTACAGGAAAGAAAATATACATTTATAAGACAAGCTCTCTCTGTCTTTATAATTGGAGCAGCCAACTGTTTGCAATTGGTTGCATTGATGCTTGGTCAGTGTATAGCACTGTGCATCTCCTCATGCATAGCATTAGGATCTTGACACCAGACCGCTTTCATCTTAATGTTCTTCCTAATGATTGACTTGTGGCAGATCCAGCCATATGTGGAAAAAAGGAGAAACAAACAAAAAACCTATGAATATTTATAAACAGCATCCAATTGAGGACTATATGAGTGGCTAAATGGGGCTGCACCTGTTAAACTGATCTGTGTGCTCTGATGTATCCATGTGAAAAACAAGGAAAAGGCTCATGTAATGAGGAATGGGGGAGTGTGTGTGTGTGTGTGTGTGTGTGTGTGTGTGTGTGTGTGTGTGTGTGTGTGTGTGTGTGTGTGTGTGTGTGTGTGTGTGTGTGTGTGTGTGTTCTACAGGTGTTGGTATCCTCATGTGACTGAGCCAAGGAATTGTTACTAAATCATACTAAAGCCTGTGTAATGGTTTGAATGTTATACTCAGTGAAATGCAGGGGTGCAACTTTGGTTTTAGAAGTGGGGGGGCATGTTATATATATATATTTTTGTTGTTGTTGGGATAAACACTCCAAACAACCTACCCGACCGCTCGGAGGTGTCCGCATTGTCCTAAAGCATGCCGTTGCCTCATTTTGTATCACATTTCAATTATAAAACTGGGGGGGGGACAAAAATGAATTTCAGAATGTGGGGGGGACATGTCCCCCCTGTCCCCAGTGAAAGTTGCGCCCCTGGTAAAATGTATCCCTACTACATGCTCTTTTCAGATCACCGTATAGTCCTTACCTTTATACAAATGTATTAATATTTTTACATGCAAACAATATCCCCAAATCTCATGATAAATGCTTTGTTTCTCACTGTGTAGCTGACTGAGGCATGTTGCAGTGAAGCTGCCTGCCGCTGCAACATCTGTCATAAAAACATATAATCTCTGATGGCATGGAAACTTTCAATGGATGTTTGAGAGAAAAATGTGGTCAAAAATAACATTTCAATATAATTAAACAAAATGTAAACTTGCTCAATATATATATTTTATTGAATTAAAAGACCTTACAGCTGACATTCTATGATCAATTTGCTATGCTGTGAGTCAAAGTCAAAACAACATCCATACATACCTCGCCTTCATAATCTCAAATGTTTTCTCCCATATTCCGTTGGCGCGAAACAACTGCTTTTGGCGTCGTTGGAAAACAACAAAGTAAAATACATTGTGAGTGAACTAAATCCCATGTTGAGCCAGATGCTGCGGGCATATTGCAACCATCGATGACCACCAGATTATCGCCAGCTGATGTTTCGTTAAACCATCAATATGCACTAAATTCACCCGCACAGCTGATCTAAATTGCAACCATTATTGGTCACCTCATTACCACTCTCTAAAAGCTGACGTTGGTGTTACCTTAGTTCTGCTTGCCAGGGCCAGATTACGGAACACGCACGCAGGGCACATGCCCCGGGGCCCCCAACCTCCAGGGGGGCCCCAACTCAGATAGCATATGATAGCAAAATGTGTAGAATTGCAGGAAATTAGCTGTACAACTGCAACATTTTCTCTTAGCCTCATGACAAAATGTGTAGAATAGCATTATAAAACTGCACATTTTTCTCTCTGCTCCATGGAAAAATTTGTTGAAATGCAGTAAATTAGCGGATTCCCCCTTATTTGGCAATCCTTCCATACAACTGAAATAAAGTATTTCCTCGTTTACCACGGAAAATCTATTGTGGCAATTTACCCGAGACGTTGTATGAATGGAAAACTAATGTTGGTGTAGCCTACTCTTATTATTTTATTTGTTTCCAATTTATGTAATCCATTAAATATAACAGTCTTTTTTTTAAAAAATGTCTGGTATGGTCATTTCTTATCAAATCAAATCAAATCAAATCAAATCAAATTTTATTGGTCACATGCGCCGAATACAACAGGTGCAGACATTACAGTGAAATGCTTACTTACAGCCCTTAACCAACAGTTCATTTATTTTAAACAAAAAAAGTACAAATAAACAAAAGTGTTGAGAAAAAAAAGAGCAGAAGAAAAATAAAGTGACAGTAGGGAGGCTATATATACAGGGGGGTACCGTTGCAGAGTCAATGTGCGGGGGCACCGGCTAGTTGAGGTAGTTGAGGTAATATGTACATGTGGGTAGAGTTAAAGTGACTATGCATAAATACTTAACAGAGTAGCAGCAGCATAAAAAGGATGGGGTGGGGGGGCAGTGCAAATAGTCTGGGTAGCCATGATTAGCTGTTCAGGAGTCTCATGGCTTGGGGGTATAAGCTGTTGAGAAGTCTTTTGGACCTAGACTTGGCACTCCGGTACCGCTTGCCGTGCGGTAGCAGAGAGAACAGTCTATGACTAGGGTGGCTGGAGTCTTTGACAATTTTGAGGGCCTTCCTCTGACACCGCCTGGTATAGAGGTCCTGGATGGCAGGAAGCTTTGCCCCAGTGATGTACTGGGCCGTACGCACTACCCTCTGTAGTGCCTTGCGGTCGGAGGGCAAGCAGTTGCCATACCAGGCGGTGATGCAACCAGTCAGGATGGTCTCGATGGTGCAGCTGTAGAATTTTTTGAGGATCTGAGGACCCATGCCAAATCTTTTTAGTCTCCTGAGGGGGAATAGGCTTTGTCGTGCCCTCTTCACGACTGTCTTGGTGTGTTTGGACCATGATAGGTCGTTGGTGATGTGGACACCAAGGAACTTGAAGCTCTCAACCTGTTCCACTACAGCCCTGTCGATGAGAATGGGGGCGTGCTCAGTCCTCTTTTTTTTCCTGTAGTCCACAATCATCTCCTTTGTCTTAGTCACGTTGAGGGAGAGGTTGTTGTCCTGGCACCACACGGCCAGATCTCTGACCTCCTCCCTATAGGCTGTCTCATCGTTGTCGGTGATCAGGCCTACCACTGTTGTGTCGTCTGCAAACTTAATGATGGTGTTGGAGTCGTGCCTGGCCATGCAGTCATGGGTGAACAGAGAGTACAGGAGGGGACTGAGCACGCACCCCTGAGGGGCCCCCGTGTTGAGGATCAGTGTGGCAGATGTGTTGTTACCTACCCTTACCACCTGGGGGCGGCCCGTCAGGAAGTCCAGGATCCAGTTGCAGAGGGAGGTGTTTAGTCCCAGGATCCTTAACTTAGTGATGAGCTTAGAGGGCACTATGGTGTTGAATGCTGAGCTGTAGTCAATGAATAGCATTCTCACGTAGGTGTTCCTCTTGTCCAGGTGGGAAAGGGCAGTGTGGAGTGCAATAGAGATTGCATCATCTGTGGATCTGTTGGGGCGGTATGCAAATTGGAGTGGGTCTAGGGTTTCTGGGATAATGCTGTTGATGTGAGCCATGACCAGCCTTTCAAAGCACTTCATGGCTACAGACGTCAGTGCTACGGGTCGGTAGTCATTTAGGCAGGTTATCTTAGAGTCCTTGGGCACGGGGACTATGGTGGTCTGCTTGAAACATGTTGGTATTACAGACTCAGTCAGGGACATGTTGAAAATGTCAGTGAAGACACTTGCCAGTTGGTCAGCACATGCTCGGAGTACACGTCCTGGTAATCCGTCTGGCCCTGCGGCCTTGTGAATGTTGACCTGCTTAAAAGTCTTACTCACATCGGCTACGGAGAGCGTGATCACATAGTCATCCGGAACAGCTGGTGCTCTCATGCATGCTTCAGTGTTGCTTGCCTCGGGCGAGCATAGAAGTGGTTTAGCTCGTCTGGTAGGCTTGTGTCACTGGGCAGCTCGCGGCTGTGCTTCCCTTTGTAGTCTGTAATAGTTTTCAAGCCCTGCCACATCCGACGAGCGTCAGAGCCAGTGTAGTACGATTCAATCTTAGACCTGTATTGACTCTTTGCCTGTTTGATGGTTCGTCGGAGGTCATAGCGGGATTTCTTATAAGCGTCCGGGTTAGAGTCCCGTTCCTTGAAAGCGGCAGCTCTACCCTTTAGCTCAGTGCGGATGTTTCCTGTAATCCATGGCTTCTGGTTGGGGTATGTACGTACGGTCACTGTGGGGACGACATCATCGATGCACTTATTGATGAAGCCAGTGACTGATGTGGTGTACTCCTCAATGCTGTCTGAAGAATCCCAGAACATGTTCCAGTCTGTGCTAGCAAAACAGTCCTGTAGCTTAGCATCTGCGTCATCTGACCACTTTTTTATTAACCGAGTCACTGGTGCTTCCTGCTTTAGTTTTTGCTTATAAGCAGGAATCAGGAGGATAGAGTTATGGTCAGATTTGCCAAATGGAGGGCGAGGGAGAGCTTTGTGTGCGTCTCTGTGTGTGGAGTAAAGGTGGTCTAGAGTTTTTTTCCCTCTGGTTGCACATTTAACATGCTGGTAGAAATTAGGTAGAACGGATTTAAGTTTCCCTGCATTAAAGTCTCCGGCCACTAGGAGCGCTGCATCTGGATGAGCGTTTTCCTGTTGATTAATGGCCTTGTACAACTCATTCAGTGCAATCTTAATGCCAGCATTGGTTTGTGGTGGTAAATAGACAGCTATGAAAAATATAGATGAAAACTCTCTTGGTAAATAGTGTGGTCTACAGCTTATCATAAGATACTCTACCTCAGGCGAGCAAAACCTCGAGACTTCCTTAGTATTTGGTTTTGTGCACCAGCTGTTGTTTACAAATATACACAGACCGCCACCCCTTGTCTTACCGGAGTCAGCCGTTCTGTCCTGCCGATGTAGCGTATAGCCTGCTAGCTGAATGTTATCATTGTCGTCGTTCAGCCACGACTCGGTGAAACATAATATATTACAGTTTTTAATGTCCCGTTGGTAGGATAACCGTAATCTTAAGTCGTCCACTTTATTTTCAAAAGATTGAACGTTGGCTAATAGGATTGATGGAAGAGGCAGTTTACTCGCTCGCCGTCGGATCCTTACAAGGCACCCCGATCTGCATCCACGATATCTCCGTCTCTTCTTCACGCGAATGACGGGGATTTGGGCCTTGTCGGGTGTCTGTATGATATCCTTCGCGCCGCCTCGTTGAAGAAAAAATCTTCGTCCAATACGAGGTGAGTAATCGCTGTCCTGATATCCAGAAGCTCTTTTTGGTTATAAGAGACGATGGCAGAAACATTATGTACAAAATAAATTACAAATAACGCGGAAAAACACACATAATAGTACAATTGGTTAGAGGGCTGTAAAACGGCAGCCATCTTCTCCGGCGCTGTTTAGGTTTATCAAGACTGGGGGTAAAATATCCCTGGTGTGGTGAGGTGATGTCGAAGGAGTAAGGCGCAGGAGGGTAAATCACAGAATAACAGGCTTTATTCCGCAAATACAGAGTTACGCAGAAATGCGTCAAACACTCTAGTGCGCAAAACAGGCGCACTGGAAAATACAAGGCACACCGGGAAATATCCCAGCGATACAAAATACACGGAGCTCCACCGAGCTTAGCTATCCTCCACAATAAACAATCACACACAAAGACAAGGGGGCAGAGTGAACACTTATACAGGGACTGATGAGGGGATATGAACCAGGTGTGTGTAATAAACAAGACAAAACAAATGGAATGATGAGATGAGGAGCGGCAGTGGCTAGAACGCCGAAGCCTGCCCAAACAAGGAGAGGTGGCAGCTTCGGAGGAAGTCGTGACACCTGGACTGTCCATATTTGAGATGTGCAACTAAATCAATCGTGATTGTTATATCATCTATATTTTTTTCTCAAATGAAAAATGTAGGCTAATAAAGTTATTTCAAATGGCATATGTTATATTATTTTGCCATTTAAGGTGAAACATTTGAATGAAATATAGGCCTACTACTTATTCTCTAATAAGTAGCCTATTTTTACATTCATCAGCCTTACGGTTTCCGATGCTCCTGATAGGTCCATATTTCATTAGGGGCGGGAGTAGAGAACCTAGAAGCAGCTGTCTAGTATCATTATCACTTCACACAGTAACAACGAGAGATCAACTGATCTGGTGATTTATTCTTGTGGGTTTTTGGTTGCAAGCAAGTTTGCTTTAACACGCAGGTGCATGTAATCTCCTGTTAGTAGCATTTTTAAGAAATCCAGCGGTAATGCATAGCACAGCGCTACATTCTGCCAGTTGGTTGCAATGCACCCTACGAGTCTGACGCACTGAGATTAGAATGATGCGTGTTATTATAGATGATTTTGCTATAACAAGTTTGATCGTTAACGCTGCAATGAAGACTGATAGAGGCATATAGGCCTACTCACCACCACTGAAATACTAGTACCAGATAATGCATTATACCATGTTGTTGTCTAACCTATTCATGTCTCTCTTCTTTCCAACCCAACATGAATGAGATGATATGCAGTAGAGACAAACTTCCCTATTTATTTTTTCTGTACGGTCATCTTTTTCAGCTCATCGAGTTGTTGGATCCTCTCCTTCCCCCCTTCAACAACCTGAAAGTATAGAAATAAACCAGTGATGAATGTATTGAGTGGTTTCCATTGACTGTTTTGCTAGTTTAAATCATGTCATGCATGTCCATGGATATTGAGGAGAACAAATCTTACTACAGGCTGTTTTGCTGCTGCTTTACCTTTTAAAATGACCTCCTGAGGAAGCATAACTTATCCTTTTTGTTTCTCCTTCTCTGCACTCAATTTCTGAAATAAAAACATGGTTATAGAAAAAGTTCTGAGAACTCGCATTGTTAGCAAGTGAACATCAGTGGTGTTTTATCAATTTTCAAACTCAATTTAAATAGGGGGTCTTGTGTTTTGTGCCATCCCACTAACTCAGGTCTAACAATGGTTGCTTTTAAACAAACTAGTGGCCATTATAATCAGAACCTAAGCCATCATTGTGAATGGCCATGTTAGCTGATTTAGTGCATATGGTCCGGGGCGTGTGAAGGTCAGGTCAACTCAGGTCACCGCTGGACATCCGCTTTTCTTAAGAGGACCTCCATAAAGTGAGAGACCTCAAATTATGAATTATGACTCTCAAGACAGATCTGTCTGTCTGTTGTATGAAAATTGCTTAAAGGCATCTGTAATATCAATAGCCTAACCCTCCCACTTTGTTTGTTTGGTAAGCTGAGAGGTGGGGCTGGGAAAATGTATGCTCATAAAATCCTTGATTTATTCTTAGTTATATTCGTCAATAATCAATGGATACCCTATCATTAATTGAAATGCCCATTAAACAGCAGGAAATGTTACATATTGTATGTTCCCATAATCTGAGGGAGTAACTCAGGTCTCAATGTAAAGGCTTGAGACGGAGAGCCAGTTGGTTCCTATGTGGAAATGAATGAATAGGGACAGACTTGCCATGGTGAGTGGTGGGTATATTATACAGTACCTGTGTTGTTAGTCTAGTTAAGACAAGGATGTCAGGATGGGGTTTTGTTTCTTCTCAGTTTGAGAGAAAAAGAAAGGAAGGCTCATTGTCTTTAGAAAGGGAGAAAATGTGTTAATCCGCAACAATAGGATGTGGCCTACAGCCAGCCTCATCAGCTTGGATAAAGCAGCAGGCCGTAAAACAAGCATATGTTACCCTATAAATCCATACAATTTTCCAGTTTGATCGTCATTGTTTTTTTTCTCTTTCATAACAATTTAGGTACTAAGAAAAACTCCCAGCAAAATCATCTTGTATGTAGGAAGACTTTTGTTGCCTCACATAGATACCGAAACAATAGACAACTCAGCCCATTGCACTGACAAATAACAGGAACCAAAGCAAACGTGTCAACTGGTTGGGTTAGAGACTTGCTGTACAAGGGGCACGTGCTAAATAAGACCATGACCCTGAGTAGGATGAGACAGTACACATTGTCCATTCAAAAACTCCACAGATCCATAATGGTCAGGCACTATGCTCCCTGTATTGTTAAGTCATTCTTTATGAAGTGGACTTTCAACTCCCCTCATTGTGGAGGCCCATTAATCAGGCTAGCCCATCCACTCCAGCCATCAGCGTGTTGTGTCAGCTGCACACTGCATTCCGCTCTCTCTCTGTCTCTGTCTGTCTCTCCCCTCTTTCTACCCCCGTCTGTCTCTCTCTCTCAGCACAGGAGCTGTCAGTCTCTATGTGGTCAGTGTGTTGACAGTATCACCCCCAACCCCCCATCCTCCCCCCGGACCAAGGGATGAATAAGCAAGAGTGAGAGCGATATGTAGCTGAAGTGCTGCAGCTTTATTGTTGATAGAGTAAACTGTATAGAGTCAATATAGTGGTGGTGGTGAGGTGATATGTGGGGGGTTATCAAGGCTAGGTGTTAAAACAATCATAAAATGTGTATAATAAAAAAGATGCTGGGGTAATTATAACAAAGTATATATTTTGTGCTTCAATAAATCCAGCTGGGTAATGTGAGGGTAGAAGCAATATGGTGTTATGCTATAATGAGGCGGCAGGACTTTAAAGTTGCAATATTCAGCACTTCACTGTTGACTTATGTAGAACAGGTTGTATTTTAACCCAACTTGGCTAATATCAATAGGACATAGACAACGCACTATCCCAACACATTATCCCCTCTGTTTGCTTTAAGATCCTAATGTCTGCAATAACTGTCCTTCACTGGAGAGACCCAGACTTTTAAAAATCCTGACACAGACAGCAGCACTTGACCGTGGCACGTATTTATCTGTAGAGTATTGGAAATATAATGGTGGCCTCCACGACACGCAAAACGTGTGCAAATCAAATTCAAATCAAATCAAATTTGATTGGTCGCATACACATGTTTAGCAGATGTTATTGCGGGTGTAGCGAAATGCTACCACGTCATATCAGTTACCTCACTCTTGCAGAAGTCTTCAATGCTTTGTATTTCTTTTTCCAGCTCTTGTTTCTGCGACTTAATCTGTGAAAGGAATAAAAACGAGGCTTTCCTTTTCTGAATGACAAAACAGTAGCAAATGGTTTATAGATCTAGTCTAATTGAGAAGTTAATTGAATAACATCCATTAGGAACACATTATTATCATCTAAAGAGAATACGAGAGTATAATGATGTCACTGAGGCTTGTTCATGAAGTACCTTTGTGGATAATGATTTAAGCGATAAAGCATTTTACGAAAGTGCTTTTTAAAATGCAACTGAAAGAAAAGGATTCAATTTAGTTCAAAAGGACACTGAAGGCCTTGATTCCTTGAGAGGTGTTTGCTAAATGCTATTGTGTAAAATCAACACCCAGGATATATGTTTCTTCAGTTGCATTGACGGAAGAGCCCTCTAAAGACACTGTGGGTGGACGCAAAGATCCACCACAATAATAATTTGGGTAGAGGAAGACAAGACCCACAGGGTTAGCTAGATTCCAGACTGCACCTGCCTGTATGATGGACCTAACTTCACCCTGCTTTCATGACTGACCTCACCCGGCCTAGAATTGGTGCAGCGTCCCACAGTATCTCACAGTGAAAAAGTTATGGGACATGGACAAGACTTCCTCCCATGGGAGTAAAAGTTTATGTGTGATAGCTAATATCTAAATTCCCATGTTCTTTGCCCTTACATATACTGTGGGCATAATTTTTGCGTGAGCAATAGACTGGTCGGGAAGGCATATTATTCAATGCGAGTTCCAAAGAATGTAGCTCTTGACTGCTTCACTTGCATCCCATGAATCACAGAGTTAAACTAAACTCAGGTTTGATTTGATTTGATAATCCCCTCCTTATAGGCTGACAACGTCACGAAACTGATGCGAGCGCATCGATGTGGCCGGAAGCCGTGCTTTGTTATGATTCTGAACATTCAGACAGCTAGCAACAATGACAAGAAGCTGCCATGTGGGGAATCGTAGGTGGCTTGTTTCAACTAGTTTTATCTTGTTCTTGATACCATGTCTTGTTTTGACTAATGTCTATGCTAATATGGCTCAAATTCACTGTAACTGTAACAATGTCTTTGTGAGACAACAAGTGCTCATTGTGCAAATTTATAAATTTTTTAAAGAAACATTTGGAGAATAAATATAGTTTACATGTTGCCAACAATCTAAGCCAACCCCATCTGTCTTGCCCCATAGTTGTGCACGCGTCGCTTTTGTTGCTAAACAACCAACCCGTCTATAACTCACTTCTCAATCTGTGATTGCTACATCCATTTTTTGACATTTTAAATGTATTATATATGCCCATTGATTCTTAAAGAATATAACTTAGAAATGCCACATGAGCTTAGTTCAACTATCCTACCTCATCAGAACCCAAAATATAAGCATATTTTACTCATTTGTAAACGATGTAATTGTAACCAAAAACTGTATAGCCTCAAAACATTGTTAAAACTAGGGTTGGGCGGTATCCAGATTTTCATACCTTCATACTGTTCCTATACTACCGGCATTGCACACAAGGGGTGATATTACATTTGGAAAGAAATAGCGCCCCTTGTGTGCACTGCCGGTAATACCGTATACCCCAGTAAGGTATAAGAAGGATAGGAAGGTATGAAAATCTGGATACTGCCCAACCCTAGTTTTAACCATGTTTTGAGGCTATACAGTTTTCACCCTACAGCTCCATATACATTTCTGTTCTTACAAGTACAGATGCATAATTCATCCTTGATGCAAGCCAACATACTGTTGGTGTTCTATGTGATTGTGACATTCAGGGATGAGGGAGTGAATCATTTGAGATGGGTAGCTAAGCTTACACCCAGCTGGGCTTTCAGTGGCTAGGCTTTGGCCTCCCATTGGAAGTCTCTCCCTCGGGGCCCTACAGCTATGGAAGCACATTTTCTGCTTCATTGATTAAAGTCACCAAAATAACATGAAAAACGTTTTATGCATAAATATTATAGTTGACCTTAATATTGAGTTTGTCAGCCACAGGATGGGTACTAAAGGCCAGGCAACAAAGACATTTGAAAATAGAGAGATCTGAATTGATACACTAAATATGGATAATCCTTTTGACTGATGATTGAAATGACATTAAGGACGTGTTTATTAGTAGTCTTTAACTAAAGCTGCTCTTTAGAAGCTGTTTAGACACCTTCTAAGGTGGGGGTAATTCTGGGGATGATTCTGTCACACCATCTGCTCCACACACCATTAACCTCTACTCATCCCTGGCTGTTTTGTGTTTATTGAAGTGACGAGAGTGGGGTCTATCAACGAGCCACACTTTTGATCTCTAACCAATATGTTTTTGTTGTTGTATTTCTATTGGTGATCATTCTCTCACCAAGATTGCCAATTAGTGTTGTTTTGATTATGATGATGCTCAGTATCATGTTCAGATTCCTTTTAACTGATGTGTTGAGTGCTTTCTATGATGTTCACTCTTATTTTGACCGTTGCACCTAAATCGCCCAAAATGACCTAAGCTATTGTTGGATACTAATAATGAACGCATCCTTCAGGTAGACAATTGTTTTGCATTTCCAAAGAAAACTATGATTGGAGGGAGGAGTAGGCCTGCAGTAAATTCTAAGTATTCTGTGACAAATAAACTAACAATGTATGCCTAATACAATTTAATGTATGTATTGATCAATTGATCAAAATGTGGAATGCAATGAGGTGAAACTTACTCCAAAAGTTTAATTAGATTAAAATGATGTCAGCATTATGTATCCTAGCAACCATACAGGGTCAGGGCAGGACATTCAAGCTAGTGTGTTAGAAGTGGCCAGAGTGAGTGCTTGAGTAACACAGGAAGTGTCACCTTTCTGATTTTACCGCTGCCGGTTAGTATTTAGTGTGAAAAGAGAAGGGGGGCTGTCAAAACAATTATGACTGGTATATTTGCTTTACCAACAATCCATGTCACACATTTCTTTGGGCGATGATTGCTACCTTTCGTAAATGAAAAATACAAGGGGGTAGTTGTTTTGTAAAAAAAAAAATGTTTTTAACATTGGTTAAATCAATAGGACACCTGGTAGGCCCCATCAATAACCAATAAATATATACTGTAGGGATTAGCTTTCCAAAATAGTTGATAGGCACAATTTGTAGAATTTCTAGCACAATTCAGTAAAATGATCTGACAGAATTCCATTCTTCCAATCACATACGGCTATTAAAGAGATAATCTATCTTTAAAGTATCAATAAAGCATGATAAATAATCCTAACCCAACACATTAAAGCACGGCCCTCAAGGCCCATTTGCCAAATGTTTTGCCAATGGAACCCCGCTACCGTGTCAATTATTAACCTTCGTTTTCTCAGTGAAAGCTTAATAGTACGTCATAAAATCATTTAGATCGTCTGCCTCCACTTACCAGTTGCTTTACAGTAAGAGAGATGCAGCAATCTGTTGGCATCCTTCATTTTGATGACAAAACTAACAGAACAGTCACCTGCACTGAAATCTATCAGAAAACAAGGCTCTTGTCTTATATTGACCTGGCATATGCTAACAGAACTTTCCCCCCACTCTATATTAGTGGACTGCAAACACTACCAGGAAGACCTGCCTCAAAGGCTGTGTAATGTGGAAAGAACAGCAGTTCAGCATGGGTTGGGTGGAGGGTGGAGAGCTTTGTGACATGTTTTGTAAAGATAGTTTTCTCACCTGCCGAATTCAACATGGATGCACTTGGAGGTTGTAAAGACTGGTGACAAAAGAAAGGATGCTTACCTTCTTTCTTGTGGTGTCCTTCTCAATGTTGAGTACTACACCATAAGTATTTATCCAAAATCACTCCTCTATACAAAACAGTGTATGGTGATCAGTTTACTTGTTTTGCCTTACATTTACATTTGCTTTATTTGCAAAACAACTATTGTTGCATTTACCTTTTACAGGGCTTTTTTCTCATCTTCTAACTTTGCTTTCACATCAGTTAGATTATGGGCTGAAACAAGTAGAAAGAGCACTTTGGTTAGTTTAGATAGATAGCAAGAGACAGGAAACACTTCCACTTTCATCTGGTTTTGGGCTATCAGAGGAATAGGGTGGAGGGGGAAAGTAGGCCTAAGAGACGCGGTTGTTGGAATTTGAGACGGTAGTATAACATGACCAAGGGCACAACTTTGGTTTTAGAAGTGGGGGGAAACATCATATTATTATTATTATATATATTTTTTTATCCAGACGGATAAACACTCCAAACAGCCTATCCGACTGCTCGGAGGCGTCCCCATGGTCCTAAAGCACACCATTGCCTTGTTTTGTATCACATTCCAATGATAAAACTGGGGGGGGACAAAAATGAAATTTCAGAATGTGGGGGGGACATGTCTCCCCCGTCCCCAGTGAAAATTGCGCCCCTGAACATGACCATCCACGTCCCATTGTGTTATGGTGGTGGCCTGAGAAAGTCCACTTGAACCCAGTGTGGCCTGGTTCCTGACAGGGTTCTGACCTGGAATTCCGCCCTTGATGAGCTTGGCCTGCCACCCACTGTTCCTCTGGTCTGACCTAAAACCACTAAGTTCAAGGGCCAATACAAAAACCCTTTAGCAGGTGGTTCTTTATTGTATTTGAATGAAGGACATATAAAAGAGGAGATGCTCTTTGGGCAAACACCACACACCACATTTAAAGAATATGGTTAAGGTCATATTAATGAGGTATGCCCTCTCTTCAAAACCCCATCCGATATGAATTATAACATGTAAGAGTCAACTGAGGCATTGGCGCTATCACAATTTATCAGGTGAGATATGTTTGTGCTCCAATTGTGTCTATACAACCAGGGGGACATATTCAGATGGTTACCTAAGTTACATAAGCAATGAATGAACATCAAACATTTAGATAGATAAAGCCCTGATCCTTGAAAATACACCTGTGCACTGTTTACTTTCTCTTGAAGGACTCCCACACTGTGGACTGGATGGCCATTCTGACAAGTGTTGTCAAACATTACAATCTGACCAATGGCTGCCTAACCGTGAGTCATTAGCTCATGTTTCCAGACAATATCTTCTCCAGGGGGCACATGATTAACCTAGTTGAAATGGCAAATTGATGTATGAAGTATTGCACATGGGGTTTAAAAGTAAAGATTTATCAATTACACTAGACAGTTCAACAAAGATCTAAAGTCACAGAATTACATCAATATGGATTTTATGGTCCATAGTGTATGACTTAACATCCTAAATCCTATAAAATTGTAATAAGCAGTGCTTAAAAAACTGCAGGGAATAGGATTTGTTGCCAAAAAGAAACACATCCACACAATACCTTGATCTTCCAACCGCTGCTCTTTAGCCTCCAAAGAATTGCAGACCTGTTCCATGACAATTTGCATGGAGTCAATGTAATCTTTTAGATTTTCACACACTTGTTTCAGCCATTCTTTCTCTAGGTCCTCCACACCCTCAGAGCTGATCTGAAGAAAAAAATGACAACTCTTTTTTTACTTTTTTTCTTTAATCCGCAAAACAAAAGGCACACAGCTCAAGCTGCGTGGCAAATATGAGTCCTATTCAGAGACAAAGCAATTGTACAACTTTCTGCCTCCTACGATTTCCCCCTGAATAATAAAAAGCTGAGACACACACACTAAAAAAACTCTTGCCATTAGGTTTTTTCTCTCTCCTCTTTGCCCGGAAGAAAGAAGGCAGTACATTATATACAAAGACCATAATTAATGGGGACATTTTTATTGACAGGGATAATACATATCATACTGTTTGTGTGCCCCTGTCATTCAGGTCAATTTATTCTGGAAGTCCAAAGAGGCAGCTGGGCCTTTCCACCCACGGTCTTTGCCCTGGTCTCTAACAACCGCTGCCTGTAACTAGGCAGGGCTGAAGGGGGGAGACTGGGGGTAGTATGCCTGGGCAACACCAGGGGGTTTGCAGAGTGCACAGCTTCCAGGGGGGGGGCTTGTTGCCTTTGTGCCTTCCCTCAGTGGCAGCGCTGCCAGTGTCACCAGGATCACATCACATGTCAGAGCAGTGAAGTTTTCAGACTGGGAGCCGCATGGAGCCCATCAGGTTCCTGTGATATCAACGCAGTTGGCCCTCCACTTTGTGCTGGAGTCACCATTCATGCCCTGGACATTAACAGGGCTTTTGCATGCCTGTCACACTTAGGACTGTGCAGTGTGCAGGCGTTCAAAGGCTTTCAAAGCTTCAAGGTCCCCCCTCCTTTTCCCTTGTTTTGTTTCCTCCTCTTCTTTTAGAATGAAAGAAGACAGTACTTTTGTGAAGACCGGTCATATTTGAGTAAAGAAATCTCACTTTTTAAAATAATATGAATGCCTTTTTGTTTCATTTGGAATGAGTCCAAAACTGTGCGAACTCAATAGATTTTTGTAACAGAGAGCCACCCAAAAGACACATTAGAATGCAAAACGGAACACAGATAGTTAAAGTCATGCTTCATAACTGCATGCATTCGACGGACTAGCCAATTCTGCTGTATCAGAGTTCAAATAATGAATAAACAATTTAGAGGGATTATAAGGTTAGGAATGCTTGCGTTGCGTGTGATACAGCAGTTTTGATGCCGCGTTAGGCTAGGCTACATGTCATGCCACAGAGGATTACCCAGTTGGTCCTCTCTGTAATCACTGTGGGCACTGTTCCATCTACCCTGGCACAGCCCCGACCCGACCGGCATCAACAGATGATCACCTCTCCATGCACCACCGAACACCATCCATCCCTTCTTCTCCCTCCCCCATCCAAGACCACGTCTACTAACTATGAGTGACAGCCATAGACACACGTTTTTCCTGTTTTATGGAGGCTTTCTCTGTCTCTGTTTCTCTCTAAACAACTGTATCTAAAACCCAAAACACTGCCTGTCTGACTGGGACTGTTTCCACTGGGATTGAAGAAGAAATGCTACTTCCTTTACCTCTGGCTCCACCATCTGCCGTAGAGTGGTAACTACGGATGATTAGCCATGCGGTTCTCCCATGGCCGTGACCACTCTCATTAGCACAAAGAACAAAGGAGCGATTCTCCAGAGCTGCAGTCATCCGTTTCACTTTGAGAGGATGGTTTTGTGTGACTGCTCTCCCCGCCATCTGCCTACAGTAGAGCCCCACTTAGGTTGGACAAAACTCAAACACTGAGGGACGAGAGAGGATTTAGCGAGATAGAATGAGGGGCTGCCTGGGATCATTAAAACAAGGCAATTATGGGACTGCACCTCACCTTTTAACACTAAATATCTCATTAACGTTGATTTCTTGGGGGTGTCACTCACCACATAAAAGGTATGAGTGATGAAATAGTGATAAGAAATTAATAGCTTTTGGTAAAACAAGAGGTGTCCATATCACCGCACCTCTCTGGAAGGCATTTTAATCTAACCATGTGTAACTACAATCGTATTGTTCACCACTGGCAGCTCTAGGGGAAACTTTAACAATTCTTGAATATTCTTCAGCTTTGAATGTTCATCATTTAAAATATTATTAGGTTATATTATAAGGTAAAATACAATATGTGATTTGCATCACTACAGTAAGTCGGCAAAGTGAAGAACACACTGATCCTAGCCTACCTTTGTGAAGATTCTCTCCTCATATTCCCTCAGCTGTTCACTCATACACTCGATCTTGAAGTTCTTCTCTTGGATCTCATTCATCAGATCTTTCAGTCTCCCTGTGTCACTGGCAAGAGCTACAACATGTTCTCTTTTTTTAAGGTAGTAATTCTGAAATAAAATGATTCACAGTCAATATATTTCAAAAGCACTATAGCGACATGCACACACAGTGCGGAGCAAGTGCTATTTCATATTTGGTATAAAATAAGAGGGATGCCAACATACCCAGCCATCACCTTTGTCTTAAGACATCTTGTAATGTCTTGAGGCATACAATTGAGACGTCTCAAGACGTCTTGAGATACTTTTGTTCTCAAGACGTCTTAAGACACATTTTGAAGACATGTATTGAGATGAGACACTTTTATGTGTGTCTTCAAGACATGTCTCAAGAGACTAATGTAAAATTGTGCTATGATATTTTATGTTTGGAATTTCGAAATGTTGAACATTTCAAATTCATGGCACATTCTTCAGTCAACTGACATTGACATTCATTTCTTCCAAGAGTGATGATTCTAGAGTGAATGATTAGTATATTAATAACTAATAAAAAATTATATCAACCATAAATTATAAAATGCCTCAAGACGGATGTATTTTCATTGGTATTTTCGAGACGTGTATATAGACTGTCTTAAAGACATCTCCATTTTCTAAGACATGTCTTAGGACAAGACGTCTTCATTTATATGTCTTAAGACGTCTCAAGATGTCTCAAGACATGGTGATGGCTGGGAATGAATGCACAGTGAAACGTGATCGTGTTGTAACACACAGACTAGGGACTCACAGACTGTCCACCTTGTAGATGTCTCTGACTACATGGATTGCATTTATAGCCAGGTTTCCATCCAACCTTTTTATGCAAGTAAAGTACATGTCGGCTAAAACATGTCACGACAGGCCTGATGGAAACAGAACATTTGTCAGTAAACTTTCCAAATGTTGACAAAAATAAATACACTAGACAAGCACCAGGTGGGATCAATTTGTGTCAGTAAAAATAATTATGCGTAAAATGTCGGTGGAGACGCTTTAATGTGGAAATATTGATATAATAAACATTTCAAATTCAACTTGGAGTCACGCGATGACATGCTGTGTGGTCCTCCCACTAGGCCTACGACTTGGGAAACCATGCAGTTTGATGAAATAAATTATGAACTTCACAGGGTGATGAAAGTGCACGGTGATCTTGATGCTCCTTTCCAATAAATATTGAGGGTCTGATTCTAGTGACATGATGATCGATGCTTGACTGCTGTTTAAACAAATAAAAATATTATCCATAATAATCTCATAATGTACTGTATACTAGCCTACCCACACTGTATCTGCAAGCTGTAGGCTAGAGCGCACATGCCAAGACCAGGGTAGGCACATTTGTTATTTAACCCAACAGTTTTTGTGACAAAACTAGTAGTTGCAAGGTACTAAAATGTAGTAAGTAGGTACAAAGTTGCTAATTAGCTAAAGTTGTCCGTGATAGATAAAGTAATGCTTCTACCCCCAAAAAAAAAATGGTAAAGTGGTTATCCCACTGGCTATAGGGTGAATGCACCAATTTGTGAGTCGCTCTGGATTAGAGCGTCTGCTAAATGACGTAAATGTGCCCTTGAGCAAGGCACTTAACCCTAATTGCTCCTGTAAGTCGCTCTGGATAAGAGCGTCTGCTAAATGACTAAAATGTAAATGTAAATGTAAAAAATGTAAATGTAAATGTAAATGTAAATGTAATGAGATTCGAAAACGCAACCTTTGGGTTGCTAGATTCCGCGTTATACGCCCACCCACCACGACCAACCACCCTCTTTTTGTTTTGCTTTAAATAACGTTCTGTCTTATGTAACCATACCAAACGTAACATCAACTAATTTGAGTGTCCAGGATTTACATTTACTATGTTACGTCTAGTCTATGAGACCAGGCTGGCTACTGAAGTAGCTACTCAGTTTTGGTTCCTTCTTTGTTGAATTGGTATCACTTTCAAACTTTGGAGGATGAATACTCCACAAAGCTCCCAGCGTGCCAATCAATTTGTTGAACTCTGCAGGCAAGGGCAGTCATTGCTGCTCCCTTGCTAACACTCTCTTCCAAACAACAAAGCCTCCATATGCCCTCTCAGTGGGGACTGGGGCAGATATAAGAGCCATGCATTTAGGTCTAAAGTTATAGGAGTTTATAACTAATGAGATGAAAGGGGATACTGAGTGAATTGAATCACTGAGCAAATGTAGAGGAATGCACTGTCACTCAGTCATTTCACATTATTTGTTGCTGGTCTGATTGCAGTGTTTTGTATCTAAAACAAAAAGCACAAGACTAATAATTGGAGTTGTTTGAAAATATAAACTTTTCAATTGTATAAATCTATTTTGTAATATAACATGTGAATGTAGCTATTGTATGGAGAAACAAAAAGTTATGTTATTATGCAAGCAATGTAGAAAGTTACCTACCTTTATGAGTTCAGCAGTGTGTTCAGATAGTAACTTGACAGTGGGTAATTCTGAGACATCGGTTTGACACAAGCACCTCGACCAAAGAATCCCACCCTGATTCCCCAGTGAAAACCTGCACACTGTGCGCAACCGCAGACAGACAGGTAACTAAAGTTAGACAAAAACATAAATAAATAACAGGTAATGGAGAAAACAATATCATTCATCATCTGATAAAATATTTAGGAAATAGAAGAGGTGCTTGTCCAATATGATAGTTAAGCTAGCTTTAACATTGCCAATTGAGAGATTCTGTAGCTGGGTAGCTAGATAGCATGTGCAAGTGTGACAGAAAAACATTGCGTTCGCTACCTAGCTAGCTAGCTTTTTTGGCTAATTAGCTAGCTACTCACTTGCAAATGGTATATGTTTCTTTAGAAAATAGCTCCTATTCATCCTTATCCATAAATACTCTTTGCATCTCAGACAGACTGTTTCAAAATCACTTGCTAGCTAGCTAGCTAGCCTGTGCTACACCAGATTATGGAGTTGCTATTGAAACTTGGACACAACTGGGAAACTGTCTCTCATCAGGAGGAAGTACAGGTAGCTATGATTTTCTACTTTTTTCTATCTTCTCTACCATAGCTAGCTAGTTATTTGAATGGTAGATGTGTCAAATCTTTCTAGCCACGATTATCGAACAAATGCAGATACATTGTAGCTAACTGGATTGCAACCAGAGTTCCATCTGCCCGCTCACACGCAACACACTGGCACGCAATGCCACGCATTATGCTTGTTCAGTCTGTAGCGCGCAGGTTGGCCCCATACCATCTAAAGATGTTTTCAATTTTTATTTAAGCCAGTTGTTCCCAACCAGGGGTACTAGACACTGATTTAAGCAATAAGGCCCGAGGGGGTGTGGTTTATGGTCAATATACCACGGCTAAGGGCTGTTCTTACGCAAGACGCAATGGGTAGTGCCTGGATACAGCCATTAGCCGTGGTATATTGGCAATTTACCACAAACCCCCGAGGTGCCTTATTGTTATTATAAACTGGTTACCAACGTAATTGTAACAGTAAAAATACATGTTTTGTCATACCCGTGGTATATGGTCTGATATCTGCCTATCAGCATTCAGGGCTCGAACCACCCGATTTATAATGTCACGTACACTGGATAGGTGCAGTAAAATATGTTTTTTTTACAGGGTCAGCCATAGAAGCATGGCACCCCTGGGCAAATTAGGGTTAAGTGCCTTGCTCAAGGGCACTTCAACAGATTTTTCACCTTGTCGGCTCGGGTATTCAAACCAGTGAACTTTCGGTTACTGATCCAACGCTCTAACCGAAAGGCTACCTGGTTGACCCTCATGAAGAGGTATTGGGGGCCAGGGGGGCCCCTTTGAAATATGTATTTTTTCTTTCACATCAACCAACTGCTCTTAACAGCGTGGCATTATCAAAATAGTAATATTTGAAACTTTCAAATGATGACACTTGTTTTTTTGCAAATGTATGATGACTGCATTGATTCAGATTACTCTTTGATCTATAATTTACTCCTTTCGATATGTGTGACATCCTTCTCCTGTGAAAATATAAATTTGTATCCAGACAGGCTTCACTGTTAGGGATTTGAGCTTGTCATATTGTATTTGGATTATTGAAATCGGGCCAAATAGGGCCAATTACATTGTACATATTTTAAATTTAAATAGATTAGTGAAAAAGGTTTATCTCAAAACGGATCGCTTTACATCTGTGGTGCTCTTTGATGCCTCTAATCACAAAGCTGATTGTTTTCCCGCAATGATTGTTTTCCCGCAATGTAAAAACCATTAAAATAGTTTTAATCTCAAGGAGTCTGTCTAAATAGCATAATCTCTTAGAGTCTGAATGAGCAACATAATCCCTAAATCTGAAATGTATTCCCCTGGTAAAGCCCCATCCATAGCCAGTCACAGAGGCAGCAAACTCTAGGTATGTCCCCTCCCCTCCCCCTTTCGCACAGCGTTGCTTTCTGTATGTCTGAGTCTGCCCTGAGGGCCAGGCAATATGTCACATTAATTAATCAAAAACAGTTTAGTCCAATGAATGGAAGGTGATGTTATTATTATAATTTTTTCTGTTTTCACTAGTGAATATAATTATATTTGTGTGAGATATTCTGTATGCAGTGCCTCACTCACAGCTGTGTGGTTTTGGAATGGAGACACACTGAAGATCAATACCACACACATCAATAGGGATCTATCCTAACTGCCGTGGAGACTCAGGGGAGTGGTGTGTGTGTTTAGCAACACCCACCTCACAATATACACAGAAATTATCTTATTCATTCATGGTTGTTTGCGTATTTGTACGTTTTACTAACTTAAACAGAATTTAAATCTATTGTTTTTTCAGACTGTTGGTTTTGAGGGGCAACTTGTCAGAGTCCATTTGTCCTGACCATACTGGGTGAGAACAATAGGCCATCTGCAGCCAAGAACAATGTCAAATTTTTAAGGAAGAGAGACACAGGGGTCTCCATTCAATAATACTGGTTAACGACTACTACAGGAAATATGAGTGTCTTATTCTAACATTTGTCACCATGCATTGGAGGTAAAAAAAATTCAACCAATACTTTGTGATAAAAAAAAATTTGTTTTTGACATTTGTTTTGACCAAATTATGAATTTTGGAACACATTTGCCAATGTTTGAAAATAATGGATGTACATTTTTTTATCTAAACCTCACAGGTTAGATAGAGCAATTCTAAATATGATGCATGCACAATCAAATACATATTGAACAGCCTTCATCCAATCAGCTCCTTCAGTAATGCTGCCGATCTCTATTGATGAACCACATAGGTTACCCATAGTGCATTTAGTGGAGAGAGCTATACCAGTAAATTGATTTGTTGATTGTCACGGTTTAGTGCACCAGTGGAACAGGGCTGGAGCTGAAGGACCCTTGTGGAGTATTTTGGAAGTGTGTTTCATCAATAGAGAAAACACAAGACATTGTGAACCCTTTGACATTGATTGATATTATTGTTTCTGATGTCATTCAGAGGCATGTAATAAAAGCATGTTCACTGCAGTTTAAATGCCTTAATTGCAATTGAAAGTTGCAAGACATAAATATTGTGTTTGGCCCTTTGCATAGGCCCTTACTGTTGCAATGCTATTAATAGACTATGTGTTATAGTCAAGTTTTATCATAGGCTAGATGTGTCAGCAACATAACACATTATACACAAATTAAACAACATTGTCGGTAGGCTTACATTTCAGTTGTATTGGTTGATTATGTATAGGAGAAAGATTGTACTGTGGTCTTTCCATTGTGTTGTTATTTACCTTTCCATTGTGTTGTTATTTACTCGGGCAGGCCTATGTCACGAATGACGGAAATTTTGGGAGATTCTCAATTGGATGTCTGTCCTCTCCTTGACTCCTACATCCTCCTCTCCAGGACCCGTAAAAAGCAGATAAGTGGTCACCTAATCACTCGTGGACATATTCACTTTTACTTCTTGGTAACCGAGATTAGTGGTCGCCATATGTAGGAGAGTGTCAATTTGAACGGAGGAGTTAGCTCCTCTCCTCGATTGCCTCCTCCGGCGGTATATCCTGCTGCAGAAGAGTTTTAAAATCCGACACGCCCTTTGAAACAGCTGTTGTTTTCTTGGATGAGAAAAGCAAGCACGCATTTAAAAAATATATGCTACTTATCCTTTTACCTATAAAATGTATAACACAACTAGCATTCATTTTTACCACTTTGCATATTTTGTTTGGGATTCCAAAGGAGAGTTTCATTTCATACAAGCACATTAGTTTCCTCTCCTCGCCTCCGATTACCTTAGACCTTTTTCAAAATGAGGCGAGGAGAGGACAGAGGTGAGGACGCAAGGAATATAGGACAATTTCCCACAGTGATGTGATGATACAGAGTTGTAGGATACACGTTACCCTCTGGTGGTAATAATATAGAACCTCATTGTGGAATTAGATCATGCAGTGATAAACTGCACATCTATCACATCCATAGTTTAGGCAAAGGCTGCATGAGTCAATCTGTTGATGCACTATCAGGCTAATTGCGGTAAAGTTAAATGTTTTATTTAATTTTACAACCATGGGCTGTAGGTCTAAATAACACATTTGAATTGGTAATAACCACAGTAGTTCGAATGGCATTTGTAATGCAGTACCCCAGTATTTAGTTAATATTATTGGTACTCTGTGGTAATCAGGTCAACAAAGCTGTTGTTTTTTAATCAACCAAACAAGGCAGAGTTGGGCACTCAGCCAATTACTCAACAGCGCTGTTGCCATAACGTAGACTCCATATAATCTCCAAGCAGCATACACATAGCATGTGTTTGCAATTTTGATTCACAAAAAAAGACAACATTCTTAGAAATGTAAAGTTATATTATAAGAATTGTCATTTATTGCTATGGGATTTAATCAGAATCAAGTTTCATCTTGCTTTCAGCCCACAAAATCTGGAACATCCAAAATATCACCTCACATTGCTGTAGCCTCTAAAATAGACTAGAGAGTAAAAGTTGACATCATAGTTCAAGTGAGGAAAGCTAAGGCCTGATGAAATCACTAAATACCCTGGCCACAAAATAGATTAAGCCTAGCAGCACATGACCAAGTCATTCAGAGGCAGCCAGAGCCCACAGCAGGTGACTTGTTAAGGGGACAGACAGAGTCAGCAAATTAACCCCATGGGATCACAACATGGTCCACACACAGAGAGAGCCAGATTGGACAGGAAAAAAAATCTAAACAAAGCTCTTATAAGCCAACCCACCCAGGACAGCCATCGACAATAACATCACGCAAAGGAAACTTGAATATTTGGAACAAATGGCGTCCCATACTGAAATAATCCAAACTGCGAAGCCTCCATATGCAAATAAATAAAGTAATTAATTAGTCAGAGGTTTAGGAGCATCTGACACTTTGAGGTTTAATCAGACATATGGTTTGTTTGTGGGAGCAGAGACGTGTTGTAATACAAAAGGTTTAAAATGGATTTTAGGGGGCAGAACACTAATTGTATATTATTCAGATTACTAATATTTTACTTCCATAATATGATCATCTGTTCCCTCCAACATAATCTCTGATCTCTTATGTGATGACATCACAGACATAGAAATAGAATCTCAGCCATATTATATCCCCTCCTAGTCGAGACCATTACAATGTGCTTCAATAACAGTCCAAATTAGAATGGCTCCTTTATGATTATGACACACGACCACTTTATGCCCAGTCTGTGGAGATAATGACTGTCATATTTCATGCCTACCTGTGTGTGAATTGGCGACACTTTTATATCAGGGCCTAATGGAGCGGAAACACTTGAAGGCCTACAAGGATATTTGTATACTTTTCCTCCATGTCCTCTGTCATTTCTCTGTGATAGTAAACGCTCCTGGACGCATCCATCAGTTTCTGTGGCCAAGACTGCGAATAAAATCAATAAAACATAAGTCACTTGGCAAACCTCTCGTATTCACCTCTCATTGGATGTTCTGTATCAGTTCAGTCACACTGCCAAAGTACACAAGATCAGCCTTTCATTCGCCTCTTCTGCTGCTTTCAGGGAAGCAAAACTAAATGAACAAGACAAAATCTAATTTCCTGATAACTCACTCAGAGAAGCAGGAATAAAGGGCCCTCTGTTTCTCTGAGCCCTGCTGAAAAAAGCTGAAACATTTGTTGGTTTCATTCAGAAACATGAAACAAACATTGTTTGTGTTTTTTATGTTGAATGTAATGTGATGTTTTGGTACTTAAAATGTTATGTTACATTGACTGATGAAGCATAGTATATGACTTACTCTACAGTAAAAAATGTTGTTTAACTAATCAGAGGTGAGGCTACTTTCCAAACAGAGATTAATTTTAGAAAGGGTCTGAAACATTTCCCAAATATGATACACATATATGGCCACACGAGGGAGTCAGAGAGAGCTCTGAGAAGACACATGTTACTTTAAAAAATGCTGGTTCCAGGACTTCACCTTCTTACAAACATTAAACTAATTATTCATTCAATATCAATAACAACACCAAAGTACAACTACAATTATCTGGTTATATACAATAGATTTGGATATTAAAGAAAAATACAGTATTGACATTCAATACATTGAAAAATTCACCCTATAGCCTGTGCTGTGAAAAGCACAGAAAAGCACCTGCCATTGGCTATTAGCTACATAAAGGTGATGTTTAACCCTATCAGTTATGTCTACCTCATCTCTGTACCCCACACATACAATTATCTGTAAGGTTCCTCAGTCAAGCAGTACATTTCAAACACAGATTAAAAAACAAAGACCAGGGAGGTATTCCAATGCCTCGCAAATGGCACCTATTGGTAGATGGGTAAACATTTAAAAAAGCTGACATTGAATATCCCCTTTGAGCATGGTGAAGTTATTAATTACACTTTAGATGGCGTATCAATACATCCAGTCACTACAAAGATACAGGAAACCGCTCAGGGATTTCACCATGAGGCCAATGGTGACTTTAAAACAGTTGCAGAGTTTAATAATGGCTGTGATAGGAGAAAACTGAGCATGGCTCAACAGCATTGTGTTTCTCCACAATACTAACCTAAATGACAGAGTGAAAAGAAGGACGCCTGTACAGAATACAAATATTCCAAAACATGCATCCTGTTTGCAATAAGGCACTAAAGTAAACCTGCAAAAAAAACTGGCTAAGAAATGTACTTTATATCTTGAATACACATCGTTATGTTTGGCGTAAATCCAACACAACACATCACTAAGTACCACCCTTCATATTTTCAAGCATGGTGGTGGCTGTATCATGTTATGGGTATGCTTGTCATTGGCAAGGACTAGGGAGTTGTTTAGGGTAAAAATAAATGAAATATAGCTAAGCACAGGCAAAATCCTAGAGGAAAACCTGGTTCAGTCTGCTTTCCAACAGACACTGGGAGACAAATTCACCTTTCAGCAGGACAATAACCTAAAACACAAGGCCAAATATACACTGGAGTTTCTTACCAAGAAGACATTGAATATTCCTGAGTGGTCTAGTTACAGTTTTGACTTAAATCGGCTTGAAAATCTATGGCAAGACTTGAAAATGGCTGTCTAGCAATAATCAACAACCAACTTGACAGAGCTTGAAGTATTTTAAAAAGAATACCAGAGCTACAAGTAGAAAACAAAACAATTTGACATAAACAGTTGCATTCATGAGTTTTATTGACAAATGTCAATAGAAAAATAAGGTCTGCCAAAGAAAAACCTGATAAAAATGAATTTACATGAATGCTGTAAGTACATAAATTGTTTGCTCACTGGGAAATTAATATCCAACTGGAGTTTGGAGTTTGTGACAACAACAATGTGAGCTTATTACAGTATTATAGACACTACTGTATGTCCTGGGATTTCCAGTGATCTTCTATGTAGAAGAACCCCTTACCTTCTAACTACTCTTTGTAGCTTGTGAGAGTCATAGAGGAAAACAAGTTTGTAGCTCAAACCATTCGGATTCTACAGACGTTTTTGTATAAAAGACCCGGCCCCCGGCCGCTTCGGGATCCGCCCTTGTCTCACAAACACCGCTCTAGCTCAGCCCCCGTTAATCAGTGGTATATATCTTTAAGCATTTCCTCTAAGTTACTGGTGTTCTATGCAAGGCTTAAATATTGAATTGTTGAAATTGCCCTATTGTACAGTGCCCACTCATGTGCCCACAAAATACTGGTCATACTGCTTGTGCCAGGTCATATTCCCATAACCCTGATAGCATAGCTAGGGACCTCTGTGTGCTTCCTTGCCTGTGTCTGTGTGCTATTTCTCAGGGCTAGGGAAACCCCCTTGGCCAGGCCCTTTATCAGGACATGAAGGGAGAGAGCAGAGCAGAGCTTCTTAAAATAAACCCCTATTAAAGCCATTTTATTATTGTGCTTCAGAGAATCATGACAGCAGAAACTGTCTCCCCCTGGAACATGTGGTGGGGAGATATTTTTGGACATTAGCCTGTAAATAGACCACAAACCCATACATGATACAGAGAGCCAGGACAGTGATCTTAATCATTATGATGATCAGGGCCGGATTACCAAACGGGCACGCAGGGCACGTGCCCGGGGCCCCCGGGGCTGTATAATTTGGGAGGGTTGGGGCCCCCAGATAGCATATGATAGCACAATGTGTATAATGTGAACAAAAACATGAGATGAGCTATAAAACATAATTAAAAAAAGCTCTGTCTCATGGCAAAAAGTGTTTAATTTCAGGAAATTAGCCTTAAAACTGCAAAAACTGTATCTTAGCCTCATGGCAAAATGTGTTGAAATGCAGTAAGTTAGCTGATTTCCCACAAAATAAAAAGAAATCCCCCAAAATGATTGCAGTAGTCCGGCCCTGATGATGATGACAATTAATGATGCATCTAATCTACACGCTCCTATGCCTCTGTATGCATATACTGTCTGTACAGTTTAGAACATAGTGTTTTAGCACATAGCAGCCTATAATGTAACGTAATGTATGCCGACACTTTTTAGCAGACGCTTTTATTATTTGAAATGTTCTGTAAGTAAATAATATCCTTCGATGTCTTATTAGGTTGTGAATGTCCTTTTGTGAATACTTTTATATTTATTTTTTTGACTGTGTTTTAGATAGTCTGGGAGTCTACTCTATTGAAGACAAGAATAGTGTCCAAGCCATGTTTAGCCTACAAATTCAAGGTAAGAATTTCAGCAACCCGAAGTTTCACCCTACAGAAATGATTATGGCAGGAATTGTCCTCAATGTTGCAGTGCCATAGAAATGTTAAGTCCCCAATATTCAGGGCTTCTGTGACCAATGCAGAGCCTCCTCATTAACAAATACCATGGAACCCCTCAGCGCTGTTCCCATGGTGATAAAGTTTTACCATCCTGTGTCAGTATCATGGTGAGGGAACAGTCCAATGGAAGAGTCTTCCTCCTCCATCACTACAGAGAGAATCGGTCCCTTATACTATATGATTGAACTAGGTCATTTAACTGTGAGGCGGCCAGGACTTTATAGAGGATTGTAATACAGATCATTTAGTTTAACTCCTGGAGGTCCAGTAGGATAGGGAGAGTTGAGATCAGTGGTTTAGTGAGAAGCTGAACCCCATTCCATTACCCTACATTTAACTGTTGGAGATCCTGTACTGTGGGTTTCTATGGCTATAAGAATGAGGTTAGTTCCAACCAGAAACACAGACAGATGAATTTCACCACAATACCCTATGTGTACTCTTTTAATAGAAGGGATTATATACAAACATAATCTATTAATATGTAAAAAACCAACCCCAACCAGCCTTTTAGGATAAGTTGTTACATACAGTACGTAAGTTTCTAAATGTGCCCACAAAGAAAGGGAGAGTGTGTTTAGTTGACATGATGGCTTTCATTTGTAATTTCCTGGCTCTGTTCATCCGACTGACACACATCCTAATCCTCTTTAGGCTATGGAGGCTGGGAGCGTCGCAGACTGGGAGCATCACTGGGTCAGTTATACTTCCTGAATTCTCCCGACCCTTCAAAACGAGGGAAGGGAAAGGAGAGGGAAAGGGTGATACCAGGTCAGTTGTACAACTGAATGCATTCAACTGAAATGTGTCTTCCGCATTTAACCCAACCCCTCTGAATCAGGACAGTGGACTGGCTTGCATGGCAGTACATCAACATTATGTCCCTTGCCCCGTTGTGTTTTGTAAGTGTCTGGCACGTTTCAGTGTCTGGCACGTTTCAGATTAATCTGGGTGAGTTTGTTCTACTGGGTGTAACTCTTTATAGAAGCGTTCATGTCATGTTATTCAGATGGATTTTGACATGTGCATGCTATGCCACAGTAAGGTGTTTTATTTGATCCATAGCCAGCTTTTTTATTTACCCTGTTTCTATAATTGTAATATATTATATTTATTTGTATCCACCTATATTTTAGTTGTTACTGTTTTCTGTCATGGCATTTTCTAACACCTCCAATCTCTCCTGTCATCTAAACGCACATCAACTGTTTGGATTTTGTCCAAAGAGACCATGAATTTTTCAGAGATATTCTAACAGTTAACCAATAGCCTGTTGTCTCTATGTAGCCTACCATTATCTTAAATTACAACTTATCTGTTAGTTTGTCTGTCAGTACACCTGTATATCTGTCATCTCTAATGATGTGAACTATGATGCCTTATAAAGGTTTTGTATAATTTCAGCCAGTAGTTTTGAAAGTAGTGCTCAAGAGCAGAAATGGGTCACCAAAAATAGTGCATATCTCAAAATCCATCTGAATATCATGACATGAAAGCTTCTATAGAGAGTCACATCGAGTAGAACAACATTTTTCCGCTCAATCTCTTTAATACACCTCTTCACTAACCAGCAGCTGGGGAGAGCATGCAGATTTCCAAGAGGCAGCCTATCAGAGAGCAGAGCTCACTACTCTACAGCACATATCTGCCTCTCTGTTAGTGAGGCTGTGGCTGCCTGCATGCGCTGGAATCCATGCCTTCCCAGCAGAAGCATTACAACTGTCAAACTGTAATCATCAGTGATGTTTGCAGCCTTATGAATTAATACTGTGTAGGCTAAACATTCTGCTCTGAGATTACCTTCATATTAAGGATGGGTTTAATTTTACCCACGGCAGCCGTTTGACTAGATTAGGGGTCATTTGTCAACAGCGTGGGATCATTTAAGGATCGTTTACTATAAGCATGTGAAGAGATTAACAGAGAGAGAGAGAGAGGGGGCTTATGACTCTCCCAATGCAGACCGTACTGCAAGGCACAGAACAGCACGACAGAGTGCACACGTGGAATTGACTCTCAGCTAACGAACTACAGTCTATCTAACTAAGGAGCTGGGCTTTGTCTTAAAATACTTTTTTCTTGTAGGCGACAGACAGCTCAGCTTTTGTGTCCAGTCAATGCTTGGCACTCAGCCTACAGAGATCACCCAGAGAGTTTGATTACCAACTGGATTGACTGACTGACAGAAGTGTTTGAGAGAGAGAGGAGCAAGCCGGAGGGATATACAAGACGCCCTGGAGTATCTGACCGGAACTCTTCTCAGCAGTGGAAAGATGACATCCAAGTCATCCAGGCAGGGCAGACCCTCATCGGCAGGGTCCAAGCAGCCCTCTCAGAGGAAGGAGTGCCCAGCGGGTAACCGCTCCTGTATGCTGCGGGTCGGGGAGAGGCTGATGAGGGCTGGGAGTGAGGGAAACCTACATGTTGTGAGACCCAGACCTGCCCAGCAGACACCACTGGAGGAGAGACACCAAAAGTCAGTCTCCATCACAGCCAAAGGTAGGAACTCTTAAAGGTCCAATGCAGCTGTTTTTATTTCAATATCAAATTTCTGGCTAACAATTGTGATACCTTACTGTGATTATTTTCAACTAAAATGGTCAAAAAGAAACAAAAATAGCTTCTTAGCAAAGAGCATTTTCTCAAGCAAGAATTTTGTTGGACTGTCTGGGAATGGTCTGAGTAAGGAGGGGAAAACTTATTGGCAAAAAGGGTTTGGAACTCTCTTACTTATTGGTCTATTGACTCATTTACCACCTGGTGATGTCACCATGGAGGCTAAAACTCCATCCCACCAAAACAGGCTGAAATTTCAGGCGGTCTTTTCAAACAGCTATTATACATATATATATATAAAACACAGGAAAAATCAAGTCTTTGACTGCACTGGTCCTTTAATGTCTCTAGGCTTACACTGAGTATACCAAACATTAGGAACACCTTCCTAATATTGAGTTGCCCCTTTTTGCCCTCAGCCTCAATTCGTCGGGGCATGGACTCTACAAGGTGTCGAAAGCGTTCCACAGGAATGCTGGCCCATGTTGACTCCAATGCTTCCCACAGTTGTGTCAAGTTGGCTGGATGTCCTTTGGGTGGTGGACCATTCTTGATACACACAGGAAACTGCCTAGCGTGAAAAACCCAACAGCTTTCTGATTCTTGACACAAACTGGTGCGCCTGTCACCTACTACCATACTCCGTTCAAAGGCACTTACATTTTTTATCTTGCCCATTTACCCTCTGAATGGCACACATACACAATCCATGTCTCAATTGTCTCAAGGCTTATAAATCCATATTTAACTTGTCTCCTCCCCTTCATCTACAATGATTGAAGTGGATTTAACAAGTGACATCAATAAGGGATCATCGCTGTCACCTGGATTCACCTGGTCAGTCTATGTCATGGAAAGAGCAGGTGTTCTTAATGTTTTGTATACTCAGTGTATAGTCTAAGGCACTCACTGCTGGACTGCAAGCCTTTAGTGGAAGTTTACTAACTCTTTGTTTTCTGTTGCTGTACTGTATGAGTCATAGGATACTGTATTGAAGTTCTGTAAAAGTTTCACTGCACCGCAAATTAATAATAGATCTGATGATGTAGTCAGTGTTACTGTGCTACTGTAGCCGACAGTACATGACTCTGTGCCGTAGCAGTCATACACTCTCACACTCTCAAGTCCCCCCATTTCACGCACGCATGCAGACACAAACACACCCACCCACACACACACACACACACACACACACACACACACACACACACACACACACACACACACACACACACACAATTACTGTACAGTGTGCGGAGAGCTTAGATCACCCTGTCAGAGGGTCATTTTGTATTGTCATGCATTCCTGGGTGAAGCACATGAGTCTGGTCATATTGTTCTGTCTAGGCCCCCTCAGCGGCCAGTGGATTAAGCCTGGGGTCAACCCTTGTAGCTCTCATTGTGCTGATGAGTTACATTCCCCCTCTTATCATCACATTCCCTTTCAGTGAAGTTGAGTTAATCTCCTGCCCCGGTTCAAAAGCAACTGCTGCTGTAGACCGTCTGATTGCAAATTTAATTTGACTTTGCCAACTCTGCAGCTGGAATCTGTCGCAAAGAGAAAAAGCATTTCTCACACTATCCAGGGTACAAATGAGGGTTGGAGAGAATTCAACTCACAGGTGCATGTGGCCTCTTCAGACCAGTAGAAGTATAAAATGTCCTTTTGCTTTCCTCTTTCCCTTTTATTTATTTTCCTTTTCTTTGTAGCTTTTTATTGGGATGTTTTTAGTCAAGCGCGATGTTCCAGAAACATTCTAACAAAGTCAAAGGAAAATTTGCTCAATGTCATAATTCAGCATTTAAGGAACTTCCTCTTGGAGTTCTGAAAACATTGCTAGACTTCCAAGCCCAGTTCTCAGTATATTTTACAGGTGAATTTCATTCTGGCTTCATGCCTGAATGGAGAGGCTACACCCCAGGTTCCCTAGGTCTAGACGAACAATGGCTGCAATACATGGCCTATAACTAACAGATGATGTTTGTTGTGGCCGTCTATCTATCGTCTGCTGCTGCCAGTGGCAGACTTAACACCAGCGGCTCCATGTATTCGGAGAACGATCTGAACACTAATCCTCTGGTCTCCTCTCGGGACATGATACAAGACTGTTGCGCTAAACTACCCTTAAACCAGTGGTATTCAAACTTTTTCAGTTGGGACTCCATTTTTTCAGCCAGAATTTCTGGGGACCCCATTTTTTCCCCAATACTTTTTTGAGACCCCACCCCGCTCCAAGTCTAATGACACAACCTTAAAATCGGTACATTTTGATTTTTACATCAACCAATAAATACATTTCCACAATAAAATTGTATCTTTCAAATTATATTTCTCAAAACGTTTGTATATTGTCCCATACAATAATCTATCTGTACTGTTATTTTTATTTTTTTTACATTTTTGCAACCCCACTGCAGTTCCACCGACTTTGAATACCACTGCCTTAAATCATTCTATTTTTGAAATGTCTTCCCTTTCTCCTTACAACTCTCTTTCTCACACTGAGCCCTCGGCTTAAATATTCTCACACATCTTCTCACACTTGCTGTGACATGCAAATGACATACAGTAGAGTTAAAATACAATACAATACAATAGAATACAATAGAATGGTCTTCTATCATGAGTGATAGTAATTTTGCAATTTAGTTTGGAGTAAATAACCTGTTGAGTTTTCGTGTGTGTATGATTAATATTTTGATGTTTCACAGTTATTAGAGTTAGCATAGAGTGCAATTGTATCTCTAAACGGTGGCTTGAGGCTCGTACCTGCCCACATCTAATCGTTTGTTTGGCCTCAACACTCACAGTAATCTGTGAATGACGTACATAATCATAGCTACCGTTTTCACTTTTCATCTAAATGTTTTGGCGCATCACAAAGACTTGCAGTGGACACCGTCTGGTGGTAATCATCCCTGCAGTTCAAGCATATGTTTCTGGTGTCAGAAAGGGGGGCTTAAGTGAATCTCTAAACCACAATATCACCCAAACCTGTGGTATTAAAGCAAAGACAGATCTCAACACGCTTTCTCAGGTGTCAGCTTCAAAGTGATGCCTATTTTTTAGATAAAGATAATGCTGTCTTTATCAACACCTTGTTTCCAAAGATAGAGATGGGTTTCTAAGTGTTGACATGTGTGTTGAAAGTTTATGCTTTTAAACAGCAACATTCAGTTGGCTAGATTAAATTGATGACCAAATCTGATGGTATCGCTATCAGAATAATGATCCACTGAAATGTGTAAACCTTGTGAAATTGGACCCAAATGCTCTCTGTCAATGGTAACATGAAGACCGTTTGTCATGATGTGGAGTCGAAATGGATTCAGGATGTGAATAATATTTTCTCCAAGTCATTACGTTGTATACGTTGTATTACCCCCCAAAAAAATTGTTGTGCCTAATTAGACATAACAGACCTTTTTCATTTTGACTAAGTCACTTCATTTTCAGTTCTGTAACCCTTGTGAGTGTGCTTCCAAAATTGTTCAAAATTGTCTTTGCAGGCAGCAGCCTAGCACGCAGACCCTGATTTGCTCTGACAGCCGCGTGATTTCAGATCATACTGAAGTCCGCCGCATCCCGTCAGTCCCAACCCCCACCTCCCACCGCTACAGCCTCTACACTACAGGCCCAATGACATTTGTCTTTTTTTATAGCCACAAACTGTGATGCATGCTTCGATGAACACAACACAACATCTGAAACAGCTGCTCAGTCGATTTAGACTTCATGTTGATCCCTAGTTGAGAATGATTTAGGTGATACTGGCATGACATTGTTATTTCTGTGGCTTTGGTTTAGTCTTGGGATGAGATGCATACAGATGACATCATCAAGGCCAGTGTCCCCATAAACAATATACATATTTCCTGCTCTCCCGTTCAGAAAACCATCCCCAATTCTCCAAATTACTTACTTATAACTGGAACTATGCCTCCTCTCTTCCAAGTTGATGGTTGACGCAGATCTGTACCTATTTAACTTGAAAACACCCCTTTAGAATGACAGTTTTTATTGGTGTTTGTTTTTCTTTCCTCTGGTAGATTGACAGGCCAATAGAGGAGCATACACACAGCCTTTCATTATCTGTAGCTATATGTTATGGCTAATCGAGCCATCCTGACCCCCCTCTCTCTTGGTGTCCATAACCTCTTACAGTATGTAAGGGAATTATTGTTCAGTGCTTTCATTGTTGTTGTAAAGTTTTGTTGCACACCACATGCTTGACAGCCCCCACCAAGCCAGTTATTGAAAACACTCCCCCGCACATTAGCGCTGGGAGCATAATGTAAGATCTAAATCATGCAACAAGGGTGACTAAGCTAGGGGGAGAAGACGTAAGCGCATTCTGTATGAGCTGATGCTAATAACCCATTAAATTAGTGTACCCTAAAGCCATGTTGGGGTAAGTTCAAACAAGGTTACTGAAACTATTGTAATTCACCTAATCCTTGTGATAGCATGCCAAATTACCCTATATCCAACAAAAGCACAGAAAAAGAAGAACATTCATTTTGAAACTGTGGTTGGCGAAGTTAATAAAAGCTGATATTGAGCATAATCGGGAATGTCTTATTATTAAACAGTACATGATCAGTTCAGACTCTTATTCTATTTCTAATACCCTGAACCAAGCAACAGGTTGATGTCATGTGAGGCAGCTATTATTGTGAAAGTCTATCTGTGTTTATTAGGTGTTTTATTGCTACAGTATGCCAACAGTGTTATATATAGGCTTAGTAGGCTATAGGCTATATACACTACCAGTCAAACGTTTGGACACACCTACTCATTCAAGGGTTTTTCTTTATTTGTACTATTTTCTACATTGTAGAATAGTAGTGAAGACATCAAAACTATCAAATAACTCATATGGAATCATGTAGTAAACAAAAAAGTGTTAAACAAATCAAAATATATTTTATATTTGAGATTCTTCAAATAGCCACCCTTTGCCTTGATGACAGCTTTGCACACTCTTGCATTCTCTCAACCAGCTTCATGAGGTAGTCACCTGGAATGCATTTCAATTAACAGGTGTGCCTTCTTAAAAGTTAATTTGTGGAATTTCTTTCCTTCTTAATGCGTTTGAGCCAATCAGTTGTATACAGAAGATAGCCCTATTTGGTAAAAATGCATTCTCTCAACCAGCTTCACCTGGAATGCTTTTCCAACAGTCTTGAAGGAGTTCCCACATATGCTGAGCGCTTGTTGGATGCTTTTCCTTCATTCTGCGGTCCGACTCATCCCAAACCATCTCAATTGGGTTGAGGTCGTAGGATTGTGGATGCCAGGTTATCTGATGCAGCACTCCATTCTTGGTAAAATAGCCCTTACACAGTCTGTAGGTGTGTTGGGTCATTGTCCTGTTGAAAAACAAATGATAGTCCTACTAAGCCCAAACCAGATGGGATGGCGTATCGCTGCAGAATGCTGTGGCAGCCATGCTGGTTAAGTGTGCCTTGAATTCTAAATAAATCACAGACAGTGTCTCCAGCAAACCACCCCCACACCATAACACCTCCTCCTCCATGAGTTACGGTGGGAAATACACATGCGGAGATCATCCGTTCACCCACACCGAGTCTCATAAAGCCACAGCGGTTGGAACCAAAAATCTCAAATTTGGACTCCAGACCAAAGGACACATTTTCACCGGTCTAATGTCCATTGCTCGTGTTTCTTGGCCCAAGCAAGTCTCTTATTATTATTGGTGTCCTTTAGTAGTGGTTTCTTTGCAGCAATTCGACCATGAAGGCCTGATTCACACAGTCTCCTCTGAACAGTTGATGTTGAGATGTGTCTGTTACTTAAACTCTGTGAAGCATTTATTTGGGCTGCAATTTCTGAGGTTGGTAACTCTAATGAACTTATCCTCTGCAGCAGAGGTAGCTCTGGGTCTTCCATTCCTTTGGTGGTCCTCATGAGAGCCAGTTTCATCATATCGCTTGATGGTTTTTGCGACTGCACTCGAAGAAACTTTAAAAGTTCTTGAAATGTTCCGTATTGACTGACCTTCATGTCTTAAAGTAATGATGGACTGTTGTTTCTCTTTGCTTATTTGAGCTGTTCTTGCCATAATATGGACTTGGTCTTTTACCAAATAGGGCTATCTTCTGTATACAACTGATTGGCTCAAACGCATTAAGAAGGAAAGAAATTCCACAAATTAACTTTTAAGAAGGCACACCTGTTAATTGAAATGCATTCCAGGTGACTACCTCATGAAGCTGGTTGAGAGAATGCAAGAGTGTGCAAAGCTGTCATCAAGGCAAAGGGTGGCTATTTGAAGAATCTCAAATATAAAATATATTTTGATTTGTTTAACACTTTTTAGGTTGCTATATGACTCCATATGTGTTATTTCATAGTTTTGATGTCTTCACTATTATTCTACAATGAAAAAATAGTAAAAATAAAGAAAAACCCTTGAATGAGTAGGTGTATCCAAACTTCTAACTGGTAGTGTATATATATTATTTTTTTCAATGTAACCTTTATTTAACTAGTCATGTCAGTTAAGAACAAATTCTTATTTACCATGACAGCCTACCCCCCTTCCCCTAACCCGAACGATGCTGGGCCAATTGTGCGCCGCCCTATGGGACTCCTGATCACGGCCGGTTGAGATACAGCCCCGGATCAAACCAGGGTTTGCAGTGACTCTAGCACTAAGATGCAGTGTCTTAGACCGCCGCGCCACTCGGGAGCCCACTATATCAGGCAGCACATAAATACCACCCTCTCGACATCTTTGAAAACTGACTGAAGGGTCAAGTTTATGACTTTGAACACAAGTTTTGATTTAAAGTGGGTGTGGCGTACCTCCCCATATCGTTACATGAGATGGATACGGGGATAGGTTTTTTATAAAATTGTTGGGAAATCTAGATAATTAAAAGATAAGTGCATTTTCAGTGCCAGCTCTTAACACACACGCCAACGTCCTTCAGGAGTTAACTTGTGTTATGAAGTCAGTGATCAGGAGGGCTGTATTCTTGATAGAGCTAGGCAGTGTTCCAAATGGCACCCTATTCCCTACATAGTGCACTACTTTGACCAGATCCCTATAGGCCCATTTGCGATGTATAACTAATGAATGAGGGGTCTGAATAGGATGGCATTGTAGCCTTCGAAGCAAACAGAAGGGGAGAGTAAAACATTACTACAGTATTGCTTTGCTCTCCCAGGACTCTTTCACAATCGTCTCATAAGGTTTTTAATTTTCGAGCTCATGGGGGCATATGAAACCTTGTCACATGCCATTTCATAGCATATTTTCAAGGCTGAATGTCTCAGCCTTCAGACTTAGTGAAGTGCATCATATTAAAAACAAAAATAGCAACAATATGTAGTCTTCCTCCTCTAGACCAGACACTTTTATCACCCCCTCCAACTCTGTCTGTCTGTAGAGTTAAGCCCTTACACCCTCTAATGTTTAGAGTGCTTTTACATTTTTACCTTGGATCTATTTAGTTCGGAAGTCCATATTTGTGAGTGAAGTGTCCATTTGTTTCTGTCCTGGAATATGACATGCTAGTCAATGATAAAGACATTGAGAGTTACTTTTACAAAATCAGTATACTTCTGGCCCACCAACAGGGGTCTTTTGCCATAGCAAACCATCTCAGATTGTGCAGGGGGGCCCACAGGCTCTGGGGGCCCCCACCCCATGGTTTGCCAGTGCTGTGATAAAACATTGCGTAAAATAATACATTTGAATAATTTATCTGCACTGTATGTTTGTTAGCCAGCTAGCCAGGGAGTTTTAGAGGAATGATTCCATAAATGTTTCTAATTACAGTTGAAGTCGGATACATTTAAACTCAGTTTTTCACAATTCTTGACATTTAATCCTAGTAAAAATTCCCTGTCTTAGGTCTGTTAGGATCACCACTTTATTTTAAGAATGTGAAATGTCAGAATAATAGTAGAGAGAATGATTTATTTCAGATTTTATTTATTTCATTACATTTCCAGCGGGTCAGAAGTTTACATACACTCATTTAGTATTTGGTAGCATTGACTTTAAATTGTTTAACTTGGGTCAAACGTTTCGGGTAGCCTTCCACAAGCTTCCCACAATAAGTTGGGTGAAATTTGGCCCATTCCTCCTGACAGAACTGGTGTAACTGAGTCAGGTTTGTAGGCCTCCTTGCTCGCACACGCTTTTTCAGTTCTGCCCACAAATGTTCTATAGGTTTGAGGTCAGGGCTTTGTGATGGCCACTCCAATACCTTGACTTTGTTGTCCTTAAGCCATTTTGCCACAACTTTGGAAGTATGCTTGGGGTCATTGTCCATTTGGAAGACCCATTTGCGACCAAGCTTTAACTTCCTGACTGATGTCTTGAGATGTTGCTTCAATATTTCCACATAATTTTCCTTTCTCATGATGCCATCTATTTTGTGAAGTGCACCAGTCCCTCCTGCAGCAAAGCCCCCCCACAGCATGATGCTGCCACTCCCATGCTTCACGGTTGGGATGGTGTTCTTCGGCTTGCAAGAAACCCCCTTTTTCCTCAAAACATAACGATGGTCATAATAGCCAAACAGTTCTATTTTTGTTTCATCCGACCAGAGGACATTTCTCCAAAAAGTAAGACCTTTGTCCCCATGTGCAGTTGCAAACCGTAGTCTGGCTTTTTTATGGCGGTTTTGGAGCAGTGGCTTCTTCCTTGCTGAGCGGCCTTTCAGGTTATGTCGATATAGGACTCGTTTTACTGTGGATATAGATACTTTTGTACCTGTTTCCTCCAGCATCTTCACAAGGTCCTTTGCTGTTGTTCTGGGATTGATTTGCACTTTTCACACCAAAGTACGTTCATCTCTAGGAGACAGAACGCATCTCCTTCCTGAGCGGTATGACGCTGCGTGGTCCCATGGTGTTTATACTTGCATACTATTGTTTGTACAGATGAACGTGGTACCTTCAAGCGTTTGGAAATTACTCCCAAGGATGAACCAGACTTGTGGAGGTCTACAATTATTTTTCTGAGGTCTTGGCTGATTTATTTTGATATTCCCATGATGTCAAGCAAAGAGGCACTGAGTTTGATGGTAGGCCTTGAAATACATCCACAGGTACACCTCCAATTGACTCAAATTATGTCAATTAGCCTATCAGAAGCTTCTAAAGCCATGACATCATTTTCTGGACTTTTCCAAGCTGTTTAAAGGCACAGTCAACTTAGTGTATGTAAACTTCTGACCCACTGGAATTGTGATACAGTGAATTATAAGTGAAATAATCTGTCATTAAACAATTGTTGGAAAAATTACTTGTGTCATGCACAAAGTAGATGTCCTAACCGACTTGCCAAAACTATAGTTTGTTAACAAAATATTTGTGGAGTGGTTGAAAAACGAGTTTTAATGACTCCAACCTAAGTGTATATAAACGTCCGACTTCAACTGTAACTGCCAATATGCCAACATTCCATTTAAACAATGCAGTCAATCCACAACCATACACTGGCTGAAATTAGTAGATGATAGTACTTAGACAAGTTGTAAATGCAGCAAGTACTGATATTGTATCATATAATAGCACTCTCAGCTTTCCAAGAAAACTAAAATGTTTAAATGTATGGTCTGTTTGCATATATTTTAGAGGCTATTTATACAGAAAATGTGTATAAAACCCGTATATGTCACGATCGTCTGAAGAAGCGGACCAATACGCAGCGCGTTGAGTGAACATGACTTTATTAGATAAAAGTCTAAACACGAAAACAACAAAACAATTGACGATAATGAAGTCCTCTGTGACACCGACAGAACATGGAACAAAAACCCACAAACACACAGTGAAACACAACAGTTTAAATATGGCTCCCAATCAGAGATAACGAGCCGACAGCTGACACTCGTTACCTCCGATTGGGAGTCAATGACCAAACATAGAAACCAACCCAACAGAAAAGCAAACATAGAAATACACCCAACAGAAAAATAACAACCCTGGCTCAAAATAAAAGTCCATAGAGCCAGAGTGTCACAGTACCCCCCTAAAGGTGCGAACTCCGGGCGCACCAGCATACAGTCTAGGGGAGGGTCTGGGTGGGCGTCTGTCCATGGTGGCGGCTCTGGCACTGGTCGTGGTCCCCACCCCACCATAGTCACTACCTGCTTACGTAGCCTCCTCCAAATGACCACCCCCAACTAAACCCCCACAGGATTAAGGGGCAGCACTGGACTAAGAGGCAGCACCGGACTCAGGGGCAGCACCGGACTAAGGGGCAGCACCGGGCTAAGGGGCAGTACCGGACTCAGGGGCAGCACCGGACTAAGGGGGCAGCACCGGACTAAGGGGCAGCACCGGACTAAGGGGCAGCACCAGGATAAGGGACAGCACCAGGATAAGGGGCAGCACCAGGATAAGGGACAGCACCGGGCTAAGGGGCAGTACCGGACTAAATGGCGGATCCTGGCTGGCTGGCTCTGGCGGATCCTGGCTGGCTGGCGGATCCCGGCTGGACGGCTCTGGCGGATCCTGGCTGGCGGAAGGCTCTGGCTGATCCTGTCTGGCGGAAGGCTCTGGCTGATCCTGTCTGGCGGAAGGCTCTGGCTGATCCTGTCTGGCGGACGGCTCTGGCTCCTGTCTGGCGGAAGGCTCTGGCTGATCCTGTCTGGCGGAAGGCTCTGGCTGATCCTGTCTGGCGGAAGGCTCTGGCTGATCCTGTCCGGCGGAGAGCTCTAGCGGCTCCCGGTCTGGCGGACGGCTCTGAAGGCTCATGGCAGACGGGCGGCTTTGCAGGCTCAGTACAGACGGGCAGTTCAGACGGCGTTGGGCAGACGGACAGTTCAGACGGCGTTGGGCAGACGGGCAGTTCAGGCGCCGTTGGGCAGACGGGCAGTTCAGACGGCGTTGGGCAGACGGACAGTTCAGGCGCCGTTGGGCAGACGGGCAGTTCAGACGGCGTTGGGCAGACGGACAGTTCAGGCCCCGTTGGGCAGACGGCAGACTCTGGCCGTCTGAGGCGCACCGTAGGCCTGGTGCGTGGTGCCGGAACTGGAGGTACCGGGCTGAGGACACGCATCTCAGGGCTAGTGCGGGGAGAAGCAACAGGGCATGCTTGGCCCTGGGGACGCACCGTAGGCCTGATGCGTGGTGCCGGAACTGGAGGTACCGGGCTGAGGACACGCATCTCAGGGCTAGTGCGGGAAGCAGCAACAGGGCATGCTTGGCCCTGGGGACGCATCGTAGGCCTGATGCGTGGTGCCGGAACTGGAGGTACCGGGCTGAGGACACGCATCTCAGGGCTAGTGCGGGAAGCAGCAACAGGGCATGCTTGGCCCTGGGGACGCACATAAGGCCTAGTGCGGAGAGCAGGAACAGGCCGGGCTGGGCTGGCGACGCGCACCGTCTCCCTGGTGCGGGTGGCCGGAACAGGCCGGGCCGGGCTGGCGAAGCGCACCGTATCCCTGGTGCGTGGAGCAGGAACAGGCCGGGCTGGGCTGGCGACGCGCACCGTATCCCTGGTGCGAGTGGCCGGAACAGGCCGGGCCGGGCTGGCGAAGCGCACCGTATCCCTGGTGCGTGGAGTAGGAACAGGCCGGGCTGGGCTGGCGACGCGCACCGTATCCCTGGTGCGAGTGGCCGGAACAGGCCGGGCCGGGCTGGCGAAGCGCACCGTATCCCTGGTGCGTGGAGTAGGAACAGGCCGGGCTGAGCTGGCGACGCGCACCGTATCCCTGGTGCGAGTGGCCGGAACAGGCCGGGCCGGGCTGGCGAAGCGCACCCCATCCCTGGTGCGTGGAGCAGGAACAGGCCGGGCCGGGCTGGCGTAGCACACCGTGGACCTGGTGCTTGGAGTAGGAACAGACCGGTCCGTACCGGGAACACACACCACTGGCCTCAACCGAGGATCAGGAACGGGCCGGACCGGACTGGCAACACACATCAGTCTTTCACGCCGTGCCACAAACACTTCCCTCCCTCTACTCGCCAATGGCTCCCGTACTCCGTTAGCCTTCTCTCCTTTTCTCCCTGTGGCAGCCTCCTGCTGCCCAGCCGCCCAAGCCATGTGCCCCCCCCAAAAAAATTTTTGGGGTTGCCTCCCGTCCTTCCGACGATGGCCCTGCCGATGCCGTTGCTCCTCTCGCCGTCGCCTCTCCACCGTCTCGCTCCATGGTCGGCGATCCATACCATCCAGGATCTCCTCCCAAGTCCAGGACCCTTTACCGTCCAACAGTTCCTCCCATGTCCAGACCCTTTGCTCCTGGACGCGCTGCTTGGTCCTTTTGTGGTGGGTTTTTCTGTCACGATCGTCTGAAGAAGCGGACCAATACGCAGCGCGTTGAGTGAACATGACTTTATTAGATAAAAGTCTAAACACGAAAACAACAAAACAATTGACGATAATGAAGTCCTCTGTGACACCGACAGAACATGGAACAAAAACCCACAAACACACAGTGAAACACAACAGTTTAAATATGGCTCCCAATCAGAGATAACGAGCCGACAGCTGACACTCGTTACCTCCGATTGGGAGTCAATGACCAAACATAGAAACCAACCCAACAGAAAAGCAAACATAGAAATACACCCAACAGAAAAATAACAACCCTGGCTCAAAATAAAAGTCCATAGAGCCAGAGTGTCACAGTACCCCCTAAAGGTGCGAACTCCGGGCGCACCAGCATACAGTCTAGGGGAGGGTCTGGGTGGGCGTCTGTCCATGGTGGCGGCTCTGGCACTGGTCGTGGTCCCCACCCCACCATAGTCACTACCTGCTTACGTAGCCTCCTCCAAATGACCACCCCCAACTAAACCCCACAGGATTAAGGGGCAGCACTGGACTAAGAGGCAGCACCGGACTCAGGGGCAGCACCGGACTAAGGGGGCAGCACCGGGCTAAGGGGCAGTACCGGACTCAGGGGCAGCACCGGACTAAGGGGCAGCACCGGACTAAGGGGCAGCACCGGACTAAGGGGCAGCACCAGGATAAGGGACAGCACCAGGATAAGGGGCAGCACCAGGATAAGGGACAGCACCGGGCTAAGGGGCAGTACCGGACTAAATGGCGGATCCTGGCTTGCTGGCTCTGGCGGATCCTGGCTGGCTGGCGGATCCCGGCTGGACGGCTCTGGCGGATCCTGGCTGGCGGAAGGCTCTGGCTGATCCTGTCTGGCGGAAGGCTCTGGCTGATCCTGTCTGGCGGAAGGCTCTGGCTGATCCTGTCTGGCGGACGGCTCTGGCTCCTGTCTGGCGGAAGGCTCTGGCTGATCCTGTCTGGCGGAAGGCTCTGGCTGATCCTGTCTGGCGGAAGGCTCTGGCTGATCCTGTCCGGCGGAGAGCTCTAGCGGCTCCCGGTCTGGCGGACGGCTCTGAAGGCTCATGGCAGACGGGCGGCTTTGCAGGCTCAGTACAGACGGGCAGTTCAGACGGCGTTGGGCAGACGGACAGTTCAGACGGCGTTGGGCAGACGGGCAGTTCAGGCGCCGTTGGGCAGACGGGCAGTTCAGACGGCGTTGGGCAGACGGACAGTTCAGGCGCCGTTGGGCAGACGGGCAGTTCAGACGGCGTTGGGCAGACGGACAGTTCAGGCCCCGTTGGGCAGACGGCAGACTCTGGCCGTCTGAGGCGCACCGTAGGCCTGGTGCGTGGTGCCGGAACTGGAGGTACCGGGCTGAGGACACGCATCTCAGGGCTAGTGCGGGGAGAAGCAACAGGGCATGCTTGGCCCTGGGGACGCACCGTAGGCCTGATGCGTGGTGCCGGAACTGGAGGTACCGGGCTGAGGACACGCATCTCAGGGCTAGTGCGGGAAGCAGCAACAGGGCATGCTTGGCCCTGGGGACGCATCGTAGGCCTGATGCGTGGTGCCGGAACTGGAGGTACCGGGCTGAGGACACGCATCTCAGGGCTAGTGCGGGAAGCAGCAACAGGGCATGCTTGGCCCTGGGGGACGCACATAAGGCCTAGTGCGGAGAGCAGGAACAGGCCGGGCTGGGCTGGCGACGCGCACCGTCTCCCTGGTGCGGGTGGCCGGAACAGGCCGGGCCGGGCTGGCGAAGCGCACCGTATCCCTGGTGCGTGGAGCAGGAACAGGCCGGGCTGGGCTGGCGACGCGCACCGTATCCCTGGTGCGAGTGGCCGGAACAGGCCGGGCCGGGCTGGCGGCGCACCGTATCCCTGGTGCGTGGAGTAGGAACAGGCCGGGCTGGGCTGGCGACGCGCACCGTATCCCTGGTGCGAGTGGCCGGAACAGGCCGGGCCGGGCTGGCGAAGCGCACCGTATCCCTGGTGCGTGGAGTAGGAACAGGCCGGGCTGAGCTGGCGACGCGCACCGTATCCCTGGTGCGAGTGGCCGGAACAGGCCGGGCCGGGCTGGCGAGCGCACCCCATCCCTGGTGCGTGGAGCAGGAACAGGCCGGGCCGGGCTGGCGTAGCACACCGTGGACCTGGTGCTTGGAGTAGGAACAGACCGGTCCGTACCGGGAACACACACCACTGGCCTCAACCGAGGATCAGGAACGGGCCGGACCGGACTGGCAACACACATCAGTCTTTCACGCCGTGCCACAAACACTTCCCTCCCTCTACTCGCCAATGGCTCCAGTACTCCGTTAGCCTTCTCTCCTTTTCTCCCTGTGGCAGCCTCCTGCTGCCCAGCCGCTAAGCCATGTGCCCCCCAAAAAAAAATTTTTTGGGGTTGCCTCCCGTCCTTCCGACGATGGCCCTGCCGATGCCGTTGCTCCTCTCGCCGTCGCCTCTCCACCGTCTCGCTCCATGGTCGGCGATCCATACCATCCAGGATCTCCTCCCAAGTCCAGGACCCTTTACCGTCCAACAGTTCCTCCCATGTCCAGACCCTTTGCTCCTGGACGCGCTGCTTTGGTCCTTTTGTGGTGGGTTTTTCTGTCACGATCGTCTGAAGAAGCGGACCAATACGCAGCGCGTTGAGTGAACATGACTTTATTAGATAAAAGTCTAAACACGAAAACAACAAAACAATTGACGATAATGAAGTCCTCTGTGACACCGACAGAACATGGAACAAAAACCCACAAACACACAGTGAAACACAACAGTTTAAATATGGCTCCCAATCAGAGATAACGAGCCGACAGCTGACACTCGTTACCTCCGATTGGGAGTCAATGACCAAACATAGAAACCAACCCAACAGAAAAGCAAACATAGAAATACACCCAACAGAAAAATAACAACCCTGGCTCAAAATAAAAGTCCATAGAGCCAGAGTGTCACAGTATAAACTGTATTTATGATTATATGACAATATTTCAGGTTGACAGTAATTATATTTAACAATTTCTGATATATCACATGCTTTTGTTTTATTATCCTGCATAAGTAAAATCCGGATTATGCCTCTACTGCCATTCATTCCAATGAGACTGGTTTGGATTTCTCCCTGACCAATATGGCTCCCATTTTCACCCCATTCTGGAACTTCGAGGCAAAAATCTGAGGGGGCACAAAGTACATGAGGATGGCGGGGGGATGATCTGGAGGGGGGATGGCCCCCCCGACCGTAAATTGGAGACTTAAACCCCTGAAACAGCTTTTTAATGCAATCTAGAGCCATAATCATTATGCTTAATTATACGTATTTTTTTTTATGTCAATTTTTCTGCATATCTAAGCATACCTTTTGAGCTGTCTGTAAGAAACTAAATATGCTTCTCTGCATCTCTGCTAAAATCTGGGTAAAAGATTGAAAGGAATGTGAGTCTTATTCAGTACATTTAGATATTGCTTGCTTTTCTAAAGTCTACCAACCTTGCCAGCAGGCATGCCAGCTAAGATAGTTAGAGAAGCTAGCTATTCTATCTTGATGGATAGCCTGAAATGACTTATTTTTACCATTATTTTACCAGTAAATTGACTGAGAACACATTGTCATTTACAGCAACAACCTGGGGAAGCCAATTGGAAGCTGAGGATGATTAGGTGTCCATGATGGTATGAGGGCCAGATTGGAAATTTAGCCAGGACACCGGGGTTAACACCCCTACTCTTACGATAAGTGCCATGGGATCTTTAGTGACCACAGAGAGTCAGGTCACCCGTTTAAATTCCCATCCATAATATGTTTTACAGGCTTCTTGGTAGCTGGTTATGAGATTGGGAGATTGGGAACCTGTCTGGGCTAACTAAAGCTAACTTCATAAAACTGCTAGGTGGCTAGTAGTATTACAGAGAAACAACAACAACCAAATTAAATTAAATAAAAACAAATATTCTTTAAACATGACAAATCTGAGGGGACACGAGCCTCTAAGCCCCCTATGGGCATGACGCCTCTGCTTCGAGGGTTTATGACATAGCCCCTCTAGTATGCTCAGGCCTTGCAGGGGCCCCGCGAAACTGCGGTACTCCACTGGCATTGAGATGCAATTCTCAGAATCTTCATGGTTGTCCCACTCTCCTAATCTCTACCCTGCGATAAGAATACAAAAACCCATCCAGAAAAAAATCCTCCTTGTAACCATAATGACTTTTTCCAGCATTGTACAAAGCGATATGTAGTTGAAGCTGAAGCATTCACTTGCTGGCTGTGTAGTCAGTGAACCAATGCAACATGGCAGACCAGAGATCCACCTTCGGGGCAGAAGTGAACTAGATCAATCAGCTCAGCTTTGTCAAAAGGAGAGCGAGAGACTAGGCTTCCTCTCCTCTTCTCGGCTCTATCCTCTGCTTCCCTTACATCTGTCTCTCTCTCTCTCTCTCTCTCTCTCTCTCTCTCTCTCTCTCTCTCTCTCTCTCTCTCTCTCTCTCTCTCTCTCTCTCTCTCTCTCTCTCTCTCTCTCTCTCTCTCTCTATCTCCACTTGTGCGGACTGTCACACAGTAGACCTTAAGTGACACATTCACTTGGCAGGCTTTTCATGTTGAATCAATTCAACTGCTGAACAAAATGTGTCCGTTTTTTATATTTTTTTAGGGGGGGGGGGGGACCGAAACATTAAACTGTATAGCTGCCATATACAGAATGTGTTGGCCTAAATGTCAAATGTTCTGCTACAGGAGAATGAAATATTATTTATGAACATGTAGGCTACATTTCCAATCATCATAATGATGTGATTATATTAATTTGAGCTTTTTTAATAACCTAATACAGTACACCCAAGCCATGAGGTCGAAGGAATTGTCCGTAGAGTTTGTGGGATTGTGTCGAGGCACAGATCTGGGGAAGGGTACCAAAAAAATTCTGCAACATTGAAGGTCCCCAAGAATACAGTGGCCTCCATCATTCTTTAAATGGAAGTAGTTTGGAGCCACCAAGACTCTTCCTAGAGCTGGCCACCCGGCCAAACTGAGCAATCGGGGGAGAAGGTCCTTGGTCAGGGAGGTGACCAAGAACTGTATGGTCACTCTGACAGAGCTCCAGAGTTCCTCTGTGGAGATGGGATAACCTTTCAGAAGGATAATCATCTCTGCAGCACTCCACCAATCAGGCCTTTATGGTAGAGTGGCCAGATGGAAGCCACTCCTCAGTAAAAGGCACAGCCTGCTTGGAGTTTACCAAAAGGCACCTAAAGGACTCAGACAATGAGAAGCAAGATTCTCTGGTCTGATGAAACCAAGATTGAACTCTTTGGCCTGAATGCCAAGCGTCACGTCTGGAGGAAACCTGACACCATCCCTATGGTGAAGCATGGTGGTGGCAGCATCATGCTGTGGTGATGTTTTTCAGCGGCAGGGACTGTGAGACTAGTCAGGATCGAGGGAAAGACGAATGGCGCAAAGTACAGAGAGATCCTTGATGAAAACCTGCTCCAAAGCGCTCAGGACCTCACACTGGGGCGAAGGTTCACCTTCCAACAGGACAATGACCCTAAGCACAAAGCCAAGACAACGCAGGAGTGGCTTCGGGACAAGTCTCTGAATGTCCTTGAATGGCCCAGCCAGAGCCCGGACTTGAACCCGATCGTACATCTCTGGATAGACCTGAAAATAGCTGTGCAGCGATGCTCCCCATGCAACCTGACAGAGCTTGAGAGGATCTGCAGAGAAGAATGGGAGAAACTCCCCAAATACAGGTGTGCCAAGCTTGTAGCATCATACCCAAGAAGGCGTGAGTCTGTAATCACTGCCAAAGGTGCTTCAACAAAGTACTGAGTAAAGGGTCTAAATGCTTATGTAAATGTGATATATATGTAAATGTTTTTTATTCCTAGAAACCTGTGTGTAGATTGATGACGGAAAAAACTATTGAATACATTTTAGAATAAGGCTGTAACGTAACAAAATGTGGAAAAAGTCAAGGGGTCTGAATACTTTTTGAATGTACTGTATACTTAAGTATCAAAAGTAAAAGTATAAATCATTTCAAATTCCTTATATTAAGCAAACCAGATGGCAAGATTTTCTTGTTTTTTGAATTTACGGATAGCCAGGGGCACACTCCAACACTCAAATATAGTTTACAAACAAAGCATTTGTGTTTAGTGAGTCCGCCAGATCAGAAGAAGTAAGGATGACTAGGGATATTCTCTTGATAAGTGCGTGAATGGGACCATTTGTAACGATCCCTGCAGTCTGAGTCGGTTTCTGTCTGGGTATTAGTTTTTCTGCTCGGGATCTCCAGTTTCCCGAGGGTTCTGGAACGCTCCCTGCCTGGTTGCCGGGCAACGTTGCTAGGCGGGAGCTCTCTTGATTTCCGCACCTGCATCCCATCAGCAATCTGCACACCTGGTCCTGATCATCACCCTTCTTAGGCTCTGTCCTAACATCCATTCCCTGCCGGATCGTTAGCCATGAACAGTATGTTTGTCCGTGTATCAGCCTTGGAACTTCTAGCGTTAGTTTTGTTGTTTTGCACCTTTTTGACTTGCTGTATACTTACCTCCGTTTTGTTCTATCTGCAGTCACTCACCCGGAACCTTCACCCAACCTCTGCCTGATGGTCGGCGGCTGCCGAGCCATTACTGGACCTACCACTGCACCCTCAACAACCCATCCACGCCACCCGCTCTGTTCCCTGGATTATTCAGCCTCACTCGTGGATCTATTAAATAAACACTCACCTTTGTTTCAATTTACCTTGTCCTGGTCTGCTTCTGGGTTCTGGCTTAGTAAACCGTGACAGAACGATCCGGCCAGTAATGAACCCAGCGGACCTGGACTCTGTTCGCCATGCCATTACCCATCAGGAGAAGATGTTGGGCCATCATAGCACGGAGCTACAGGAGATCGCGTTGGCAGTTCGGAACCTTTCTACCGGTCTGACGGAGGTCCAGAACCAGCGCAAGTTTCCGGTGGAGGATCCACTACCGGTTTCACCCATCTCGCCTGCCGCTTCTGGAGCTGTGTCCTTCCGTGAGCCCAAGGTTCCGACGCCGGATAAATATGAGGGGGAGCTGGGAAGATGCCGTTCTTTCCTTATGCAGTGTGGGTTAGTGTTCGATCTACAGCCCTACTCTTATGCCACAGACAAGGCTAGGATAGCCTTTGTGATTGAGTTACTGCGTGGTCGAGCGCTGGAGTGGGCTTCAGCCGTTTGGGAACGACAAGACCCCTGCATGGCTTCATACCAGGGGTTCACGGCCGAGATGAGGAAGCTCTTCGACCATTCCGTCCGAGGGAGGGACGCAGCTAGGCGCCTGTTTTCGCTTCACCAAGGAACTCGCAGCGTGGCCGACTTCGTGATCGAGTTCAAGACGTTGGCAGTGGAGAGTGGGTGGAATGAGGAGTCTCTGCAAGCGGCCTTTTACCAGGGTCTGTCGGAGCAGCTCAAGGATGAGTTGATCTCCTATCCGAGCCTAGTGACCTGGACAGCTTGGTAGCCTTGTCTATTCGGGTGGATAATCGAGTCCGAGAGCGAAGGAGGGAGAAGCAATGGGTTCCGTCCAATCGATCAGCTTCTCAGGTTCCAGTCGGGTCGGGGATTGGACCAGAATACGTCGATCATCGTCCACCACACAGGATTAGTGGAGAGGTCCTGTCTCCCGATTCTGAACCAATGCAAGTAGGGCGGCACGGGTTAACCAAGGAGGAACGCCAACTCAGACGTAGGACTAACTGTTGCCTCTACTGTGGTGGTTCGGGACATTACCTCGCCACCTGTTCCCGGCGGTCGTCAAACTGCGCGGCTCGCTAAAGTTGGGAGGACTTTTAGCGAGCCAGTTTCGACCTCTCAATACCTCTGTCAGACCCCGTTTCCCGGCTACCCTTATGAACAGGAATCAGAGCTTAGCGATTAACGCTTTTATCGATTCAGGTGCCGATGGAAGCTTTCTTGATGCCGAGTTGGTGGAACAGCTGGGGCTTTCCAAGGAGCAATTGCCGGAAGCCATTGAAGCGACCACTCTGAACGGCAGTAGTCTGGCACGTATCACGATGAGGACTGAACCGGTTAAGATGCTGTTGTCGGGGAATCATTCGGAGATGATTTCATTCTTCATTCTGCCGTCTTCCCATGTTCCTCTGGTCCTTGGATACCCCTGGCTGAAGGAACACAATCCCACGTTCGATTGGGTGACGGGCAAGGTAACGAGTTGGAGCCTTGATTGTCATGCTAACTGTCTCAAGACTGCCTGTCCCCATTCGGTTCCCAGTCAGGTGATTGAGGCTAAACCCCCAGATTTGTCCCTGGTTCCCGAGACATATCACGATTTGGGGGAAGTGTTCAGTAAGCAGAAGGCTCTGTCACTCCCTCCCCACCGACCATATGATTGTGCCATCAACCTGTTCCCTGGAGCTGTCTACCCTAAGGGAAGGTTATACAGTATCTCCCGACCTGAACGTGAGGCTTTGGAGACCTACATCAAGGAGTCCCTAGCTGCTGGTCTCGTTCGTCCCTCGTCATCACCCCTGGGGGCAGGATTCTTCTTTGTGGGTAAGAAGGATGGCTCTCTTCGACCGTGTATTGATTATCGGGGGTTGAATGACATCACGGTCAAGAACAAGTATCCCCTGCCCTTGATGAGTTCTGCCTTCGACTCCTTACAGGGTGCTACGGTGTTCACCAAGCTAGACCTACGCAATGCGTATCACATGGTCCGGATCAGAGAGGGGGACGAGTGGTTGACGGGTTTCAATACACCGATGGGTCACTTCGAGTATCAGGTGATGCCGTTTGGACTGACCAATGCTCCAGCGGTATTCCAGAGTATGGTGAACGACGTCCTGAGAGATATGATCGGTCTCTTTGTGTTTGTTTACCTGGATGACATTCTGATCTTCTCGAAGGAACCTTCCGACCACGTCCAGCATGTCCGGCAGGTTCTGCAGCGATTGTTGGAGAATCGCCTGTTCGTGAAGGCCGAGAAGTGCGAGTTTCACGCCCACACGACATCCTTTCTCGGGTACATCATCTCCAGGGGAGAGATTAGGATGGACCAGGAGAAGGTTAGAGCGGTTCTGGAATGGGCCCAGCCCGGTACGAGATTGCAGCTCCAGAGATTTTTGGGGTTTGCGAATTTCTACCGCAGATTCATCCGGGATTACAGCCGTGTGGCCGCTCCGTTAACTGCCTTGACTTCCAGTATCAGGATCTTCAAGTGGAATCCGGAGGCGGATCGAGCGTTTCTGGATTTGAAGAGGCGATTCACCAACGCACCGATTCTCTCTCAACCGGACACGGCCCGTCAGTTCGTCGTTGAAGTGGACGCGCGTCTGATGTGGGAGTTGGCGCCATCCTGTCGCAGCGATGCTCCACGGACAGTAAACTCCATCCCTGCGCCTACTACTCTCGTCGCCTTTCGCCTGCGGAGAGGAATTACGATGTGGGTAACCGGGAGCTTCTCGCGGTGAAACTTGCCTTGGAGGAGTGGCGCCACTGGTTGGAGGGCGGAGCAACCGTTTATTGTCTGGACTGACCACAAGAATCTTGCTTACGTGCAATCGGCTAGACGTCTCAACTCCCGTCAGGCCAGGTGGGCGTTGTTTTTCGGACGATTCAATTTTTCCCTGACGTTCCGACCTGGATCTAAGAACGGCAAGGCGGGACGCCTTGTCCCGGATGTTCTCCAAGACGGAGGAGAGTGGGTCCAAGACCGAGACAATTCTCCCCGGGACTGCGTCGTGGGAGCAGTTAGGTGGAAGATTGAGGAGGAGGTGATGGCGGCCCCCTTCGGACGCAGCCCGGTCCCCGGTAACGGTCCACCCGGTCGGTTGTTTGTGCCTGAGTCGGTTCGTCCTGCTGTCCTCAAATGGTCCCACGCCAGCAAGATGGCTTGTCACCCTGGCGTGGCTCGGACGATGGCGTTTCTTCGCAGACGTTTTGGTGGCCTGCCATGGCCGAGGATACTCGGGGTTATGTTGCTGCCTGTCCAGTGTGTGCGCAGAATAAGAGTACCAATCGGCCCAGCTCTGGACTACTTCACCCCCTTCCTATTCCCCGGCGACCATGGTCGCATCTGGCCCCTGGACTTTGTCACTGGGTTGCCCGCTTCTGAGGGAAACACGGTCGTTCTGACTATCGTGGACAGATTCAGCAAGTTCGCCCACTTTGTGCCTATTGCCAAGCTTCCCTCTGCCTCGGAGACGTCCGAGATCCTGGTTAGGGAGGTTTTCAGGGTCCACGGTTTGCCCAGTGATATCGTTTCCGACCGTGGCCCTCAGTTTACCTCTGCTGTCTGGAAGTCCTTCTGTTTGGCCATTGGAGCTACAGTCAGCCTCACATCTGGTTTTCACCCCCAATCTAATGGTCAGGCGGAGAGAGCCAACCAGAAGATGGAATCCACGCTACGCTGCCTTGTCTCCTCCAACCCCACCTCCTGGGTCTCTCAGTTGCCTTGGGTTGAGTATGCCCACAATACTCTCCCTACATCTGCCACTGGGATGTCTCCCTTCCAGTGCCTGTATGGCTACCAACCTCCCTTGTTCCCTTCTCAGGAGAAGGAGCTCTCAGTGCCCTCTGTTCAGGCCCATATTCAGTCGTTGCCACCGGACCTGGCATCGGGCCAGAAAGGCACTCCTTAGAGTTTCGGACCGGTATCAGCTCCAGGCGAATCGTCGCCGGATCCCCGCTCCCACCTATACCATCGGAGATAGGGGTCTGGTTGGCCACACGGGATCTTCCTTTACGGACTGAGGCTAGGAAGTTGTTACCGAGTTCATTGGTCCGTTTGTGGTGGAGAAGGTGATCAATCCGGTGGCAGTTCGACTCAAACTACCGAGGACGCTCAGAGTCCATCCCACCTTTCATGTCTCCTGCCTCAAGCCTGTTCTCCTCAGTCCTCTGTTGCCTCCTCCGCCTCCTCCTCCTCCTCCTCGGATGATCGGAGGTGGTCCTGCCTACACGGTGCGACGCATCATGGATTCCAGACGGCGGGGCCGGGGTTTCCAGTATCTCGTGGACTGGGAGGGGTATGGTCCTGAAGAGAGGAGTTGGATTCCGCGGCGACAGATCCTAGATGCTGACCTCATTCGTGACTTCTACCGCCTCCATCCTGGCGCTCCGGGAGTCCGCCCGGTGGCGTTCGTCGGAGGGGGGTACTGTAACGATCCCTGCAGTCTGAGTCGGTTTCTGTCTGGGTATTAGTTTTTCTGCTCGGGATCTCCAGTTTCCCGAGGGTTCTGGAATGCTCCCTGCCTGGTTGCCGGGCAACGTTGCTAGGCGGGAGCTCTCTTGATTTCCGCACCTGCATCCCATCAGCAATCTGCACACCTGGTCCTGATCATCACCCTTCTTAGGCTCTGTCCTAACATCCATTCCCTGCCGGATCGTTAGCCATGAACAGTATGTTTGTCCGTGTATCAGCCTTGGAACTTCTAGCGTTAGTTTTGTTGTTTTGCACCTTTTTGACTTGCTGTATACTTACCTCCGTTTTGTTCTATCTGCAGTCACTCACCCGGAACCTTCACCCAACCTCTGCCTGATGGTCGGCGGCTGCCGAGCCATTACTGGACCTACCACTGCACCCTCAACAACCCATCCACGCCACCCGCTCTGTTCCCTGGATTATTCAGCCTCACTCGTGGATCTATTAAATAAACACTCACCTTTGTTTCAATTTACCTTGTCCTGGTCTGCTTCTGGGTTCTGGCTTAGTAAACCGTGACACCATTTTCTCGTCTTGCTAATCATTCAATATGTAACAAGTACTTTTGGATGTCCGGGAAAATGTATGGAGTAAAAAGTATGTTATTTTCTTTAGGAATGTAGTGAAGTAAAAGTAAAAGTTGTCAAAAAAGATAAATAGTAAAGTAAAGTATAGATACCAAAGAAAACGACTTAAGTAGTACTTAAAAGTATTTGTACTTAAGTACCTTACACTACTGCTGATGCTAGATTTTTCTAGTTTGAGTACAAAAACAAAAATGTACTCTTCGCTCTGTAGGAATTAGTCTATATTGAATGCTTGTTTGCATGGCAGGTTCACTTCTAATAGACTATGAATGCTGATTTGAACAAAAGGCCCAAATAGTAATTATTTTCAACGTTTTCATGGAGGAAACTGTTCCAGTTTGGCCATGACAGTGACCTTGACCACAGAGTCCATCTGTGCAGAGGGAACAGAGAGATATTGAGGAAATGAAGACTCAATTATCCACAGACAGACAAATTATGTAAAAAATAAATAAATATGACAAAGAGAAACAGACGGTACATTTATATTATCAGATACATTTGTTAAGTCTTTGACCATCTGGAACATGTTATGTTGTAAAGTTATGTATTTGTTTATTAATTGGTTCAGCCAAGTATTCCCCAACACGCATGCATGGGCTGGAAAAAAAGGTGTCTGGAAAAAGTGAGGACAGCTTTACAATGGAGCTTCCTCAGGAACACACACACACACAAACACACACACACACATTTGACCATAACGTTCCATGTACAAACTTACAGTACAGAAATACCTGAACACTGTGTGCACTGTCAATGTAGAGTTCATATTGTTTAAGGGAATAGGGTACAAAGGGAATGGAATATCAGTACATCCAACATACTCACTGGAGAGGGAGAAGAGGTAAGGCCATAGCATAATATATTCTCAGTGAAGACTAAATTTTTTTTTCATGATTTTACTTTCTCTGTTGATTTGTCTCTTGCTGCGTGTGGTCTGTGCAGTATTCTTCTGGTGGATGTGTTTTGATACTGTGACTGTCATGTTAGTGAATAATTATCCAATGTGTCATTGAGGAATCACCAGTAAACTGAACCTGAACGAAAGCAGCAGTCAGAGGTTGCTATAGTTATAGAGATACTTAATAATATTCCTGGTATTAGCTGACTAACACCCAGTTTTAGCTTAATTAAACACTCAGTCAAGTGGGGACCGCTAAGCTTAAATATTCAAAGCAGGTTAAATTAAAGGGGGAGGACAAGGTTCTCGAGTGGCATTACTATAGAAACTGTATTACATAGATGGATTACAAACCCATTTCTTATAAACTCATCAATTAGTCAGCAACTTTGATATGCAGAGAAGATGTCTGAACGCTGAAGTGTTTAAGTCTTACAACAAACACTAAGCATATTTCCTGACAACTATGATTACATAGGAGGTCATGATGAACTGTAGGGTCTGGGTTATAATCCAGAATTACATATGCATAACTATAGTGTCAGATTATATTAGGCTGTGTGTGGACTTTCTGTATCATATTTTGTTACTTCAAGCAGCTGCACATCGAAGTAATAATAACATGTGAGCTGAGATTTGATACAGCACACACCCCTAGTGAATAACAGGTGAATAACTTGATACCAACTGACCCAGGTTCTTTTGGGTTTAGGAGCTACTGTGCACTCAAATGATACAACAGAAAACAAAATAGTCCTGCCTCTTTAACTGGTTATGATGAATTAACAATAACAGGTTTCGTAGCCAAGATAGAAGCACTGGGGAAACCTGGCTGAAATTCTCAACAGCTGTGTACATGTGCATCCCTGCCTGCCCCGCCCCCCTCCTGAGGAGGCTTCACAGCACATTGCACATGCCAGAATAGGTTCCCTCTCGCCCTCGGCTCCTCTTACCTAATTCCAGGAAAGTAAATAGTCCAGCTTGACTACAACAGGACTCGTACATGGGTCTCTGACCTGCCTACTGTCTCTGCCTCCTGTCTCTGTTTCCCGACGACATGCCTCATGCTTTCTTCCTTTATAACCTGAGTATAATAGGAAGTCTTGCTGATTTAAACTCACACACTTGCTTTAGTTGATATCTAACTGGTTGGGTTGAGAATAGAAAAGCTGTGGTATTCTGGTTACAAGCCCAGCTTTCATCTGGAATCAAAGAAGGACCCTCCTTGACCTTAGTGTGTGTCACACCTTTTGTTGATGCATTTTTCCTCCATGCGGGGTTGAGGATATCCTCTGGGCTGTGCTGCTTGTATCCCCTTTGTTTAAAAGCTGAAAAGGTGAGGGGACCATTTCTGGACTTGCTCTAGTCTTTGGCTGATTACTGCTTTAGGCCTGCCTGTGTTAGATTGGAGAGATAGCAATCATCTCCCAGTAAACATCACATGCAGATGGGAGTCCGTTTTTCCAGCAGAGCCTTAACCAACGAGGGATGGCTTTCTCGTGGGATAGGCATTGTTTAGAGCAGGAAGGAAATCTATGTTGAACATAACCTATAAGAGTCTTCTCTCTGTGATGCTTTTGTCCCATTATTGAATTCTTTCCTATACAAGATTTGTAATTATACTACAACAGGTATGTTCTTATGACACTGCAGCTTTGTGTAGATCTATGACACTTGTTTCCTGTGACATCATCTCCCCAACAACCCGCGCACACACTCACACACAACGCCCTTCTAGCATAATTCTAGAAGTAATTTTCTGCTTAAGCCGAAATGGCCTTCATCAAAGGCATACCTTTAGGTCCACTTAAAATGTAAACTTGAATGTTTTGCAGCATTCGTTGCCTGAAGTTGTGCTAAATGCTACACAATAATGTGGACAGGACATTAGTAATTAGTCAAGATGAAGTAAACACAGCTTTTGCATGCTCTGAGTAAAGCATTTAAAGAATTTTAAGTATCTTCATAATTTTGTCAAACGGCTCACCCACACAGCCTGCCATTTGTACGGAACAGAATATCATAAAATGTTATCTACCGTGCAACATCCTCTCTAGACGTTTCAACAATGCTCATCCTGGTTCCAAAACCAAATGCCTGATGTAGGGCCAGTGTTCGGTTTTTACTCAATCATAAGAATGATATTGGCTATTGATAAGTAGACCTATTGCATGCACATTTTGTCAACTCACAATCAATGAATGTGGCATATCAACCATTGCATATCATAATACTGGACATTAAATCCTCTTAAACGTTAAATCCCCTATTTAGGTTGGACCGGTTCCGATAAACATGTTTGTGTACAGAGTGCTCTGTGAACAGCACTACATCAATTTCTGTGCACTCCGTGACAGCTCTGGTTGTCCAGCTTTGCATGCCTTTCTCCGCTCTCACCTGAGATGCAGTATGTGAAATCAGACACCTCATTAGCATAGGGAGAGACAAGCCACATTTTCTGGCCTATCCAGACAAAGGATCGAACTCCCCTGGCTGTGAACCTCGCAGCTCCGCTTACAATATGGCATATAAAATGGGAGACTAGCGATTGCAGCAAACGCTGTCTCATCTCACTGTAATGTTCTCAGATGGATTTAGAGCACTCAACATGAAAAAATACAAAATTATTTTGTAGAATTGAAACAAGACCACTTTCTCTTGGTCACAATGGGACGAAATCACCTCGGGCTTAAAGCTGAAGTTGTAACGAGTCAGCAAGTATTTGAATGGCATCTGTGTGTCACGCTGCAACTAGCTCTCACAGTCTCACATCAGAATTAGACGTTCATCCATCTTTCTCAACCAGCAAACTTTGAAGTTGTTGCAAACGTCACATTTTGAAGTGTTTAAAGTTAAGTTTAGGCATTAACTCCAAATTGTTACGGTTAGGGTTTAGTTTCGGCATTAACTCCGAAATCTTAAGGTTAGGCATTAATTCTGAATGGTTAAGGTAAGGGTTAAGGTTTGGGATAGGCTTAAAGCACTAAAATCTCAAAAACAACTTTCTATCGCTGGATTCAAACTTGCAACCTTTGGAATCAGAGGCATATGCTTACGCCCATCCACCATTATCCAAAACCGAACATACTTGAAGCTAATAGTGCTCACTATTGCCCCTAGCGGCCTGTTTCCACTTAATCTCATTTTTACATTTTAGTCATTTATCAGACGCTCTTATCCAGAGCGACTTACAGGAGCAATTAGGGTTAAGTACCTTGCTCAAGGGCACATTGACAGATTTTTCACCTTGTCGGCTCGGGGATTAGAACCAGCAACCTTTTGATTACTGGCTCAACGCTCTTAACCACTAAGCTACCTGCCGCCCAAGCTATCTCCCGACGTCCTCAGACATGGATGGACGTAAAATAAAATAAAATGTTATTGGTTGCATACACATATTTAGCAGATGTTATTGCGGGTGTAGCGAAATCCTTGTGTTCCTAGCTCCAACAGTGCAGTAGTATCTAACAATTCACAACAATACACACAAATCTAAAAGTAAAAGAATGCAATTAAGAAATATATAAATATTAGGATGAGCAATGTCGGAGTTTGTGAGGGTCTTAGGGGTCAAGACAAATTTCTTCAGCCTCCTGAGGTTGAAGAGGAGCTGTTGCGCCTTCCTCACCACACTGTGTGTGTGGGTGGACCATTTCAGATTGTCAGTGATGTGTACGCCAAGGAACTTGAAGCTTTTCACCTTCTCCATTGTGGTCCCATCGATGTGGATGGGTGCATGCGCCCTCTGCTGTCTCCTGATGTCCACGATCATCTCCTTTGTTTTGTTGACGTTGAGGGAGAGGTTATTTTCGATGCACAACTCTGCCAGGGCCCTCACCTCCTCCCTGTAGGCTGTCTCATTATTGTTGGTAATCATGCCTACTACTGTTGTGTCGTCTGCAATCTTGATGATTGAGTTGGAGGCTTGCATGGCCACGCAGTCATGGGTGAACAGGGAGTACAGGAGGGGACTGAGTATGCACACTTGTGGGGCCTCTGTGTTGAGGATCAGCGTGGCGGATGTGTTGTTACCTACCCTTACCACCTGGGCGCGGCCCGTCAGGAAGTCCAGGATCCAGTTGCAGAGGGAGGTGTTTAGTCCCAGTGTCCTTACCTTGGTGATGAGCTTTGAGGGCACTATGGTGTTGAACGCTGAGCTGTAGTCAATGAATAGCATTCTCACATAGGTGTTCCTTTTGTCCAAATGTGAAAGGGCAGTGTGGAGTGCAATAGAGATTGCATAATCTGTGGATCTGTTGGGGCGGTATACAAATTGGAGTGGGTCTTGGGTTTCTGGGATAATGGTGTTGATGTGAGCCATGACCAGCCTTTCAAAGCACTTCATGGCTACAGACGTGAGTGCTACGGGTCGGTAGCCATTTAGGCAGGTTACCTTAGTGTTCTTGGGCACAGGGACTATGGTGGTCTGCTTGAACCATGTTGGTATTACAGACTCAGACAGGGAGAGGTTGAAAATGTCAGTGAATACACTTGCCAGTTGGTCAGCGCATGCTTGGAGTACACGTCCTGGTAATCCGTCTGGCCCTGCGGCCTTGTGAACGTTGACCTATTTAAAGGTCTTACTCACATTGGCTACAGAGAGCGTGATCACACAGTCGTCCAGAACAGCTGATGCTCTCATGCATGTTTCAGTGTTACTTGCCTCGAAGCGAGCATAGAAGTAATTTAGCTCATCTGGTAGGCTCGTGTCACTGGGCAGCTTGCGGCTGTGCTTCCCTTTGTAGTCTGTAATACTTTGCAAGTCCTGCCACATCCGACGAGCATCAGAACCGTGTAGTACGATTCGATCTTAGTCCTGTATTGACGCTTTGCCTGTTTGATGGTTCGTCGGAGGGCATAGCGGGATTTATTATAAACTTCCGGGTTAGAGTCCCGCTCCTTGAAAGAGGCAGCTCTACCCTTTAGCTCAGTGCGGATGTTGCCTCTAATCCTTGTCTTCTGGTTGGGGTATGTACGTACGGTCACTGTGGGGATGACGTCCTCGATGCACTTATTGATGAAGCCAGTGATTGATGTGGTGTACTCCTCAATGCCATCGGAAGAATCCCAGAACATATTCCAGTCTGTGCTATCAAAACAGTCCTGTGGCTTAGCATCTGCTTCATCTGATCACTTTTTTATTGACCGAGTCACTGGTGCGTCCTGCTTTAGTTTTTGCTTGTAAGCAGGAATCAGGAGGATAGAATTATGGTCAGATTTGCCAAATGGAGGGCGGGGGAGAGCTTTGTACGCGTGTCTGTGTGTGGAGTAAAGGTGGTCTAGGTTTTCTTTTCCCTCTGGTTGCACATTTAACATACTGGTAGAAATGAGGTAAAACGGATTTAAGTCCCCGGCCACTAGGAGTGCCGCCTCTGGATGAGCGTTTCCTGTTTGCTTATGGCCGTATTCAGGTAATTGAGTGTGGTCTTAGTGCCAGCATCTGTTTGTGGTGGTAAATAGACAGCTACGAAGAATATAGATGAAAACTCTCTTGGTAGATAGAGTATCTCATGATAAGCTGTAGACAACACTATCTCAGGCGAGCAAAACCTCGAGACTTCCTTAGATATCGTGCACCAGATGTTGTTTACAAATATACATAGACCGCCACCCCTTGTATTACCAGAGGCTGCTGTTCTATCCTGCCGATACAGTGTATAACCCGCCAGCTGTATGTTATTCATGTCTTTGTTCAGCCACGACTCGGTGAAACATAAGATATTACAGTTTTTAATGTCCCGTTGGTAGGATATAAGTGCTTGTAGTTCGTTCACTTTATTATCAAGCGATTGTAAATTGGCCAATAGTAGTAGATGGCAAAGGCAGATTAGCCACTCGTCGCCGGCTCCATACCAGGCACCCCGATCTCCTTCCGCGATATCTCCTTTTCTTTCTACTGCAAATGATGGGGATGAGGGCCCTGTCGGGTGTCTGGAGCAAATCCCTCTAGTCCGACTAATTAAAGACAAATTATTCAAGGTGAGTAATCGCTGTTCTGATGTCCAGAAGCTCTTTTCGGTCATAAGAGACGGTAGCAGCAACATTATGTACAAAATAAGTTAGAAACAATGCAAAAAAACACACAAAATAGCACGGTTGGTTAAGAGTCCATAAAACGGCAGCCATCCCCTCCGGCGCCATTTTAGTCAGTTGTCTTGAAAGCACTGAAGTGTGAGATTTCCCAGTTCAGAGTTTCCAGTTGTTTTGAATGCGGCAGAACTCATGCTGGATTGACAGCATGGCCAATGTATTCAACCTTTTCTGGCCCATGGTGTTGCGTGTGAATGTTTATCCTTTTAAGCTTGGAAAAGAGACCCTTTCAGACAGATGTTTTAAATCCTTAAACCCAGACTTGGACCACACACCCTCTCCACTGAATAGCAGGCAGGGGAAGAAAGATAGTGATTGCTTTGTGACCTTGTAGTTAGCCATTGATTCCTTCTAAACCCTTCATTGTTGAATTTGCGATTTCCGACTTGTTGCTGTTCACTGGACCTTATGATCACTCAGCTGCACAGCTGATGCCTGCTGGACTGTTCCTTTACACAGTACCCTGTCCTGTTTATCTGTTTAGCCTCAGACCAAACTTTCATCGCCATTACCAGTTGTTGTCTTAGCTATCTCGAATAACACCTGTGATTGCTTTATGCCTCTCTCCCATGTCAATATGCCTTGCCTATTGCTGTTCCAGTTAGTTCTTATTATACAATTTCACTGTAGAGCCCCAAGTCCCTCTCAAACTGCCTCAAATAGTTATTTGTTCCACCCCCCATAGTTATTTGTTCCACCCCCCATACACGCGGAGACCGGCTCAATCGGTGCCTTCAGTGATGCTATCTCTTTCATTGTTACCCAATGCTTAGGTTTACCTCCACTTTACTCATATCCTTCCATATCCTTGTCTGTACATAATGCCCTGAATCTATTCTACAACGCCCTGAAATCTGCACCCTTTATTCTCTGTACCCAACGCACTAGAAGGCCCTGCAGCCCCCAGTATCACTCCTACTCCCCAGGAGCTATCATTTGTTGACTTCTGTAACCGTAAAAGCATTGGTTTTTTGCATGTTAACATCAGAAGCCTCCTCCCTAATTTGAGTTATTCACTGTGTTAGCACACTCCGCCAACCCTGATGTTCTAGCAGTGTCTGAATCCTGGCTTTGGAAGGCCACCAACTACAACATCTTCCATCTAGATAGAACTGCCAAAGGGGGTGGAGTTGCAATCTACTGTAGAGATAGCCTGCAGAGCTCTATCATAATATCTAGGTCTGTGCCCAAACAGTTTGAGCTCCTAGTTCTAAAAATCCACCTTTCCAGAAAGTCTCTCACTGTTGCCGCTTGCTACAGACCCCCCTCAGCCCCCAGCTGTGCCCTGGACACCATATGTGAATTGATTGCCCCCCATCTATCCTCAGAGTTCGTATTGGTGACCTAAACTTGGATGTGCTTAACACCCCGGCCATCCTACAATCCAAACTAGATGCCCTCAATCTCACACAAATTATCATGGAACCTTCCAGGTACAAACCTAAATCCGTAAACATGGGCACACTTATAGATATCATCCTGACTAACTTACCCTCTAAATACACCTCCGCTGTCTTCAACCAGGATCTCAGCGATCACTGCCTTATTGCCTGCGTCCGTAACGGGTCCACGGTCAAACGACCACCCCTCATCACTGTCAAACGCTCCCTAAAACACTTTAGTGAGCAGGCCTTCCTAATTGACCTGGCCCAGGTATCCTGGATGGATATCGATCTCATTCAGTCAGTAGAGGATGCCTGGTTGTTCTTTAAAAGTGCTTTCCTCTCAATCTTAAATAAGCATGCCCCATTCAAAAAATTCAGAACTAAGAACAGATATAGCCCCAGACTTGACAGCCCTTGACCAGCACAAAAACATCCTGTGGCATACTGCATTAGCATCGAATAGCCCCCGCGATATGCAACTTTTCAGGGAAGTTAGGAACCAATATACACAAGCAGTTAGGAAAGCAAAGGCTAGCTTTTTCAAACAGAAATGTGCATCCTGTAGCACTAACTCCAAAAAGTTTTGGGACACTGTAAAGTCCATGGAGAATAAGAGCACCTCCTCCCAGCTGCCCACTGCACTGAGGCTAGGAAACACTATCACCACCGATAAATCTACAATAATTGAGTATTTCAACAAGCATTTTGCTACGGCTGGCCATGCTTTCCACCTGGCTACCACTACCCCGGTCACCAGCTCTGCACCCTCTGCTGCAACTTGTTCTCAACTGGCTTACCTGGTTAAATAAAGGTGAAATAAAAAAATAAAAAAATAAAGATTGTTGTGTAATGTTTATGTCCACTGATGCATTTTATTTATTTATCTTCATATGACAAGGATTGAAAATGATTTGCCAGTAGATTGTCGATGTCATTCATGACAATGACTGCTTGCCTAGCTTGGTAGCTAAGATTGTGAAAGTATGATGTTGACATGATCAGTCCAATCAAAGCTATGGTAAATATAATGTGATTTAAGGTAATTTTATCTGTGGCCAATGACCTTGAGCCATCTTGGACAGGCACTTCTAATGTAAATCTATGGCAGCACCCAAGGCGGCTTTAACTGCCTAACTCGCCCTGTAGATGCTGCGGTGACGTATTGTCCCCATGAGTGACAGAACACTGAGCCAATCACGGCACAACTAGAGAAGATTATCAACGCCTCTGCTCTGTATTTTCGCTGGCTGCCCCTCCACCACAGAAAGCACTGAGCTAGGCTGAAACACCTGCATTTTGGAGTTGCCTTACTCAAGAAAGAGACCATGTTTGTATGTGGCTTTATTAACTCAATGATTTTTTTTAACATTGTTTGGAAACTGATATGTGACACGAACTAATGCCAAAATAACATGCAAAACAGGCAACAAAAAATAAGTTTTACCCCACCTGCCCTGAATGATGGGTCGCCACTGCATGTTTGTTCTAATATGAAGCTCTGTACTCTGTGTACAGTAAGTACATACCACAATACAATCTTTTGATGAAAGCCCAAACATCTCCCCCAACAAGCCTATAGACAGTCTGACTCCAGACTAAATCAGCACTGAGTGATATAATGAATAAAGAGGATTAGAACTGCTCTCTCATTGGGTCTGCCTGTTTTGAGGTTCTAACCCTTCATATTCAAGATGCTTAGGTGATACCACCTTTTACAAAAGCAAACTCCATGGTGGCCTTATCATTCTTAAGCCATACATGGTCACATTTCTTATTTTTCTATCCACATTTCTGGATTCTGTATTTATAACATTTAAAAAAAAATCTGAGTTCAGAGTTGTGTGTTGTGCATCTTCAGGCTTCTTGCTGATGGAGTTAATTTAGGTAAATATATACATACCAATGCTGAAGCGGTGCGTACTGCATCTTTGAACGCAGCATACAGTGACAGTTAATGTTGCTTTTGTATTAGTGCGCTCGCTTCATGAATAAATGAACGTACTGAGTTTTGAACTCATGACCAGAGATGAGTGCAGCATAGTCTGTCACCAATATAATATTTTAGGACAAAACTACTTTCTGAAGGTTCATGAAACAGACAGCTATGATTGCTCATCACATTAAATACTGTTGTACACATGCATGGTCTTTGGATGTGTGCTTGTCATGATTAACAGTTAACACCCTCATCAAAATCAAATAAAGGTTTATTGGTTGGTTACACAGATTTGCAGGTGTTATAGCAGGTGCAGAGAAATGCTTATGTTACATAGCTCCAACAGTAAAATGGCTCGCAAATACAATACAAATACACAAATAATCAAAAACCTAAACAGGAAATCAAGAAATGACAGAATGAGTCCAATTAACAATCCAGGGGTAGATATATTAGTGAGCATGTGTCAGAATCTATGTAAGAGTGGTTGATGTTGTTTTTTAAATCACAACATATATGTGTTTGGTGTGTTTGAATCCAGATAACTTAATATTTCGTACCTCTTTATTTTTGTTTTACTAATAGAGTCAGGAAACAACAACCCAAGACTGTCATCACCTGAGGATTTAGAGCGCCTCCACAGACAGCAGAACCTAGAGAACCAGAACCACCACTCTGAGCCGCGCTCCCTTAGCACTGTCCCCAGGAGGTATACCATCGGAGGGCAAGGGCCCCGCAGCGCCAGGGACCCCCTGACCGTGCAGCACGCTGACATAGAGAGGAAGAAAGAGGCGTTCCTGGAGCACTTGAAGCAGAGATATCCTCACCATGCTGCTGTCATCATGGGCCATCAGGACCACCTCAGAGACCATGTAAGTGAAACAATTTTTAAATAATTTGTTGGTTCTGATTTCCCTCCATAATGGGATGCTATACACTTGTAGGTTGGTGTTGTTATTGTATTGGTGTGAGTAGAATTTAAATAATGTAGAACTGAAAGTATTGGCAATTAAATTCGATAGATGCTATTTCATCAATACATTCAATACATGAATTCAATACTATGGTGTCATGTCGGGTGTGTCTGGCCTGGAAAATAGCCTAATGTAAATCATGGAAATAGAGAAGTCAATAAACATTGTCAGTAAAACAGCATTAAGAATGGAAAAACGTCAGGATTAGCCTATGGTCCAGCCTACCTGAAATAGCAGTCGCTCTGTCTGTATGCATAGCCTTTGCGGCGTCAGAGGGGAGGTGCCGTGCGCGCGCTTATAATAGAAGTGTGGACATGCACTCGCCCATGTAGTAAAAACAAACTTTGACTGTTCTGCAAGTTTGACAGGTAAGTCCAGACCAGCATTTGGGCCACACCTGATGTCGCTTCAAGTTCAAGGAGAGCACATTTTACCAGCGAACGCCGTCTTGTTGTAGTCATTGCGAAAGAAGCCTCCTGTTTTGTTCGGAATTGAGTAGAAGGGCGCATCGCACGCACCGCGCGCTCACCTTGAGCCATTTAAAATCAGCGTCGGAATTTTAAAGATGGATTTTATCGTTTCGGATTGAGGCTTTGATATTTACGGGCTTTGATATTTACGTTCAGGTAATCATTGAAAGTACACAAGACTACTTTACCTACTTTACCCCCAGTTGTGCAGTTACAGTAGGTATAGTGCAGATGTTTGTAAGGTAGGCTAGTGATAACTTGTTGGTGGTTTGCAGATAAACTTGTTCGATATGAGGAAAGCAGATACCCACAATAGCCTGCCCTACACACTTCCTAGTCAGAGTGTAGCCTATGTTACCAGTAGATCTATTATTTAGGTTTTTTCCCCATTTCAATTTAGTCTAGTGCCTACACCCGAAGCACATCAATGTCTATTTACATTGATTTACATTACATTTATGTCATTTAGCAGACGCTCTTATCCAGAGCGACTTACAAATTGGTGCATTCAATTTATGATAGCCAGTGGGACAACCACTATTTTTTTTTTTTTTTTTGGGGGTAGAATAATTACTTTTATACTATTCCAGGTATTCCTTAAAGAGGTAGGGCTTCAAGTGTCTCCGGAAGGTGGTCAGTGACTCCGCTGTCCTGGCGTCGTGGGGGAGCTTGTTCCACCATTGGGGTGCCAGAGCAGCAAATAGCTTTGACTGGGCTGAGCGGGAACTGTGCTTCCGTAGAGGTAGGGGGGCTAGCAGGCCAGAGGTGGATGAACATAGTGCCCTCGTTTGGGTGTAGGGTCTGATCAGAGCCTGAAGGTAAGGAGGTGCCGTTCCCCTCATAGCTTCGTAGGCAAGCACCATGGTCTTGTAGTAGATGCAAGCCTCAACTGGAAGCCAGTGGATTGTGCGGAGGAGCGGGGTGACATGAGAGAACTTGGGAAGGTTGAACACCAGACGGGCTGCAGCGTTCTGGATAAGTTGTAGGGGTTTAATGGCAGGGATCCCAGCCAACAGCGAGTTGCAGTAATCCAGACGGGAGATGACAAGTGCCTGGATTAGGACCTGTGCCGCTTTCTGTGTAAGGTAGGGTCGTACTCTGCGAATGTTGTAGAGCATGAACCTGCAGGATCGGGTCACCGCTTTGATGTTAGCGGAGAACGACAGGGTGTTGTCCAGGGTCACGCCAAGGTTCTTTGCACTCTGGGAGGAGGACACAATGGAATTGTCAACCGTGATGGCGAGATCATGGAGCGGGCAGTCCTTCCCCGGGAGGAAGAGCAGCTCCGTCTTGCCGAGGTTCAGCTTGAGGTGGTGATCCGACATCCACACTGATATGTCTGCCAGACATGTAGAGATGCGATTCGCCAACTGGTTATCAGAAGGGGGAAAGGAGAAAATGAATTGTGTGTCGTCTGCGTAGCAATGATAGGAGAGACCATGTGAGGATATGACAGAGCCAAGTGACATGGTGTATAGAGAGAATAGGAGAGGGCCTAGAACTGAGCCCTGGGGGACACCAGTGGTGAGAGCACATGGTGCGGAGACAGATTCTCACCACGCCACCTGGTAGGAGCGACCTGTCAGGTAGGACGCAATCCAAGAGTGAGCAGCGCCGGAGATGCCCAACTCGGAGAGGGTGGAGAGGAGGATCTGATGATTCACAGTATCAAAGGCAGCAGATAGATCTAGAAGGATAAGAGCAACGGAGAGCCTCCGTGACACTGATTCTTAATGTTTTGTACACTCAGTGTATGTGTATATGTATAGAGTTGCTATAAAATGTGTACAATTGTTATAAAATGTTTCACTGTTTTGTAATGGAATGGTTTCAATGACTTTAGGAGCAGTGTAACCATAGCCCTCTTCTTATGTAGTGAAGTCCACATTGCTGTTGGAGTAAAATGCTCATCCACCCACCTGTTACCCAGTGTGATCATTCTAATGGTCTGCAATAAAAGGGAGGGGTTGAGGATAAAACATTTGTCAATGTGTTCAAACACCTGGCATCTCACCAGATGGACCATGGTCTGGTCTCTCTGGTCTCTGCCCATGCATCTGCCAGCAATTAGAGGAGATCAAAGTGGGACATTTGAGCAAACTAATGCTTGGCCCCAGCTTTCATCCCTAGTGGGCTCACTGTGCTGTGTTCTCCCCTCACTTCACTATTAGTAACACCTTGAACAGTGACAGTGCTACCTTATGGTTGAGAGGTATGCAATTGTAGCTGGGGTCCATATTGGATAGATGGATTCAGTGGTTTTGGGGGCACACCTAGAAGTGTTTTTGTTCTAATAAATTCTTGACAGGCTGGGTCCATCTTGGTTTGAGAGGCTTGTAGCTGAACAAAGTGGAACTTTTGTTTTCACCCCTCAGAAATGGCAAGGTCCTTCTAGAGGGGACTTTTTGCAAGCTTTTGCTAATCAGATTGGTGAATCCCACTTTAGTGACGCTGGCTTAAACATTTAGTAGCTACAATGTGCTACGTTTACTTTGTTGCATTATTGTGCCAGCTTCAAACCGGAATCACAGTTGTAAGCACTATCACAATGTGAACTGTAATTACACTGTAGTTACACTGTACCTGTCTGTAAATATTATGTGTAGTACATGGTTTTATTCCCACTTACTAAACAATGGGACAGTCCTTTTTGTTTCATAGCCAAGTTAAAACTCCAGTGTAGGAGTCTGTAAAGTATTGGACTTGTAGGTGCCTTAAACTCCAGCACAGGTAGATTCTCTAGCTGGCCTAATCTTCAAACGCATTATAAGCACAAATATGCTGAACATATTTTCTTCAAGATGAAGTAAATTTATTTGGAAAGAATAACCAGATGTAACCAGTATGTTTTTCTAGCCAGTAGCCACACTTGAAGTTATCAGAGGCCTTTCAGAGTACATTTGAATAACTAAACAAATTGTTTGCTCTGAGCTCAAATTTGCTCTCATGTTTTACTATTAGTGGTAAGACCTTGCCATTATGGGACAGAAAGGAGAGACCAATACTATGTTGATAGAGAATAAACATGAGGCAAAATGTACGTAGTGTTATTCCATGTTCATTGTTCTTATGGTAATGTGGATATCTTTACTGGATATCTTTATGAGTATAGAGATAACAAACCGTGTCAAAAAAGACATGTTCAAACAAGGCTTATGTTGACAAAGACATAGAATAGTTGTGTTGTAGATGCAGAGTTGAACCGAATCTGAGTAAACATTGAAACAAAGCATGTGTACTAATACTAGGCTATACTGTATACAGTGCTGTGAAAAATTATTTTTCCCCCTTTCTGATTATCTCTATTTGTGCATATTGTTGACACTGAATGTTATCAGATCTTCAACCAAAACCTAATATTAGATAAAGGGAACCTGAGTGACCAAATAACACAAAAATGTGATACTTATTTCATTTATTTAATAAACAAAGTTAAGCAACACCCAATGCCCCTGTGTGAAAAAGTATTTGCCCCCTTACACTCAATAACTGGTTGTAATGACTGCAACCAAACGCTTCCTGTAGTTGTTGATCAGTCTCTCAAATTGCTGTGGAGGAATGTTGGCCCACTCCTCCATGCAGATCTGCTTTAACTCAGCAACGTTTGTGGGTTTTCGAGCATGAACTGCTCGTTTCAGGTCCTGCCACAACATCTCAACCGGGTTTAGGTCTGGACTTTGTCTAGGCCATTAAAAAACTTTACATTTGTTGCTTTTCAGCCATTCTGATGTAGACTTGCTTTTGTGTTTTGGACCATTGCGCTTTAGCTTCAGCTCACGGACGGATGGCCTGACATTCTCCTGTAGAATTCTCTGATACAGAGCAGAATTCATGGTTCCTTCAATGATGGCAAGTCGTCCAGGTCCTGAGGCAGCAAAGCATCACAATACCACCACTATGCTTGACCGTTGGTATTAGGTTCTTACTGTGGAATGCAGTGTTAGGTTATCGCCAGACTTGGCGGGACCCAAAATTCAACTTTTGACTCATCTGTCCATAGAACATTCTTCCAGGAGTGTTGACGACCATTCAGGTGCTTCCAGGTGCTTTTTTACAAACTTGAGTCTACTTTTTGAATGGCATGGGTCCTGTTATGTCGGGTGAAAACCAAACACTGCATTCCACAGTAAGAACCTCATACCAACAGTCAAGCATGGTGGTGGTATTGTGATGGTTTGGGGATGCTTTGCTGCCTCAGGACCTGAACAAATTCTGCTCGGTATCAGATAATTTTAAAGGAGAATGTCAGGCCATCCGTCTGTGAACTGAAGCTGAAGTGCAACTGGGTCATGGATGAAAAGCAACAAATGTAAAGTTTTGGAATGGCCTAGTCAAAGTCCAGACCTAAACCCGATTGAGATGTTGTGGCGGGACCTGAAACGAGCAGTTCATGCTCGAAAACCCCAAAATGTCACTGAGTTAAAGCACATCTGCATGGAAGAGTGGGCCAAAATTCCTCCACAGTGATGTGAGAGACTGATCAACAACTACAGGAAGCGTTTGGTTGCAGTCATTGCAGCTAAAGGTGGCACAACCAGTTATTGAGTATAACGGGGCAATTACTTTTTCACACAGGGGCATTGGGTGTTGCATAACTTTGGTAATTAAATAAATGAAATAAGTATAATATTATTTTGTTATTTGGAAACTCCGGTTCCCTTTATCTAATATTAGGTTTTGGTTGAAGATCTGAAACATTCAGTGTAAAAAAAAAAAGACAATCAGAAAGGGGGCAAATACTTTTTAATGGCACTGTATGTAGATTTCATATATTCAACTTATTTCCTGTGCATCAAATAATGTAATGATAATTATGCTAGTCAAAGTGAAGTGGACAGGGCACTCTGATCCACACAGCTGCCTGAGGTGGTTATTCACCAGTGTGTCACCATAGCCCAGTCAGTGCCAAGCTTAAAATGTAAATGCAGTGAGTGACTCAGTGTGTTTGTGTCAGGTTGCAGATGTCCCCAAAAGTCCCCCTACAGACGCAGGATGCATCAGGGACACATTCACATCACACGTGATTGATTGTGCACAAAATGGTAGCAAAATCATCTGGTTTTGTTTTCATTTTGAAGGGTTGTTGGTGGCTTATGATGAACTCAATCAGGTCCCTTCTTTTGGAGACATGAAACATATGGGTCATTGCCAAACACACAGAACCAGTCCATTATATCAGTTTTTTTTTGCGAGAATGACACATTTGTAGTGACTTAAAGACTATTACTGTGTGCGTGTGTGCATGTTTCACAGTCATGCAGTGGAAGTAGATGTTACTTAAGGTTGAATACACCGCATCCATGACTACAGGACTTTAGTGAGCGTGTGTTGGTGACAGTTTCTCAATTTTTGTCTCTCCTTCTGCCTATCCAGATCAGGAGCCCCCAGCACTCTGCCAGCCCCCCACCCAGTGTAGGGGAGCAGCTGGAGCACCTCTCTGTGGCCTCTCTGGAGTCTCTGGAGACCATGTCGGAGGGAGACGGCCCTTCTGCCTTCACCCGGGGCTGCCGGGAACGGTCCAGCCTGCCGGTGGTCCACTCTGCCTACCAGACCAGGGACAGATCACTAGGTAGGTACTATGGAGCTGTCAGGGGTTTTCTTTCTTGCATGCTCTGTGTCACACAGGCTCTCAGTGTGTGATCACATGCCTTCTCTATCACTCAAGTTCTCACACGATCTCTCTCCTTGAGCACTCACACGTTTTCTCTTTCACTCCCTGTCGCTGTCCCCTCTCTTTCTCTCTCTCTCTCTGTACTGGTGTTGTTACAAACAAGTGTCCTCCTCCTACACCCCTCCAGGTGTGCTCTACCTGCAGTATGCAGAGGAGACCAAGCAGATCCAGATGCCCAATGAACTCACTAGTGGAGACACCATCCGGGCTCTGTTTGTGAGTGCCTTCCCCCAGCAGCTCACCATGAAGATGCTGGAGTCTCCCAGTGTGGCTGTCTACATCAAGGATGACACAAGAAACATGTACTACGAGCTAACTGATGTTAGGTGAGTTCATCTAGCTACATTTCTGACTTTACTTCCTGTTGTGCTTTTTTTAATGACTTTTCCCCTCCAATAAGCATGTTATGCTAGTCTATAGTGCAATACTTGAAAGATTACAGGGTACAGTAATATGATACTACCTAATGCTACGGTATGCTGGGGTTGGGCAAAAAATTGATTGTCAAGCTTTGTGTACAGCACCATGTATACTACTATATAGTAATACAAGTATAACACTGCTTTGTGTTTTCTAAATCCAGATTTTCTCAATAAATTATGTCTCATCTATGCTGTTAAAGCAATCCATCTTTTAGTATGGATCTTCAAATTACAGGGGAGGCTTGCAAGTCATTTTGTCTCTACTTTGGCATTTCAGCGTCCAAAGTGTCACATTAATAATACTCCACCTCCTGCTCTTTCAGTTTAGGCAGGGAGGCATTAAATGTGGTATTGTTGAGGCAACAAGAGAGGAGGCCCATGTCTGAGCGTGTGCTGCTGATAACAGGGTGTCTGTCTTAACCACACCCTAATATGCACAGACACTCCTCTACAGTAGACTGATGAATATAGTACCGGGAGGGTTTCCAATTATACAGTGGAGTGGAGTTCACTGTTATGCTGTTAGATGTCGACAACCTGTGTTTACTTCAACCAGTGTAACTTTGGACATGTTTGTCTTCTTTCCAGAAATATCACACCTCACTGCTGTCTGAAGGTGTACCACAAAGACCCTGCACACGCCTTCAATCGCAGCAACACAAGGCCCAACAATGCTGACGGCAGGGTGAGTGAAGCCTGAGCCCGCATGGCAACACGGCCAAGCACACAAACTCCCCTAAGTCCCCTAAATCTAGTTGTCTAGTGCAATACCTTTGACATCAAGGAAGCTTCCGCTCCTAAATCCCTAACCAGGGGCCAGTGGTGGAAAAAGTACCCAATTGTCATACTTTAGTAAAAGTAAAGATACCTTAATAGAAAATGACTCAAGTAAAAGTAAAAGTCAACTAGTAAAATACTACTTGAGTAAAAGTAAAAAAATATTGGTTTTAAATATTCTTAAGTATCAAAAGTAAATATAATTGCTAAAATATACTTAAGTATCAAAAGTAAAAAATATAAATCATTTCAAATTCCTTATATTAAGCAAATCAGATGGCACCATTTTCTTTTTTTAAATGTATGGATAGCCAGAGGGGACACTCCAACACTCAGACATCATTTACAAACGAAGCGTGTGTTTAAACACACGCAGAGGTAGTAGGGTTGACCAGGGATGTTCTCTTGATAAGTGCATGAATTTGACTATTTTCCTGTCCTTCTAAGTATAAAAAAAAAAAAAAATGTTGGGTGTCAGGGAAAATGTATGTAGTAAACAGTACATACATTTATATAGGAATGTATTGAAGTAAAAGTTGTCAGAAATATAAATAGTAAAGTACAGATACCCCCAAAAAACTACTTAAGTAGTACTTTAAAGTAGTTCTACTTAAGTACTTTACACCACTGCCAGGGGCCCTTAGCTCATCATTCTGAGACACACACAGGGATAAAAGCAGCCTTGTGTATTCTCGACTGTAGCAGAAGCAGGACAAGAAGCAGGGTTTTTCTTCTGTGTTTGGGTATACCCTAATAAGCAGTTATGATGCCCCCCTGCATTGGTTTCCTGCTGATGTTGAGATTCCTAGTCAGAGGAACCAATATCTCGTGAGCCTCTAGAATCCACTGGGCAGACGAGCATGATTCAATTGGATCCTTTTTAGGAAATGTCAGTCTTTTTACTATTCGCTTTTCGTTTTACTCTGAGGTAACAAGATCAAGCTTTTTGTTTTCATGAGCTCCTCTCTCACATGACAGGAATTCCCTGTAGTACCAGTCAGTATACCATGATCCTGATAATATGATAAACTCTCTCTTCTCATAACTGTCTTTTTTCCAATAATCACATTAGCCATGTTATAGGATCACTATATTGGACTGAATTGAAATCATGCTACATGCCACTAATGTACTACTGACTGTATGTTGATCCTTTCGAGGCAAGCTCCCATTCTGGATTAGAAATGACAAGTATTTACAGTGAAATCTTCTGTACTTCTATTACAGCAACAAACTGTCTATGAAATAGTTACGTTAGGATATTATTGACCGCCACTGAGTTAGTTCATGTCATATAGAAAGAAAGCCAGAGGACAGTAATACCGTAGCCACTTAAGATGTGTCTCAACAAACTGTTGAAAGTCATATGATATTGTATCTTGTTTCTTTCTCCAGATAGTGGCTGTCTACAATATAGTGACATAGTCCATATATAAAGCTGTGTTTGGATATGTCTGACAAAGTGTAATGACTGTAGCAGCCTGTGTTGTTCATATCCTGCTGCCTTACACACTGGCATGTTTGCATCATATTTCTCAGCAGCTGTCAGGGACTGGGCACTGGATGGGGCCGTAGAGGCTTGAGATGAGTGTCTCTTTTCCAGCTATCAGCTTTATCACAGAGCCAGGGTGCCATGAGGGATTGTGAGGCATGTAATCCTACTGGGAAAGAGCTCAAATTCCTTCGGTGGGTGTTGTTCTCAGCCCATTGTGTTGTGGTCTGAGGAGAAGTAATGCCTAGGGATCCGAGGTCCTGTTGCTCTGGAAACCAGAGCGTCCTGTTAGATTGACGGATAGACGTACCGTGTCGAACCTTGTGTTGCAACACCAGAGGAAGAGCCTGCCTGACCATCCGCAGATTGATCCTCCGATCTACTTGATTTAACCCGCACCTTAAATCAGACTCACCTCACTGTAAGATCAGAGTATTTATGTGAGGTTAGTAGTAGTGCAGATCTTCCTCTCCACTGAGCGATCACTTCAGATGCACTAATAGACAGAGTCCATTAGGCCCGTGGATGAAGGATGATACCATTTTTGCACTGGTCTGGAATGCATCGCAGCATGAAAATTTGGCTTTGTTTAAGTTTATTACTGTACCCACTGGTGGTCAGCCCAGCATGTTGTTCCATAGATGGAGTTTCGCCATGTGTTTTGGGGTATGAGCAGAGAACATTGATAATGCCATGCTCTAAAAATATTTCCTGTTTGAGGCACTCCTGTTGTTTTTTCACAGGTTGAGAAAAGGTTAATGGGGGAAAACAAGATACAAAATATTTCCATTGTAGCAGGCCTACAGTCTTAGAAAAAAAGGTGCTATCTAGAACCTAAAAGGGTTTTTCGGCTGTCCCCATAGGAGAACACTTTGAAGAACCCTTTTTAGTTCCAGGTAGAACCCTTTTGGTTCCAGGTAGAACCCTTTTGAGTTCCATGTAGAACCCTTTCCACAGAGGGTTCTACATAGAACCCAAAAGAGTTCTACCTGGAACCAAAAACGGTTATCCTATGGGGACAGTCGAAGAACCCATTTGGAACCCTTTGTTCTAAGACTGTATGTTAAATGTCTACGTATGTCTGCTTTGTTGTGGAAATATTGTGGTATCAATGTTAAGCTCAAAAGGCCATGAAGATAATTCTGCTAGAATTATGCACAAAATACTATAACTATAGCAAACATAGCAGATGGCTTGTTGTGTATGAACGAGCTGCTCTCTTATTTGCATAAAAAATACAGTCGGTTTAATACTCTATTTCACTTTATTCACAGTCGTTGTGAATTAGGTCACCTGTTTGACTCTAGGGTTAATACTAGAATATTCAAATTGCAGTTATATCTGTTATGACACGCCACCTTATGAAGAGTGAATAAACAATCCCTATGAAAAATCAGAAAGCCAAGTTCGCCCACTCCCCTCTTGCATCATGCAACCGTTCTAGAACTCTCTTATCATTTTTTTACATTTACATTTTAGTCATTTAGCAGACGCTCTTATCCAGAGCGACTTACAGTTAGTGAATACATATATATATTTTTTTTATACTGGCCCCCCGTGGGGTATGTTCAAATCTGCTGAACTGCTGAAGGTAAAGCATTTAGCACGAAGACTAGGAAGAGTATGAGTACTATAAGAAGTATATTCTTGAAAATACAGTCAACTATTAGGCTACTGTACTTTTGCTTAGATTTGCTACAGTACATGATCTGAAGTGTATGTACACTCTTAGAAAAAAAGGTGCTATCTAGAACCTAAAAAGGTTTTTCGGCTGTCCTCATAGGAGAACCCTTTGAATAACCATTTTTGGTTCCAGGTAGAACCCTTTTGGTTCCAGGTAGAACCCTTTCCACAGAGGGTTCTATATACATGGAACCCAAAAGAGTTCTCCCTGGAACCAAAAAGGGTTCTACCTGGAACCAAAAAAAATTATCCTATTGGGACACCCGAAGAACCCTTTTGAAACCCTTTTTTCTAATAGTTTAAAAAAAAGTATCTTCCTCAATTATTAGCCTACATTTGCTTAGATTAGCTGCAGTACAGTGATATGCACAGGGCTCTACAGTGCAACCATTTTACTGGCATATAATAGCTGTGCAACCTGGAATTTTTATAAAGAAATCACCCAGATGATAATTGTTGCAGTGATTACTTCACTGTACCGCAGCCCCTGAGAGCCAAGGAGAAGACACTGAGCGCAGATTCATGATTGTCATGCTTGCACCATTACTACAAAGAAAACAGCTTGTTACCTACATTTCTTTGTGTGCTTTTACATTTTTCAACTTTGGCACACACTTGCTCCTTGTAAAAAAGGTCTGTTTTACACATCAACAAACTGCTTGATTAATGGACTGTTTCACAGAATCGTGTCAAGTCAATTTTATGTGACAGTATGATGTAAACAATCTTTTGGATTGTTGTTGTGAAAAGGTTCTAAAGTGAATACAGACAAAGATGCAGATCAGGGAGAATTATGTGTCAATGCAATGGTAATGTTGGGAGTTACTCATACTGCATATTGATCTTGTCCTGCACACATAGTCAACACAACAAACGCTCTGTGTCTGCACTCTGCATGGTGAGGCATGACCGTGCAGCAAAGACAGTGTTGTTTAGCTGTGGTACCATTCAACCTTTGTGGATGTGGTTTTCCTCTCTGTTTCTATCAGACTTTGTGTATGGCCTTTGTCAAAACAGATGCTTATTCTGTCTACAATTGGACATTTTGAAAGCAATATTTTGACATGTATGACAGTCAGGGACAACAGAATATGTTTTTATAGATTTAATGTTGAGGACACAGACACCGCTAACCTAATAACTGAGAGTCTCTCTGCATAGCTCATTAAGTTTTGTATTAGCATTATTTTCTAGTCTCTTTCCTTTGACTTTAAGACTATATGTTCTCTGAATTTCCTCCTGTCTACAGATACCAAGGGAGATACGGTATGGAAGTCATAGCCCTGTCCACACTTTACAATCCACCCGCAGTCCTGTCCACGCCATTCAGGGGTCCATGTCTCCCCCCACGGTCCGCTCCATGCCCTCCTCCCCCTCCAGGATCCCCTATGGCCACCGGGCTGGGGGAGGGGTGCCAGGCAGTGCCACCCTCCCCAGGGCCGGCATGTCCTGCGGGCCACCCAGCAGGTCCGTTACCCCCTGCCCCAGTGCCATCCTGGAGAGAAGAGACGTCAAACCTGATGAGGACCTGAGCAGTAAGAGTATGGCGCTGGTGCGTGCCGACAAGCTGTATGTCAACGTCACTGACCCCTACGCTGTCCAGGAGGGCCGGCTGAGTATCGCCTCCTCACAGGGGAGCAGCCACATGGGGGACGTGGTCGACATGGGTGGTGGTAGCCTCCACCGGGCCTCGGTCAAGTCCACAGCCTCCTATACAGAGAACCCGGAGCAGCAGCACTCCCTCTACAGGCAGAAGTCCCGGAGGTACGGGGAAAGCCAGGGACTACCGCCGTTCGGCACCAAAACCCCACCACCTTCCCCTCTAAGAGTGAATGAGGTCAGGAGGATTGACAACCACGGCCCTGTGGCCCCGGAGAGAGGGTCTCCTATTCGCCGGTCCCTGCGGAGGGAGAGTAATGGTAATACTGTGGAGGTGGTGAACAGGACCAGGGCTAGTGTGTCCTCTGTGTCCTCCTCTCCTGTGTTCCTGGAGTTCCCCCCAGGGCACCATGGGGACAAATTGTTGCAGGGTCACCTCACCCCCAATGACCCTCAGACCAGGTGAGACAAATAACAGAGAGCAAGGCTGGGCAGTCTGAGGCTAACTACCACTTGAATTTTGAATTTTGGGTTTTATTTTGGGTCCCCTGTAGCTCAGTTGGTAGAGCATGGCACTTGCAACACCAGGGTTGTGGGTTCGTTTCCCACGGGGGGCCAGTATGAAAAATGTATGCACTCACTAACTGTAAATCGCTCTGGATGAGAGTGTCTGCTAAATGACTCAAATGTAAATGTAATGAACTACATACCACAGTACTACATAACACAATATTGTTATACACTACATAGCACTGTATTGTGAACTACATGGCACAGTATTATGAATTACATAGTGCTGTATTGTGAACTACACAGCACAGTATTATGAACTACATAGCACAGTATTGTGAAGTAAATAGCGCTGTATTGTAAACTACATAGCACAGTATTATGAACTACATAGCACAGTATTATGAACTATATAGCACAGTAACACAGTATTATGAACTACATAGCACAGTATTATGAACTATATAGCACAGTATTGTGGACTCCATAGCACATTATTGTTTTGGGCCAAACGTATTGTTTTTTGCAGTGAGCGAATGAAGGCCATGGAACAACAGATCGCCAGTCTTGCTGGCCTTGTTCAGCATGCACTTGCTATTGGGCCAGCTGAGAGAGATGGAAGGACTGCTTCTCCTTTCCATGTAAACAACAGTGCAGGTAACTGTTATTACACAACTGTATTAGTGGTACAAAGTCAAATTTGTATTAGTTTTTGATGGTTCCATACATGGATATTGAAAGTTATGTTGTATCTGCCCTATTTTATCCCACATTACAGTAACTCATAGAGTTGTGTCTAACTGATCTGATGTGTAGGAGTGTCACCAGTTCCTGCAGCCAGAAGCCCTGCCCTCCTGGCAGATGCCTCCTGTGCTCGAGTCTCTCAGGCCCCTCCCCCTGACCCCACCCTGCAGGTCACACTGACCACGGTCAGGAGGAATGTCACTGATCTCCGACAGCAGCTGCACCAACTCAGACAGCTACAGGTAGTCAAGCCACCTGCTCATTACATTCATCCGTTATCTGCATAGATACAATGAACAGGTAACTCTGCCAAAATAAAGGAAACGCCAAAATAAAGTGCCTTGATAGGGCGTTGGGCCACCACGAGCAAGAACAACTTCAATGCACCTTGGCATAGATTCTACAAGTGTCTGGAACTTTATTGGAGGGATTTGACACCATTATTCAATTTTTCCACCATAATTTGGTATTTTGTTGATGGTGGTGGAAATCGCTGTCTCAGGCGCCACTCCAGAATCTCCCATAAGTGTTCAGTTGGTTTGAAATCTAGTGACTTAGAGCCCCGTGGCATATGGTTAACATCATTTTCATGCTCATCAAACCATTCAGTGACCACTGGTGCCCTGTGGATGGGGGCCTTGTCATCCTATGGGGGCATAGCCATGGTAGCCAAAATAATGGCCTGCCCAGCATTTGTATACATGACCCTAAGCATGATGGGATGTTAATTGCTTAATTATCTCAGGAACCACACCTGTTTGGAAGAACCTGCTTTCAATATACTTTCTATCCCTCGTGTACTCAAGTGTTTCCATTATTTTGTCAGTTACCTGTACACGTACACAGTATATTTTTATGAGGTGTGTGGTTGTATGTGATCAACAGCTTTGGGTACTCAAGGCACACATCACGATCATCCAAATATGCATATATACAGTATATCTTAATTAGGTTTTTATGTCGTCCTCCAAAAAACGAATTCAGCCATTACATTCATCACATTCATCCATCACATAGCTGTATATTAGCCATTAGATAGACTGTTTGTAATACCAACGAGAGTCCTGAGACCAGTGTGTGTGATGATCCATCCACAGATGCAGAATCAGGACAGTGTGAGGGTGATACTGAAGAGAGCGGAGCAGGAGCTGGCTGGGGTGATGTCTGAGACCCTACAGAGACAGCAGCATGAGACAGAGCCTGCCCAGAGACAGAGGACCACAGTGGATGAGGAGAGACACAAGTACCTGGCAATGGAGGAGAGAGTACTGGCCCAGCTCAGGTAAGGGTTTGGAAGTATTGTAGAGACCCACAAACTGATTGACAGGATAGATGTTTAATGAGGGCATTGACTTTCTTTTGCCTATTTTACTTTTGTACACTCATTGGTGCTTGTCAAATAATAGTAAAGAATATGATCTTAGTTTCAGGTTATTAGGATACACATGGTATACACAGTCCAATGAATTGTTTACTTGCATACTTAATTAAGTATTATGATCTTAAGGCATCGGATTAGAATTCTAATTCGATGTGCTATGGTAGCCTTTCAACATTCACAATTTAAACAATAAACAGTAATCAGACGATAGCAATCCGCTCCAGATGCCATATTAGTTTTTTTATGTGCCTAAACTGCAGCTGCTGAAACTAACTGCGTGAACTAACTGCGTGATCTCATGTTGGAATGTGAAGTAATATAATTACGCAATTAGGTTCAGCTAAAGTGGGATTAATTAATCAACTGGGATTATGCAATCGGAACAGATTCCAGTGATATATTAAATGTTACGCAACAATGAGTCATCCTCCTGTAGCTCCTCCCACCAGCCTCCTCTGACCAGTATGTGGTACATACAGTATCCCAGCTATGGAATGAGTCATTGGCGTTCTGCCAAAAATGGATAGTAATGTTGCACAATGTTTAAATATGCTAATGAGGCTGTTTAGTGTGTGATCTATGGGGACTGTGTTATATACTGTGATAGGAGAGAAATGTAATGGAGTCAAAGCAAATGTCTTACTTTACTATTGTCAGCTCATTGGGCCAAATTAATCTTGGAAATAGGCTCACTGGGGGGGTTAGAAAATATGTGTATATATACAGTGAGGGAAAAAAAGTATTTGATCCCCTGCTGATTTTGTATGTTTGCCCACTGACAAAGAAATGATCAGTCTATAATTTTAATGGTAGGTTTATTTGAACAGTGAGAGACAGAATAACAACAAAAAAATCCAGAAAAACACGTCAAAAATGTTATAAATTGATTTGCATTTTAATGAGGGAAATAAGTATTTGACCCCCTCTCAATCAGAAAGATTTCTGGCTCCCAGGTGTCTTTTATACAGGTAACGAGCTGAGATTAGGAGCACACTCTTAAAGGGAGTGCTCCTAATCTCAGTTTGTTACCTGTATAAAAGACACCTGTCCACAGAAGCGATCAATCAATCAGATTCCAAACTCTCCACTATGGCCAAGACCAAAGAGCTCTCCAAGGATGTCAGGGACAAGATTGTAGACCTACACAAGGCTGGAATGGGCTACAAGACCATAGCCAAGCAGTTTGGTGAGAAGGTGACAACAGTTGGTGCGATTATTCGCAAATGGAAGAAACACAAAAGAACTGTCAATCTCCCTCTGCCTGGGGCTCCATGCAAGATTTTCATCTTGTGGAGTTGCAATGATCATGAGAACGGTGAGGAATCAGCCCAGAACTACACGTGAAGATCTTGTCAATGATCTCAAGGCAGCTGGGACCATAGTCACCAAGAAAATAATTGGTAACACACTACGCCGTGAAGGACTGAAATCCAGCAGCGCCCGCAAGGTCCCCCTGCTCAAGAAAGCACATATACAGGGCCGTCTGAAATTTGCCAATGAACATCTGAAAAATTCAGAGGAGAACTGGGTGAAAGTGTTGTGGTCAGATGAGACCAAAATCGAGCTCTTTGGCATCAACTCAACTCGCCGTGTTTGGAGGAGGAGGAATGCTGCCTATGACCCCAAGAACACCATCCCCACCGTCAACCATGGAGGTGGAAACATTATGCTTTGGGGGTGTTTTTCTGCTAAGGGGACAGGACAACTTCACCGCATCAAAGGGATGATGGACGGGGCCATGTACTGTCAGATCTTGGGTGAGAACCTCCTTCCCTCAGCCAGGGCATTGAAAATGGGTCGTGGATGGGTATTCCTGCATGACAATGACCCAAAACACACGGCCAAGGCAACAAAGGAGTGGCTCAAGAAGAAGCACATTAAGGTCCTGTAGTGGCCTAGCCAGTCTCCAGACCTTAATCCCATAGAAAATCTGTGGAGGGAGCTGAAGGTTAGAGTTGTCAACCTCGAAATCTTAATGACTTGGAGAAGATCTGCAAACAGGAGTGGGACAAAATTCCTGAGATGTGTGCAAACCTGGTGGCCAACTACAAGAAACGTCTGACCTCTGTGATTGCCAACAAGGGTTTTGCCACCAAGTACTAAGTCATGTTTTGCAGAGGGGTCAAATACTTATTTCCCTAATTAAAATGCAAATCAATTTATAACATTTTTGACATGCGTTTTCTGGATTTTGATGTTGTTATTCTGTCTCTCACTGTTCAAATAAACCTACCATTAAAATTATAGACTGATCATGTCTTTGTCAGTGGGCAAACGTACAAAATCAGCAGGGGATCAAATACTTTTTTCCCTCACTCTACTGTTTATAGCTGTTATGTAATCTTGAGAGAACTTTTTGGGTGGGAAAACAGATATTGGATAGTGGTCCAGACATGCATGTACTTGCTTTGTGACTTTGGATGAAACATTGTCCCTTCAAAATAATCCAACCAGTTTATCCTATCCCAGGTATTCCTTAAAGAGGTGGGGTTTCAAATGTCTCCGGAAGGTGGTGAGTGACTCCGCTGTCCTGGCGTCGTGAGGGAGCTTGTTCCACCATTGGGGTGCCAGAGCAGCGAACAGTTTTGACTGGGCTGAGCGGGAACTATGCTTCCGCAGAGGAAGGGGAGCCAGCAGGCCAGAGGTGGATGAACGCAATGCCCTCGTTTGGGTGTAGGGACTGATCAGAGCCCGAAGGTACAGAGGTGCCGTTCCCCTCACTGCTCCATAGGCAAGCACCATGGTCTTGTAATGGATGCGAGCTTCAACTGGAAGCCAGTGGAGTGTGCAGAGGAGGGGGGTGACGTGAGAGAACTTGGGAAGGTTGAACACCAGACGGGCTGCGGCGTTCTGGATGAGTTGTAGGGGTTTAATGGCACAGGCAGGGAGGCCAGCCAACAGCGAGTTGCAGTAATCCAGACGGGAGATGCCTGGATTAGGACCTGTGCCGCTTCCTGTGTAAGGCAGGGTCGTACTCTCCGAATGTTGTAGAGCATGAACCTGCAGGAGCGGGTCACCGCCTTGATGTTAGCGGAGAACGACAGGGTGTTGTCCAGGGTCACGCCAAGGCTCTTCGCACTCTGGGAGGAGGACACAACGGAGTTGTCAACCGTGATGGCGAGATCATGGAACGGGCAGTCCTTCCCCGGGAGGAAGAGCAGCTCCGTCTTGCCAGGGTTCAGCTTGAGGTGGTGATCCGTCATCCATACTGATATGTCTGCCAGACATGCAGAGATGCGATTCGCGACCTGGTTATCAGAAGGGGGAAAGGAGAAGATTAGTTGTGTATCGTCAGCGTAGCAATGATAGGAGAGGCCATGTGAGGATATGACAGAGCCAAGTGACTTGGTGTATAGGGAGAAAAGGAGAGGGCCTAGAACTGAGCCCTGGGGGACACCAGTGGTGAGAGCACGTGGTGCGGAGACAGCTTCTCGCCACGCCACTTGGTAGGAGCGACCGGTCAGGTAGGACGCAATCCAGGAGTGAGCCGCGCCGGAGATGCCCAGCTCGGAGAGGGTGGAGAGGAGGATCTGATGGTTCACAGTATCAAAGGCAGCAGACGGGTCTAGAAGGACAAGAGCAGAGGATGTGGGGATGGTGTTCTTGGGGTCATAGGCAGCATTCCTCCTCCTCCAAACACGGCGAGTTGAGTTGATGCCAAAGAGCTCGATTTTGGTCTCATCTGACCACAACACTTTCACCCAGTTCTCCTCTGAATCATTCAGATGTTCATTGGCAAACTTCAGACGGCCCTGTATATATGCTTTCTTGAGCAGGGGGACCTTGCGGGCGCTGCAGGATTTCAGTCCTTCACGGCGTAGTGTGTTACCAATTATTTTCTTGGTGACTATGGTCCCAGCTGCCTTGAGATCATTGACAAGATCCTCACGTGTAGTTCTGGGCTGATTCCTCACCGTTCTCATGATCTTTGCAACTCCACGAGGTGAGATCTTGCATGGAGCCCCAGGCCGAGGGAGATTGACAGTTCTTTTGTGTTTCTTCCATTTGCGAATAATCGCACCAACTGTTGTCACCTTCTCACCAAGCTGCTTGGCGATGGTCTTGTAGCCCATTCCAGCCTTGTGTAGGTCTACAAGCTTGTCCCTGACATCCTTGGAGAGCTCTTATGTCTTGGCCATGGTGGAGAGTTCGGAATCTGATTGATTGATTGCTTCTGTGGACAAGTGTCTTTTTATACAGGTAACAAACTGAGATTAGGAGCACTCCCTTTAAGAGTGTGCTCCTAATCTCAGCTCGTTACCTGTATGAAAGACACCTGGGAGCCAGAAATCTTTCTGATTGAGAGGGGGTCAAATACTTATTTCCCTCATTAAAATGCAAATCAATTTATAACATTTTTGACATGCGTTTTTCTGGATTTTGTTGTTGTTATTCTGTCTCTCACTGTTCAAATAAACCTACCATTAAAATTATGAACTGATCATGTCTTTGTCAGTGGGCAAATGTACAAAATCAGCAGGGGATCAAATACTTTTTCCCTCACTCTACTGTTTATAGCTGTTATGTAATCTTGTGAGAACTGTTTGGGTGGGAAAACAGATATTGGGAAACATCTATTTACCACACTTTCTCACGCTTACCATAGATCTTATGGATAGTGAGTCCCTTGTAGGTCCAGACATGCATGTACTTGCTTTGTGACTTTGGATGAAACATTATCCTTCAAAAGAATCCAACCGTTATGGTCCTTTTATATTCATCTTAACCATTTCATCAGGAAATGAATTGACTAAAATACTTTTACATTGGTCATGGCCATTGTTCTGCATCTGGCTGTTAAACACCTGTTTTGAGTGTTCTTTTCTGTGGAGTAATTTGATTGCAGCAGCTGACACCGAGACTGCTCTTGTCAGACTGTTGTCAACAAACAGCTTCTGACTGAGGAAGTCAAACAGGTTTCTACTCTGTCAGCAATAGTGTGTCTTTAAGTTTGAACTCTCCTCCTGATATAACATCAGGGCTAGCTTAAAACTGGATAGAAGGGTAATGGGAAGCTTAGGTTTTTAAACATGATCTTGTCTATAACATTATACTGCAACATTTTGAAAATCAGTTGTATGTCTTGAACTCAACGTTTGCTGCCATCTTGTCTATTGCTGGTTATTACATTAGTTGAAATTGTCATGCAAAAACTACAGTGGCTATGAGAAGTTTTCCCACTGACAAATACATGATCAGTCTATAATTTTAATGGTAGGTTTATTTGAACAGTTAGAGACAGAATAACAACAACAAAATCCAGAAAAACGCATGTCAAAAATGTTATAAATTGATTTGCATTTTAATGAGGGAAATAAGTATTTGACCCCTCTGCAAGACATGACTTAGTACTTGGTGGCAAAACCCTTGTTGGCACTCACAGAGGTCAGACGTTTCTTGTAGTTGGCCACCAGGTTTGCACACATCTCAGGAGGGATTTTGTTCCACTCCTCTTTGCAGATCTTTTCCAAGTCATTAAGGTTTCGAGGCTGACGTTTTTTCTGGATTATTTTGTTGTTATTCTGTCTCTCACTGTTCAGATAAACCTACCATTAAAATTATAGACTGATAATTTCTTTGTCAGTGGGCAAACGTACAAAATCAGCAGGGGATCAAATACTTTTTTCCCTCGCTGTATTAGTTGAGCAGTGAGCACAATCATAACATAGGGCCAATCTCCAATGTCTTTCCTTGTCATTCCAAGCATGACCATTGGTTTTACTGTAATGTAATGGCCTGATGTGTAACCTAACCTGTGTCTCTCAGGGAGGTAGAGGAGTATGTGGACCGTCTGACCTCTGGCCCAGGTCAGCTGTCAGTCACCCTTAGGGACGTGGAGGAGGGAGCTGTCAACCTCAGGAGGGTGGGAGAGGCCTTGGCTGGGCTTAAAGGTGAGCACTGTCTGGGGCTGCAGTTAGAGGTTAGCACATCACTGACCACAGGTAGAAGATGTTGTGCAAGCGATTCAGAGTTACCGATAGCAGGAGGTATTCCACAGCTACAGTAGCAGCATTAATCAAATCCAATAGTTATTCACAGACAGTTATGTAATGTTTTAAGGTAAGGGTTAGCTGACGCCTCATTGAATGTGTGACAACATTTGGATTTATGGCCTGACTACCTCCTCCCTCCCCCTCTCCCTCCCTCCCTTCGTCAGGTGAGTTCCCCAGCCTGCAGGGGAAGATGCGGACAGTTCTGCGTGGGGAGGTAGAGGCGGTGCGCTTTCTGAAGGAGGAGCCTCACAAGATGGACAGCATGCTTAAGAGGGTCAAAGCCCTGACAGAGGCTCTCAGCGGTCTCAGAAGGTACATGCTGCCCCTGTATATCCTCCAGGTAAGAGGATGATTGATGATCTGAGTAATCGAATAAAGTCATGTTGCATTCCCTTCAGATGTGTCACAGAGAATCATCATCACGATCACGAGCCTGGAGCAGCCAAAGCAGCCATAGAGGGGACTGTAGAGCCTGCCATTGCCCAGTCTGATCCCCCACTGAAGAATCTCCTCACCGTGGAGTCCCCCAAACCCCAGCCCAGGTCCTCTGTCAGACCGCCCCTACCCCAGCTCCAGGGCCAGAACCCCGCAGGCAGGCAAGACATGGCCCCCACCTCTCCTGTCGCCATCCACCGTGTGAAGAGCTCTCCCGTCAACATGCAGCCGTGTCAGCACTCAGCGGCCCTGCCGCACCACCACCACCCCAGCCCCCCGCTGACCCCTACCCATGGCCGAGACTCCCCCACCGTGGCCAAGGTCAGTCCCTGCAGCCGGGAGAACAGCCCAGCCCTGCAGAAGAGAGTGATCCCCTGGTGCGGAGATGGACCAGCCCCCACGGCCAGCAGCATTGAGACCACCACACAACCACCTGGCTCAGAAGACAACCAAACCAACAGGGGCAGCATCAAAAACAGAGTCATGGACATCGAGGTAGTCATCCGTCTGAAATATAATCTCAGCGATTATATAATAAAGAGACAAGGTGTCTTGGGTTGAGCTGGAGTGTATCTATAAACCTCAGGGGTCTGTTACTTACTGTGTAATATAATCATAGAGCATAGTATAACTGATTAAGCATAGGCTTCTGTAATCTCAGTAAAGGCGTCCAATTTCCGATCTGTATGAATTGAGATGTCTGGGCCTCTCTCTCTCTCACCCCACAGACTGCAGAGAGAGAGGGTGACCTGGAGGAGGGGAGGCCACCACAGAGATCAGCCACCTCTGCTGGGAGTGAGTTTGAGCAGATTCTCCAGGAGGCCCAGGCCAGCCTGATGAGGGCCATCCCCGACCTGGAGTTGATCGAGACGGGGAGGAGGGATTCTCAGTCTCCCAATCCACCCCTAGCTGCAGACCAGCCATCTCTCCCCCAGACCCTCCCAGACCCAAAGATGCCACTCAACACTCCACTGCCAGATAAGGTGGATGTCCCTCAACCTACTGAGGCATCTCTTCCAGGTAAGAAACTATGGAAGTTAATAGATCCATTAAATTGTTGGAAACTATGGAAGGAAATGTGTTATGTTTTATTTGGGTTCAGTTTAGGATTAGTATCATTTTTTATTTACGTTTTGTAAAGCACAGTACATTGTATACAGTATACAGTACATTGTCTGTGTATGTGTGTCGTCATCTGACAGAACCCACTCAGCCAGCTAATGCGGCTGCTGAGATGACTATACAGGGCAGCCCTGAACGACCACACAGGCCTATAGTTGAGAAGCCTCGCAGGCCCAGTGTGGAGAGAGAGATGAGGAACAGCCCAGAGAAAGCAGGGAAGTCCCCTCCACCGCCCCCACCACGGAGGTTCTTCACCTCACCATCAAGCCCAGGGCTGACCACAGGGAGGTCTGGAGAAGTCGTTTTTACTACCAGGAAGGAAGCCGCCACCACACAGGTGTGTGACTCATTTGTTTGGCAGTTTCCCTAGTCAAGCAGCATTCCCAGACATTTGTCTTCAAAAGGATAACCTCAGTATCTAGAAATAAGCATTCAACATGTGACCCAACATGCATGTACATAATATTTGTAACACTGCAAGTCAAATGGAATCTTTACTCAATCAATCAATCAAATGTATTTATAAAGCCCTTTTTACATCAGCAGATGTCACAAAGTGCTATACAGAAACCCAGCCTAAAACCCCAAACAGCAAGCAATGCAGATGTAGAAGCACAGTGGCTAGGAAAAACTCCCTAGAAAGGCAGAAACCTAGGAAGAAACCTAGAGAGGAACCAGGCTCTGAGGGGTGCCCAATCCCCTTCTGGCTGTGCCGGGTGGAGATTATAACAGTACATGGCCATTAAGGCCAGATGTTTCTCCAAGATGTTCAAATGTTCATAGATGACCAGCAGGGTCAAATAATAATCACAGTGGTTGTAGAGGTCATGTATGCATTTAGTATTTAGGCTCCCGAGTGGCGCAGTGGTCTAAGGCACCACATCTCAGTGCTTGAGGCGTCACTACAGACCCCCTGGTTCGATTCCAGCCTGTATCACAACCGGCCGTGATTGGGAGTCCCATAGGGCGGCGCACAATTGGTCCGGGTTTGGCCGGTGTAGGCAGTCATTGTAAATAAGAATTTGTTCTTAACTGACTTGCCTAGTTAAATAAAAGTAAAAAATAAAAATAAATAATAATGTTTGCAGACTATGCACACATTACCTAGTGGGGGATAGAGTGTACATTTATCCAAGCCAGTTTTGCTGTGTCAAGTTTTCCAATGTCCAAGTCAGTGTTTTACTATCCCCTTCAGGACGATGAAGAGGAGGTGTTCCTTCAACCCAGTCCCAAACCCACCAGACAGCCCCCAGAGGTCAAGCCCAAGCCCGAAACCACATATTTTATCACAGCCTCAGCTGAGCCAGAGGAAGAGGAGGATGAAGAAGAAGAGGATGAAGAGGAGGACAAATTCATGAAGGAACTACAGGTAAATAAACACTCTGTCAGATACGTACCACAAATACACTACATGACCAAAAGTATGTGGACACCTGCTCGTCGAACAAAATTTGACAAGCTGACTTGTTGGAAAGGTGGCATCCTATGACGTACGGGCCGTTCTACTGCCAATGTTTGTCTATGGAGATTGCATGGCGGTGTGCTCGGTTTTATACACCTGTCAGAAATGGGGATGGCTGAAATAGCCAAATCCACTAATTTGAAGGGGTGTCCACATACTTTTGAATATATAGTGTATGTACAAAGCATTTGTCAATTTTGGACCTTTTTAACATAAACATTAACACTAGTGTACATGCATTACTACACTGAACAAAAATATAAATGCAACATGCAAAAATGTCAAAGATTTTACTGAGTTACAGTTCATATAAGGAAATCAGTCAATTGAAATAAATTCATTAGGCCCTGACCTATGGATTTCACATGACTGGGAATACAGATATGCATCTGTTGCTCACAGATACCTCATGCAGAGCGACACATCTTTGCATAGAGTAGATCAGGCTGTTGATTGTGGCCTGTGGAATGTTGTCCCACTGCTCTTCAATGGCTGTGCGAAGTTGCTGGATATTGGCTGGAACTAGAACACGCTGTCGTACACGTCAATCCAGAGCATCCCAAACATGCTCAATGGGTGACATGTCTGGTGAGTATGCAGGCCATGGAAGAACGGTGACATTTTCAGCTTCCAGGAATTGTGTACAGATCCTTGCCACATGGGGCTGTGCATTATCATGCTGAAACATGAAGTGATGACGGCGGATGAATGGCACGACAATGGGCCTCAGGATCTCATCAATGTATCTCTGTGCATTCAAATTGCCATCGATAAAATGCAATTGTGTTCGTGTCCGTAGCTTATGCCTACCCATACCATAACCCCACTGCCACCATGAGGCACTCTGTTCACAACATTGACATCAGCAAACCGCTCGTCCACACGACGCCATACACGATGTCAGCCATCTGCCAGGTACAGTTGAAACCGCAATTCATCCATGAAGAGCACACTGCTCCAGCGTGCCAATGGCCATTGAAGTTGAGCATTTGCCCATTGAAGTCGGCTACGACGCCGAACTGCAGTCAGGTCAAGACCCTGGTGAGGACGACGAGCACACAGATGAGCTTCCCTGAGACGGTTTCTGACAGTTTATGCAGAAATTCTTCGGTTGTGCAAACCCACAGTTTCATCAGCTGTCCGGGTTGGCGACAATCCCGCAGGTGAAGAAGCCGGATGTGGAAGTGCTGGGCTGTCGTGGTTACACGTGGTCTGTGGTTGTGAGGCCTGTTGGACGTACTGCCAAATTGTCTAAAATGGTAGAGAAATTAAGATTACATTCTCTGGCAAAGCTCTGGTGGACATTCCTGCAGTCAGCATTCCAAATGCACACTCCCTCAAGATTTGACATATCTGTGGCATTGTGTTGTTTGACAATACTGCACATTTTAAAGTGGCCTTTTATTGTCCCCAGCACAATGTGCACCTGTGTAATGATCATGCTGTTTAATCAGCTTCTTGATATGCCACACCTGTCAATTGGATGAATTATTTTAGCAAAGGAGAAATGCTCACTAACAGGGATGTAAAGAAATTTGTGCACAACATTTGAGAGAAATAAGCTTTTTGTGCATATGGAAAATTCCTGGGATCTTTTATTTCAGCTCATGAAGCATGGTACCAACGCTGTATGTTGCCTTCTGTTGTTCAATGGAGGAATGTCTGTGTGAACAAGAATAAGTGCAGCCAAAAACATCAGTTAGTCTGATATTTAACTCAGCCTTTGTTGTACAGCCACAGAGCCCTTGTCATGCGATCTGGAATCTGTGATCTAATCAGTGCACTTTGACCTCCTCAGGTGTTTCAGAAGTGCACTCTTAGTGATGTAGGCACAAGGTGCGTTGTAGACCTCACAAGCACTGCATCCCAAGTCAGACAGATAGAGCCAGAGCTCCCCCTCTCACCCAAAGACCCTAAGGTAACAGATGCCCTATTACTAACCCCCTGTGTGTGGTGTGCCTATGGTCTGATCTGAGGCCTGCACTCATTGCTTATCTAGGCCTCTAACATTAATTTGATCTGGGACCTGCCTGTCTGTGCTTACAGCTTAATCAGCCTCTGAATCTGTTCTAAGCTTGGATCTAAAGCTTGCTTTTGATTGAATGTGCTTCTGAACACTGGTCTGACTGGCACTCAGTGCTGTGTTCAGCTATTGCTGCTGGAATGGCCTAGGGGCCGGAGGTTTGGTGCTTCTCATGGTGTTTTCTTCTCTCTTTCATGTTATCTCTGCCTTTCAGAGAATTGGCTGATGTCTCATATAAAAGATGTATGGTGTCTCTTGGTTTTGGAAAATGTTGTCTCTTGATTTCCAAGTGTGATATTATCTTCAATTAATTTCAATTCCCATCCACTCTGAGATTACGGACTAATCATTCACACTGTGCAGTGTTCTTGCCTGGCTTCGTGAATGAATCTGCATCTGATATTTTGTTCTCTTATCACATTGTGCTTGACTCCATTTCCCTTAGTTCTCTAAGCATGCTCTCTTAGCTGTCATGGCTAACAGATTTGACACTGTTCCAAAGAGTCCCAGGGTAAGTCTTTCATCCCCATATAACCCATGTTCCTCAGTCTGAATACAGTATACTGTATACAGGTAACTGCCAAAATAAAGGAAACACCAACATCAGGTGTCTTAATGGGGCGTTGGGCCACCACGAGCATTGGGCCAGAACAGCTTCAATGCGCCTTGGCATAGATTCTACAAGTGTCTGGAACTATTGGAGGGATGCGACACAATTCTTCCACGAGAAATTCCATCATTTGGTGTTTTGTTGATGGTGGCCGTGGAAAACTCTGTCTCAGGCGATGCTCCAAAATCTCCCATAAGGGTTCAATTGGGTTGAGATCTGGTGACAGACACACACACACACACACTTTAAACCCTCTATGCTCCTTTGAGATCCCTCTTTTAAAGTCACTGAGATCTCTTCTTCTAGCATGATAGCCAAAATAATGGGCAACTGACCCTAAGCATGATGGGATGTTTTAATTGCTTAATTAACTCAGGGACCACACATGTGTAGAAGCACCTGCTTTCAATATACGTTGTATTCCTAATTTACGCAAGTGTTTACATTATTTTGGCAGTTACCTGTATATTTTTATGTTAATAGATATTTCCCTCCTTTTTTCCAGGTCATGTATTATGTTATGGAACAGATATCCAATGAAAAGCCTCCATCGGGAAGAACAGACCAATCAGAAGGCAGAGAGGGAACAGTGTCCACCTCACAGGTGGCAAACACAAATACGCTTGACTCCCAGCAGCCAGAGTTACTAACAGCAGACGAGTCACCTCTAGTATCATGTAACTCAATGGTGGAGAGCCAAGATTGTCCTCCTAAAACACAGAAGTTAGCAGTTGGAGAAGATAGTGAGGAGAGCCTCGTAGATGAGAATGACCTGAAGGATCCTGTTCAGAGTCAGAAAAAGGAGGTGGCTGAACCTGTGTGTCCTCCAATACCTGCAGAGAAGAAGGACTTACTTGTACCTACCGAACGGAGCACTCCTCCTACTAACAGTATACCATCATCATCATCATCTCCACCAGTACCAGTAATCCAGCCTGTGACTCGTATAGTTCAGGAGGCTTCAGGTAGTCCAGTGTCTCCTCCACCAGTAGAGAGCGTGAGCCTGGATGACAGCCAGAGCCAACAGGTAGTATTGAGGTCATCCAGAGGCAGAGCACCACGGTATGTAGAGGAGGGCAGCAGCCTGAGCCCTGACCTCCCAGACAAGGAGGGCTCTCCTCCCCCTGAGAACATCTCCTTCATGATGATAACCAGCAACAAAGTGCAGGCTCTGTCCACTAGGCAGTACCAGGAGATAGTAAGTAGTACCAACGGGTCCGAGGTTCAGACCTTCAAGGTGGGGAACGACACCACCACCAGCGTCAGCCAGGAGGAGCACTGTGGCTTTGACAGGAAGCCTGTGATCATCATATTCGACGAGCCCATGGACATCTGGTCGGCCTACAAGCGTATGTCCACCATCTTTGAGTGTGAGGAGGAGCTGGATGTGATGCTGCACCAGGAGAGTATCAAGGAGGAGAACGAGGAGGCAGAGAAGAATGTACCTCAGGTAAAGCCTAACACTGATCTACAACAGGCAAACAAGACAGCAGTGACAGAAAACACTGCAAGCGGTCACAGTAATACTCCTGCTGTGGTTGCGCAACAGATGAGTACATCAGAGTGCTCATCGCCAGAACAGTCTAAAACAGAGTCTTCAAAAGGCAGCAAACCAGAGACCAAAAATAAGCTCAAATTCAAGTTCCCCAAAAATAAGCTGGCGGCCATCAGCCAAGCGATTCGCACTGGGACCAAAACAGGCAAGAAGACGCTCCAGGTGGTGGTCTATGAGGATGAGGAGGAGGGGGACGGACACATGAAGGAGACCAAGAGGTTTGAGAGCAACAGCAGCAGCAAACCCCAAACTGACTCCAGTCACCTCACCACTGTGAAAAACGTCACGTCACCAAGCACTCTCACCCGGTCAAACTCTAAACACAGGACAGAGGCGATCTGTAAGAACACCTACGAGTCCATAAACAGTCTAGATGAGACCATTGAAAAGCTAGAGATCACCATGGAGAATATAACCCCCTCTGCGCTTAAGATAGACTCCTGTGAAGAGTCTCCATCCGCTGTGAAACTCAAACGAGAGAGGGAGGGCAGTCCCTCTAAGAGGCCTGCCCCTCCTCAGGTCTCTAAGTCCCTGAAGCCTCAGAGTAAGAAGTCCAAACCACAGCTTCCACAACTTCCCAGGCCGTCCATCATGAGCAGCTCCAAGAAACAGGTCTCTCTTAAAGCTGCTTCCCCCTAACACTGCACTGGTGGCTGGGTCCCTCTGAGGGCTGGGCTGGTGGCTGGGTCCCTTGTAGATTCCCACCCTCTAACCAGTAAAGATTAACATGTTTTTCAGGTGTTGCTGGGGATACAACTGGGATCTACCTCTGCTTATAAGCGGTCTTTGTGGTGTCAGCTGACATGATTGTTGTCCCTTGGGATCTGGGTTGCTATGATGTGTTTTTGTGGACTTTGAACAGTTAATTTTGTCTGGATCAAAGTGACAGGCTTTAAAATGACTGGCTTTATACAGTACTTGTGGTTCCGTTGTGCATGCTCTGCTCTCAGAGTTGGTGCAAGTTGGTCAGTGGTTCCCAAACTTGGAAAAGTTGTGTATCCCTAACTTGACCCACCAGCTCCCTACATATACCCAAAACCTATATGAAAGGCAATAACATTATAACTTTATAAGAACATCTCTGTCATACCTCACAGCCATAAATACATCTTGTTTGTTTTGTTATTAACCATCAATTACAATTTGTCCTCAACTGATAGTAAAATAACTTCATTAGCTTTTACTATTAATGTCCAAACAGTAAGTGAAACTATAAGTGCAAAATAAAATACAGGTGAACACAAAATTCACCATTACAGATAATGTCTCAGGCTACGCCCTGGAGCTAACCCTACTTGTACCCCAGTTTGGGAATCACAAACCTACTGTAAGCATGCTGTCATCTTATCTTTGTATACAGGTCTGTCTTTGTTGTTGCTTCGGCTCTTAGGTGTTTTCACAATCCGTCCCTAATATACAGTATAATTTTTGTGTTTCTTTTCGTCTGTTTGATTATTTACAGAATACCAGTGGCTCTCCTTCAAGTCGGATGTCACTTTCTGCATCTGCAAAGTCCTGGCTGCAACCAGCCGGGTCAGCTGACAAACCTGGAGGAAAAGCTCAGAAGCTCCAGGGCAGTCAGAAGCAGTTTCGACAGGTAGTTTTACTATAAGATGGCCTGTGTCAGGAAGTTTTGGAGCAACCACTTTCATGATGTAGAGAAGTGTGTTTATGTGAAGCATTGGAAACTGTACAATTATAGGATGTTTGTTGAATCCATGCATTCTCTGTCTTGTTCTCCTATGTCTTCAAGACCTTTTGACTTACCATCTGTACCCTCTTGACCTCTATATGCTCCTTGAGCATGCTCACCATGAAACTTTCATTCACTTGGAGATGGAGACAAGGATAGAAGATTGCCAAAGATATATTCACTTCACTTTTTGAACATCTCCTTGAATTAAGCATTTTCATTTTGCAAACAAATGCGCTTCTCTAACCTTAGACTAAAGCAACTCAAATAAACCTATTCTCAAACTAAATTCACCCTCTGTCAGCTGTCCAAATATTCTTTAACCCTCTTTATCTCACCCTGAGTAGCATGATATTTATGTCATAAATATTGCATGTGCATGATGAGTTAGTGCATTGAATTGGTGAATTAGTGGGCATCATTAACCCTTTAGATCATTTCCTGACTTCATCCGTTTTACTGTGGTTGTTTATATTTTCAATGAATCATCTATTTTTAGTGTATTTTAATGCCATCTGTTTGCTTTGTAACATGATGTTTATTTATCTTTGTATAATAACCCTTCTTTTGCCTTTCTTGACATTCCATGTCTCCCGCCATCTTTGTTTCGCAGGCCATCAGAAGTACAAAGAAAGCTGGTGGGGATAGTAACCATTCTTTCCTTGCTTTACCTGCTTCTAAGATCCCAGCCTTTTGTCAAAGCTCTGGAAAAAACACGTCATTGCCGGGTCCTAACTCTGTGTCTAACCCTATTAAATCACCTTCATCCTTCCCGTCCTCCTCACACAAGTCTTTCATCCCGTCTCTTAATCTGAGTCATCTCATCCCTTCTAGCCCTTCTCTCAATAACAGACGTCAAAATCTTTCCCTCTCGTCGCAAACCCAAAATAGCCGACCCAGCCCTTTCTCTTACTGCTCATCTTCCTCTTCCTCTTCCTCCTCCAACCCCCCCTCTTCCAACTCATCCTCTTTGTCCCCCACATCCACGTCCTCCACCTCCTCCTCCCCTCCCTCCTCTCCCCGACTGCCATGAGTCAAGGTGTAAGGAGTATCCACCGCATTGCACATATACCCAGCTTCACAGGTCGCAAAATGCAATGTGGACACAGCAGCAAAACCATACACACACCAGCAGCTTCTTCAACCCTCCAAGGACATATCATGATCTTTTTATATCTATATAAATTATAGTGGAGGGAAATACCGTTTTCATGGCAACATAATACAATTGCAGGGCAATCTTGTTTCTCTCTAACCCTTCCATACGTTTTTGATCATGATCAGTTTGAGTTCACATAAAAAAAAAGAAAATACCTTGACCTGGTTTTCATTCAACACTCCCTTTGAGCAAGGGGACCTTTTTATTTCTGCCTCAGCTTTTGTATGATGATAACCATATTAACAAGATAACTATGTTGCTTTACAAATGATCTACACAAAAAGGTGCAAACATTCTAGAGTTAATGCTAATGCATTTTATTTTTATTGATGTGAGAAATCTGTGGTTTTAATTGATGGTGTTGAATATAATGTATATTTTATAAGAATTTGAGTGACACTTAATATACAGATTTTATCGAAAATAAAAATTTATTATATAAAGAAATCAAATGATTTTGGGGATAGATACAGTGAGGGAAAAAAGTATTTGATCCCCTGCTGATTTTGTACGTTTGCCCACTGACAAAGACATGATCAGTCTATAATTTTAATGGTAGGTTTATTTGAACAGCGAGAGACAGAATAACAAAAAAGAAATCCAGAAAAACGCATGTCAAAATGTTATGAATTGATTTGCATTTTAATGAGGGAAATAAGTATTTGACCCCTCTGAAAAACATGACTTAGTACTTGGTGGCAAAACCCTTGTTGGCAATCAGAGGTCAGACGTTTCTTGTAGTTGGCCACCAGGTTTGCACACATCTCAGGAGGGATTTTGTTCCACTCCTCTTTGCAGATCTTCTCCAAGTCATTAAGGTTTCGAGGCTGACGTTTGGCAACTCGAACCTTCAGCTCCCTCCACAGATGTTCTATGGGATTAAGGTCTAGAGACTGGCTAGGCCACTCCAGGACCTTAATGTGCTTCTTCTTGAGCCACTCCTTTGTTGCCTTGGCCGTGTGTTTAGGGTCATTGTCATGCTGGAATACCCATCCACGATCCATTTTCAATGCCCTGGCTGAGGGAAATCTCACCCAAGATTTGACGGTACATGGCCCAGTCCATCGTCCCTTTGATGTGGTGAAGTTGTCCTGTCCCCTTAGCAGAAAAACACCCCCAAAGCATAATGTTTCCACCTCCATGTTTGACGGTGGGGATGGTGTTCTTGGGGTCATAGGCAGCATTCCTCCTCCTCCAATCATGGCGAGTTGAGTTGATGCCAAAGAGCTCGATTTTGGTCTCATCTGACCACAACACTTTCACCCAGTTCTCCTCTGAATCATTCAGATGTTCATTGGCAAACTTCAGACGGCCCTGTATATGTGCTTTCTTGAGCAGGGGGACCTTGCGGGCGCTGCAGGATTTCAGTCCTTCACGGCGTAGTGTGTTACCAATTGTTTTCTTGGTGACTATGGTCCCAGCTGCCTTGAGATCATTGACAAGATCCTCCCGTGTAGTTCTGGGCTGATTCCACACCGTTCTCATGATCATTGCAACTCCACAAGGTGAGATCTTCCATGGAGCCCCAGGCCGAGGGAGATTGACAGTTATTTTGTGTTTCTTCCATTTGCGAATAATCGCACCAACTGTTGTCACCTTCTCACCAAACTGCTTGGCTATGGTCTTGTAGCCCATTCCAGCCTTGTGTAGGTCTACAATCTTGTCCCTGACATGCTTGGAGAGCTCTTTGGTCTTGGCCATGGTGGAGAGTTTGGAATCTGATTGATTGATTGCTTCTGTGGACAGGTGTCTTTTATACAGGTAACAAACTGAGATTAGGGGCACTCCCTTTAAGAGTGTGCTCCTAATCTCAGCTCGTTACCTGTATAAAAGACACCTGGGAGCCAGAAATCTTTCTGATTGAGAGGGGGTCAAATACTTATTTCCCACATTAAAATGCAAATCAATTTATAACATTTTTGACATGCGTTTTTCTGGATTTTTTTGTTGTTATTCTGTCTCTCACTGTTTAAATAAACTTACCATTAAAATTATAGACTGATCATTTCTTTGTCAGTGGGCAAACATATAAAATCAGCAGGGGATCAAATACTTTTTTCCCTCACTGTATAGTATATTTCATCTAGCATCAGTCGTTCAGTTGTCATCTCTCTTATGCAATGATCTTTGATGTGTAGCGTGTGAGTGGAATTTTAAGGAAAAAAAGAGCTTGGTGATTTCTTAAGCTTCCTATGCAGTGCCAAATACTTTGAGCAAACAAGATAGCTACTGTACATTCAAAGTGATGTTTAGAGGCCTTTTTACGGCAGTAGATTTGCTAAAATGCCAAAGTATTTGGTTTTACAGACCATGTATCTAAGACATGCACTGTGTGGACGTTGTAATGTTTACCTTTGGGATGGCACCTACTTATTTTACCCAAATAGCTTACTGTGATACTCTTATATTCATATCAGTAACTGGTGTTTACATTCATACTTAGTGACAGAAGTTTACATGCAAGTGCATTTTAGAGATTTGACATATTTATCTGAAATATTAGAGAACTATTGTGTTTGCACAACTCAAATTTAGTGTGTTCTGATTTTGTAAAGCTGTAAACCATGTTGTAAAAAGGTATTGTAGAATTAGATGCTTGTGAGGTTGAAAAACTAATAAAGGGCTTTCTGTTAGTGATTTGCTGTATGCTTCGATGTGTTCATGTTATATTAATTTGTGTAATTGTATGAAAAATAGGTTTACTGACGTAGGTATTGATGCAAAATCAGGTTGTGCTTCCTATTATTGCCCAACAGAGGGCAATATACACATGCAATTTTACACAGGAAAGAGGGCAGCCAGACAGCAAAACTTAGGTTTGCATACCAGTATTTTAAAAAAATTCGGAATAATTTACATAAAATAACTATACGCAAATGTAATAATATTTGTTTCTATATCAAACAGATTTCAAACAGATTCTGAAGCAATAATTTGCTTCAAGTCCAAAATAAAATATATGAAATTCTAATAGAGCTAAAACAATAGATCTCAAATATGGTCTCTTATGATTAGGTCATGGATATTGCTCAGACAAATAAATAAACATTACATAAAAACACATTTAGACATTACAAATATCTGTGAGAGAATGTCATTAACACTTATCACAGAGGAAAAAAAACATAATGAGATATCTCATCCTTTTAATTAGTAAATTATTAGTAATTAGTTTCATTAAACGATAATTAGCTCATATGTAAATTCCAGACATAATGAATCCCAATGCCCATCTACGGTAATTAGCATATCATCATTCTGCATCATATTTAACACAGGAAAGTTGAAGAGAGTCCAGATTGTGAGATGCAACACAGAGGGAGGGATGGCTGGTAATTAAAAAATAATTCATTTTAGCATCATAGGGTTAATTATGATCTCTCCCAATGCATTATGGTAGCGATACATCAACAGCACAAGTCTAGGAGGACATCCACATACCAACAAGGAACTTTCTGTCTGTTAATCAAAGATGTGGCCCCCTAATTTGCATTTCTAATTGGAATTACTGTAATGAGGGTGTGAATCAGTATGCTTGCCAAATTAGCCGAGTAGTTTTCTGTAAGTAAAGTGGCTTGTAATACTAGAATTGTGAATTCGTTTGCCGTGTTGTTAGATCTTCAGCAACGGTACAAGGCATGAGAGAGGTGAAGTCAAGATGTTAACCCAGTAAGGATAATACATACAGTTGAAGTCAGAAGTTTACATACACTTAGGTTGGCGTCATTAAAACTCTTTTTTCAACACTCCACTAATTTCTTGTTAACAAACTATAGTTTTGGCATGTCGGTTAGGACATCTACAGTGAGGGAAAAAAAGTATTTAATCCCCTGCTGATTTTGTACGTTTGCCCACTGACAAAGAAATGATCAGTCTATAATTTTAATGGTAGGTTTATTTGAACAGTGAGAGACAGAATAACAAATAAAAAATCCAGAAAAACACGTCAAAAATGTTATAAATTGATTTGCATTTTTAATGAGGGAAATAAGTATTTCACCCCTCTGCAAAACATGACATAGTACTTGGCAATCACAGAGGTCAGACGTTTCTTGTAGTTGGCCACCAGGTTTGCACACATCTCAGGAGGGATTTTGTTCCATTCCTCTTTGCAGATCTTCTCCAAGTCATTAAGGTTTTGAGGCTGACGTTTGGCAACTCGAACCTTCAGCTCCCTCCACAGATTTTCTATGGGATTAAGGTCTGGAGACTGGCTAGGCCACTCCAGGACCTTAATGTGCTTCTTCTTGAGCCACTCCTTTGTTGCCTTGGCCGTGTGTTTTGGGTCATTGTCATGCTGGAATACCCATCCACGACCCATTTTCAATGCCCTGGCTGAGGGAAGGAGGTTCTCACCCAAGATTTGACGGTACATGGCCCCGTCCATCGTCCCTTTGATGCGGTGAAGTTGTCCTGTCCCCTTAGCAGAAAAACACCCCCAAAGCATAATGTTTCCACCTCCATGTTTGACGGTGGGGATGGTGTTCTTGGGGTCATAGGCAGCATTCCTCCTCCTCGAAACACGGCGAGTTTGGTTGATGCCAAATAACTCGATTTTGGTCTCATCTGACCACAACACTTTCACCCAGTTCTCCTCTGAGAACTGTGTGATTGACAGTTCTTTTGTGTTTCTTCCATTTGCGAATAATCGCACCAACTGTTGTCACCTTCTCACCAAGCTGCTTGGCGATGGTCTTGTAGCCCATTCCAGCCTTGTGTAGGTCTACAATCTTGTCCCTGACATCCTTGGAGAGCTCTTTGGTCTTGGCCATGGTGGAGAGTTTGGAATCTGATTGATTGATTGCTTCTGTGGACAGGTGTCTTTTATACAGGTAACAAGCTGAGATTAGGAGCACTCCCTTTAAAAGTGTGCTCCTAATCTCAGCTCGTTACCTGTATAGAATACACCTGGGAGCCAGAAATCTTTCTGATTGAGAGGGGGTCAAATACTTATTTCCCTCATTATAACATTTTTGACATGCGTTTTTCTGGATTTTTTTGTTGTTATTCTGTCTCTCACTGTTCAAATAAACCTACCATTAAAATTATAGACTGATCATTTCTTTGTCAGTGGGCAAACGTACAAAATCAGCAGGGGATCAAATACTTTTTTCCCTCACTGTACTTTGTGCATGACACAAGTAATTTTTCCAACAATTGTTTACAGACAGATTATTTCACTTATAGTTCACTGTATCACAATTCCAGTCGGTCAGAAGTTTACATACACTAAGTTGACTGTGCCTTTAATTGGCTTGGACAATTCCAGAAAATGATGTCATGGCTTTAGAAGCTTCTGATAGGCTAATTGACATTATTTGAGTCAATTGGAGGTGTACCTGTGGATGTATTTCAAGGCCTACCTTCAAACTCAGTGCCTCTTTGCTTGACATCATGGGAAAATCAAAAGAAACAGCCAAGACCTCAGAAAAAGAATGAATGGTAGACCTCCACAAGTCTGGTACATCCTTGGGACCAATTTCCAAATGCCTGAAGGTACCACGTTCATCTGTACAAACAATAGTACGCAAGTATAAACACCATGGGACCACGCAGCCATCATACTGCTCAGGAAGGAGTTGCGTTCTGTCTCCTAGAGATGAACGTACATTGGTGCGAAAAGTGCAAATCAATCCCAGAACAACAGCAATGGACCTTGTGAAGATGCTGGAGGAAACAGCTACAAAAGTATCTATATCCACAGTAAAACGAGTCCTATATCAACAAAACCTGAATGGCCGCTCAGCAAGGAAGAAGCCACTGCTCCAAAACCGCCATAAAAAAAGGGGGTGGCTTGCAAGCCGAAGAACACCATCCCAACCGTGAAGCACGGGGGTGGCAGCATCATGCTGTGGGGGTGCTTTGCTGCAGGAGGGACTGGTGCACTTCACAAAATAGATGGCATCATGAGGAATGAAAATTATGTGGATGTATTGAAGCAACATCTCAAGACATCAGTCAGGAAGTTAAAGCTTGGTCGCAAATGGGTCTTCCAAATGGACAAAGACCCCAAGCATACTTCCAAAGTTGTGGCAAAATGGCTTAAGGACAACAAAGTCAAGGTATTGGAGTGGCCATCACAAAGCCCTGACCTCAATCCTATAGAAAATGTGTGGGCAGAACTGAAAAAGCATGTGCGAGCAAGGAGGCCTACAAACCTGACTCAGTTACACCAGCTCTGTCAGGAGGAATGGGCAAAATTCACCCAACCTATTGTGGGAAGCTTGTGGAAGGCTACCTGAAACGTTTGACCCAAGTTAAACAATTGAAAGGCAATGCTACCAAATACTAATTGAGTGTATGTAAACTTCTGACCCACTGGGAATATGATGAAAGAAATAAAAGCTGAAAGAAATAATAATATAATAATATGCCATTTTGCAGACGCTTTTATCCAAAGCGACTTACAGTCATGTGCGCATACATTTTTACGTATGGGTGGTCCCGGTGATCAAACCCACTACCCTGGCGTTACAAGCGCCATGCTCTACCAATTGAGCTACAGAGGACCACAAAAAAATTATTATTCTGACATTTCACATTCTTAAAATAAAGTGGTGATCCTAACTGACCGAAGACAGGGAATTTTTACTAGTAATTGTGAAAAACTGAGTTTAAATGTATTTGGCTAAGGTGTATGTAAACTTCTGACTTCAACTGTACATGTATTTACAGATCAAAATGCCAACATATCCAGTACTGCCAAGAATGACAATTAGCCTATCAAATCACACCATAGAGCAGTGGTCACCAACCCTGGTCCTGGAGTGTACAGGCTTTAATTCCAATCATCAAGGGCTTGATCATTAGTGGAATGAAGGAAAAGGTTAAAGTATTGATATTTGGCAGGAGCAGGAG